>NW_022146100.1:3831594-4431594 GCF_002938485.1 Sitophilus oryzae | reverse complement strand
ACGGCAAGAACTTGTTTAATTTAAATGGAACATCCTGTATATTTTAGGAGAATCAGATGCACAATTTAATTGTCTATCAAATTGTATTATACCATTTTTTACCTATCTCTTCAAGTTTTCGTAAAAAATGCATTTTATTATAATTTAAACCTCATTTATCACTATACCCATGGAATATTGACATTTTAGATTGTTTTTAAAACAACAAATGTACAAAATGTACAGGTGCTAAAAATGATAATATTACCAGCGTATTTGTATACAAAAATAAAACTATTTAAATCTTTATAAAAGACTGTACCATTAATTAAATATACCACCAGTATTTCCGTCCAAATATTAATTATAAAATATTTAATTGTGTTAGTTAATAAATTATTCTAAATAAATGGGGATTTAGAATCCGAAATCAATATAATAATAAGTTATGAAAATGAACATCTCTGTTGTTATAAATAAGCATTCGTCAAAAAATGAAATAAAATTTTTAAGGTGTTACTTTTTACCACACTGTCTAATATAGATACAAAATTCAGTTTTTAGTATTTGGAGCAATTATTATTAATCAATGCAAGCAGTCCATTAATGTAGTTTGAATACTGAAATCATATTAGTTGGTCCTTTCTACAAATATTTAAACATTGTTTTTTTATTTTATAATGACATAAACGAACTATATCGACAATATTGGTATCTGTACCCTTTAACAGTTTGTTACATCTTTAAAAATAATCTAAAATGTCAATATTCCATGGGTATATTGATAATTGAGGTCTAAATTATAAGAAAATGCATTTTCTACGAAAACCTGAAGACATAGGTAAAAAATGATATAATATAATTTGATAGACAATTAAATTGTGCATCTGATTCTCATAAAATATACAGGGTGTTCCATTTAAATTAAAGAAGTTATTGCCGTTTAAAACTAGTTATTATTTAAAATAAATTTTTAGACACTCTGTATAAGATAGTATAATTTTTATGATTGCAACAGAAAATTTAGTAAAATGCGTCGTATGTGGTGAACAACCCTGTATATCAGAGGAAATTGATATAATTCTATTAGTTGGAGACTGGCAGTGTGTATTCACCAATAATTAATAGAATACTTAAATGCTCTCGATTTATCTAGTCTTGAGTTTTTTTTATCGGGATATTTTATGCTAAAGACAGTGTTTTCAAAACTTGATTGTTGACAACATGAAAGAAATGATTGTGGATGCTTTTCAAAGTATAAATTCACATATATGCCTCTTAACTTTATTACCTCTTATTTTGTAACCTCCTATTTTTGCTAAATTAACAAAAGGTATATCACAGCCACCTAGATTTATCAAATAATAAAGATCTACTGACGCAAAATCATAGAAATGAAAATATCTAGGAAAATCGTTGTTTAAAAGGTAGACAACCTTAATAGTATTTTGAAAATATATGAATTCTTCATTGATAATTGAAATAATATAGAGGGTATTCTATTTAAAGTAGAGGAGTAAATTGCCTCTAAATGTGACCAGTGTTCAATATTAATTTTTTCTCACCCTGTATAACTTTTCGGGTCAAATTTTAATGTAATTTAAAGTACAATAGTTATTTTATCTGCATAATACGTTATACCGGATAAATTATAATTTAGGTAGCATTTATTGACATTTTAAATTTGTTCTTTATTTTTAAAAATTGTTAAATATATCAACAACCTTACATTTTAGCCATATACTTCTCTAATGAAACTCACCTTTATTTTCATTCTAGAATCCGAAAATCAATTAATATATAGAGTGTTCCATTACAAAAAACACAACTTTGATGTGTAACTTTTTGGGGACACCCTGTAGAACTCTCTATGTTTTTAAAAAATGCTCTAAATCTAATGGTCTAGACCACATTTTTTGAAGAATACTGAAATGTATGAACCGTAAGGCAGTAAAACACTGAATCATGGAAAATTTTGAAAGAATTTTACTTTATATGTGAATATAATTATGAAATATGCATGGTAGAACAGCAGAGAGTTATTATCTACCATTCACGACAAAAACACAAAATCCCAAATACTGTAAACAAAAAAAATACTGCTACTAAAAAATAATATATTATTAATTTCATGGAAAATAAGGCTATGGAAATACCTCAAAAACCTAAAAAAGAAATTACTACGCGGAAATTTAAAATTTAATTTTTTAAGAGAAAATATCAAAAGTTAACATGTAATATATTGGAAAAAATAAGAAGGATAGGAAAACAATATAACATACGGATATCTTTCAAAAGACAAAATACACTTAGATCCATTTTATCACATACTAAACTAATGAATACAGAACAACAAACAAAAAATGTAATATACCAAATACCATGTGAATGCGATAAATTTTACATTGGTGAAACATCTAGCCCCTTAATGTTAGAATTAAAGAACATCAAGATTCTTTAAGAAAGGGAGATTTTCACAAATCTAAGATTTGTCAGCACTCATGGGACACAGGGCACAGAATAAATTTTAATAACGCCAAAATTATAATGAAAGAAGCGATAGCCTCTAAAAGGAACATAAAAGAGGCTTTTTTAATTCAATCCAATAAAAATAAATGTATTGCTCATACATCTGTAGATGTTAGTAATGTATGGCAATCCCTTCTTTGATTTTAAAGAACATAACAAAAATAAACATAACATAAGTAAAATTTAAAAATAATCACACAGAAAGTTTGGGGCTTTTTGATTTTACCTTATTAAGTAATTGCTATCAGGTAGTAATTGTTAATTTTGAAGTTTAACTTGATATAATGTCATTTTAACAGAACGTCAACGGTTTCTTGTAGACGTATCTGTTTTAAAAAAGTAAAGTTTTCTCGAATAGTTCAATTTAAATATTTTAAATAGTTCTTTTCTTTATTCTTTGTATTTTTTGCTTCTGACGAAGGAAAGAGATAAACTTTCCAAAACGTTAAGCATTTTTTTCTTTGTTAAGCAAATTTGTATAACTGTAAACATAACTTCTGGCAAGCAATTTTCTTGCAGTGTAGTGGCGAAATACCCATAAAGGATTTTTTTGGAGAGATGTAATATATTCTTCTATTCTATTAAAAAAATACAGATGGTACAATTTAGAAGTCAAAAGTTGTAGTAATTTCCGGCGAAACAGTTATAAAAAGTGATTAAATACGTCAATCATCCTGATTTATGCCCTATATGTACTAAAATACCAAATCTCCTTTTTTGGGTACATTCGATATCTAAATAAATAATTTGATAAATAAGTTTCATACTTACGAGGAACAATCAAAACGTCCCTATTCTTTTTTCTATTGTCTCCTCTGTGCCCTCCAGCGCAGTCCCCTATAGTAAATCGAGGTGTTTGCTTGCAAACCAACATGTACTCCTTCTGGTACTCATTTAATTTAGTCACGGTGTTCCTCTGAGATTTCTGCTTCAGTCTCTGAGATAGTTCGCTCACACTGAACCACGAGTTCCCACACGTGACGTATTCTTCCAGAGTGTCATAGACAAATTTGTATTGGTCCTGAAGAAAAAACTTTAAATTTGTTACATATTAATTAAAATATAGGTACAGGGTGTCCCTTATTATCCTCATCATTGGAGTCTTGGAAACTAGATGAGATATAAGGTTCGTTAAATGGAGGAAAAGTTAGTCAATTTGATGCAGATCAAAAAAATGTCACCTTACAAGTTTAAAAAATCCGAATATTCCGGAATATTTTTAGAAACAAACAAATATTTGCGAGTTACTTTATTTTTTTAGGACTCTGAGTAATACAGGGTCCGGCAAAAGTGCGTCGGGCAATAAAAAGACTTAGAAAAAAAAACTTAGAAATTTTATCTAAACTATGTATTAGCACGGCATATAAATCACACGGCAGGCCAACTCGCTTTGGCGGGAACGCTACGCGCATACCCTTGCGCACGCCGCCATTATGGGTGCCAGCGACAGAAATTAACCAGTGTCGTAGTCAGTCGTAGTCTTTGTCATCGACAACGTACAGTTACGGCAGCTTTGAGTCAATAGCGTGCGGCTTAATTTATTTTATTCTTTTCTTGAGTGATATATTTTGATTTTTTTAGTTTTATTTTTGTTTATTTTGTGATATATTTAGTTTTTGTAGTTTAGTGGTACAATGGAAGTCCGAAATTCTTTTAGTTTTAATACTCAGTCATTGTCTACGGCATTCAAAGTAATTTTTATTATTAGGTATCCTGCAAAATGACAAACAAGATTAATTTCTAAATTACTGTTTTTCTGATTATCCGTATCTATTTTTATTTTTTATGGATAGCTCATGACAATTGAGAGAGAAAAGAAAAGAGGTCTCTTTTTTTTATTAATTATTAAGGTCTGCCGTTTTTAATAAGATGTTTTTCCAGATCATTTTGGCAATTTTCAGTACCCGTATGTAATATTCGGACCATAGACTTAAAATAAAATATAGACTACACTATTTACATCTCAACGCGGACAAACAACCTTTTTTGTACTCATGTTTACTTCTGGGTACAGTCGACCGAGCCTTCCTCATCCAGCCTATGTTGTCACGTCTTTAATATTATCAATATTTTTTTCTTGTTATACACATATATTTATATATTAATACTACAGATTAATAAAGTAGGTTTTAATATTCCATAGATGTATTAAATAGTCCTTATACTACTAAATTATAAGTCGGATACTGTTTAATAAGGATAAGTTCTTTACAATATGACAACACCGATTAGAGGCGCGGGAGCCTATTCATTCATTTATTACCTTGTAGTACGTGTCGCACGTGTGCGGTAAAGCTTTGTTGCCGCTATCTCCCCGGCTGTATTAACGCATTTTCTTAGCTTGTAGTCCTTAAGTGTTTATTTTATTAACTTTTTCTGTTCAAAAAATATAAAATATGGTTCGCCAGTGCCAAATTTGCAAGAAATTTGACTTAAATAATCCATTTAAGTCTTGAAACGACTTTCGACCGGTAGGCAACTCTCAATTTACCCATTGGGAGTCAGTGGCGTTGTTGTAGAAAGGCGCTTATTTAGATAATATTTTAGTAAAATGTAAAATCTGAATTTTTTCTCTTATATTACATTATTTACTTACTTACATTGTAACAAAATCATAATTATAACCCTGTTAATAATTAATAATATTTTTATCAAAAATATATTCCGGTTTATTCTAAAATTATCTTCAGAATCTAAAATAACATACAAGAATTTTAAAATGATATTACATTATGAAACAATATTTTTTAATATACCGGGTCGTCTCAAAAGTGACTCACCCCTATAACTTTTTTATTTTTTCAGATAAAAAAAACAGATTTGTATGCTAGTAGGTATATGACATAAATTAGGATTTATTGACGTATTCAGTTGTTTTTGGTCTCTTCCTGTTTTACCGAAATGATTACATCTTTTGATTTTTAAAGGCACCCTCGGTATATTGCTACTTTATTCGATAAAAAATGACACTCTGAATAGAATGACATATCATATGTCAACTTTTGACATTGTCGCTTAAAAACATATCCTATTTTAAATTTCAATCCAGGGTGCCATGGTGTTGTTAAAAACACTAAGTTTTAATCAAGGAGCCTTGGAAAAATAGTTTTGATCGTCTAATAGGTTTCGTGTCTTGTCTAGGCCGGTTAAAAGATGTACAAATCGTATTTTTAATCATACATATGTCAATTTTTTCAAATGAAACAAGGGTGACTAATTAGCATATTTGAAAAAATGAATATATGAATAATAATAATAATAATAATTATGAATATATTGATACCACACACTTGGTATTTGGTTAGTTGGAGCCAAATTGTCGTTATGAACCGCGTGTTACAATTACAATTAAACCATATGCCAAAATGTCAAAAGTTGACATATTATATGTCATTCTATTCAGGGTGTCATTTTCTATCGAATAAAGTAGAAATATACCGAGGGTGCCGTTTAAAAATTAAAAGTTATAGTCATTTCCGGTGAAACAGGAAGTGACCAAAAACAATTGAATGCGTCAATCAATCCTAATTTATGTCATATACTAACATGCTAAATCTTGTTTTTTATTTGAAAATATAAAAAATTATGGGGATGAGCCACTTTTGGGACGCACCCGTATAATAAAGACAGTACCGAGTTAAATAAATGTAGTATTCATTTTATCCACTTCCTATCATCTTCCTTGCTTTAATGGAACAGATTTATGTTTTCTCTAATTTACATAAGACATCACTTAACCAGAAAAAACATTACAACAATCATATTTTTTTTTCTCTCCCTGTCGCCGACTCTATTATATCTGTGGAATAGATCCTGTTTTGATTAATATTAGGGGTTGTAAATGTTTGACTAAAATTAATAATTTATTATTAATTTCAAAAATTACATAATTTCGATTATAAAATTTCTTCTATAACGTGTATTTTATTATTTTTATCCTTTTTGGACTCTAAGACGTTTTTTCTAAAACTTTTATTTAAAAAACCTGTCCTAAATCTTAATAAAATATAAAAATGTTTAAATACGATATATTTTTAATTTAATTATAGCTTCATTAAAATAAAAAAATTACCCGGCTATGAGACGGAGAGTTCAGGTGTACTTGAGAAACGAAAGACAGTGTTGTGTTTCTCGGCAGAGTCGTCAGGGAACGACCGTTACGACAGAGACAACCTATCTATCGCTCGTGTCGCACTCGTTATAACCTAAAACAATAACACAACAATAACAAGATATTGTCTGACCGCATGTTCCAGCTATTTATGAATGAGATGCTCAGTCTATATTTTATTTTAAGTCTATGATTCGGACACAACGTTTTTAAATGTTCTTCTAAACTGGATGAATTTATCCTGGATGGGAATAATGACAGGTTTACAAGATATTGGAATTAGAAGAATTACAGGAATTACAAGATAAAGTTGTACCAGATTTTTATGAGTGCAACTGTACACTCAAATCGCTTGTCGCTAAGCTTTTATATAATATAAAATTGTGTAATGACATAATAAAAGTTTTAAAGAAAAAGCTTTTTATTCTTTTTAATGTATTTAAATAAAAGCTTGTTTTTAAAAAGTTTTTCTTCTTAAATTTATTTTTTACTTTTTAAGTTATGCTGGTTTCTCAGCGCCACACACTTAAACTCAATTCTTTTTCTTAAATAACTACCTATGGACATCCTAATAATATGTGTATCGATTTTCATAAAAAAGGAGAACTTAAAAAAACGACAGCTGTAAAATTTGTCGGCTCAAATTTTTTTTGACGGCTAACATTTATATTTAAATTCATCAGTTACTTTTCTTCCTTTAGCTGATTTGTTAATTTGTACAATTTGAATATTAACAAAATTTGCTATGTCCATTGATGGACATAATTTGTACGTAACCTCTTTAGATTGTTCAATAGATAATTTATTGGGTATTTCTTTAATTCTTGTTTGTAACTCCTGGACTCCTGGCATGTTTTTTAATTTCAATTGTCTATTCTCTAAAGTTAAATGTTTAATTGATTTTTTCATTTTTACTTTTTGAGGAGTATGCGCGATTAACGATTCATTTGTTTAGATAAAAGTATTGTGTAAATAAAATTCAGTTTCAGTCAATTACAGTATTTTTTTAATACGACCCTGTCTAGCAATAGTTTATTTTCTGGGAAATTCTTTGATACGTTTTAATCCGGCCCTGACTCGGCACCCATAATGGTGTTTTCAAGGTCAATTTTTATAGAAATTTTAAACAATGGGATCTGGGCAGAGTTAGCCTGCCGTGTGATTTATATGCCGTGGTATTAGGATGTACTTCAGGAAATTGATTTAAGATCTACAGAGTGGCTCAAAAAAGAGTGAGTGGACCGGGAAAATTTTTCTTAAATAGAACACCCTGTATACTATCGCATTTTTGGCTTCCTTTCAGATCACTTTACATAATCCTAAGATATGAGTAAACATATTTCTATAGCTTTAGAAATATTAATAAATAAATAAAAAATATATTTTTTCAGCCTTTCTTAAAAAAGTTATTAAAAACACCCAGAAATATCCTGAAATCAAAACTATATTAGGTATTTACTTTAGATGGTTTGTACTTACTTTGGTACTTACTATAAATAGTAATCGTAAATCATACAGGATGTTCAAAATTCCACGCCAAACTTTCTAAAATATAAAATAATTATTTTTCTTAGTTTCTTTTTTTTAAATAGAACAACCTACTGTAAAAATCATATACTAACAAAAAGGCTGAATGGAACTTTAAAAGACGTTAAATAACCGTTATATGTCAGTAATTAACGCAATGTTTCGTATTGAGGAATGCGTATTAATAAGCTTAGGGTACCTAATAAATTATTTAAAAAAAGTATTTATAAATAATTTTTTTTTAAGATTTTGCCGAAACGAGGCAATTTTGTATAGAGGTAAATTGTGTTCAGGGAACTTATTTTGCTTCCAAAATTAGGCAATAGTTCTATGTCCACGGAATATTGGGACACCCTGTATACGTGGTTGTAAATAAAATAAAATGTGTGTTAGGAATATTATCTATACAGGGTGCTACAAATTCGAGGTACGAGCACTGGTATCTCGGAAACCGTAACAGATACGAAGATGGTTAAATTGGGGCAAAGTTGCGTCTTGGGATGTTCACCAACATGCCATCAAAAAAGTTTTAAAAATTTCAAGGATTGCTGAATTTTTTAGAAAAAAAATGATTTTTTTGAAAATCAATTTTATTTTTGCCTGGCGTTACTTTTTAGAAAATCAAAAAAAGAATTACACATTCTCATGGCTACTTTATTAGGGCTATCTGATAGTATTTTTATATTTTCAAATTAGCTGATAATTTGTGAGATACAGAGACCAACTTAATTTGTTTAAATACGGATCTGCATTTTTTATTTCAAGTTTTGAAAGAACTCGGTCTCCTGAGTACAATGATATGCCACACTCGATACTTTTTTTTTGGGTACCTACTTAAACAAAAACAAGTAACGACAGGAAAAAATAAAATTACTTTTCAAAAAAAAAAACTTTTTTCCAAAAAGCTCAGCAATCCTTGAAATTTTTAAAACTTTTTCGATGGCATCTTTGTGAACATCCCAAGGCGCAACTTTGCCCCAATTTAATCATCTTCGTATCTCTTACGGTTTCCGAGATACCAATACTCGTACCTCGAATTTGTAGCACCCTGTATACTTAATTGTTAATCTACAATAATCTTATAATTATCTACAATATTTTACGTACTACGTTCTCCACCATGCCCATTCGTGATTGTCGTAACTTTTTTAGATAACCGAACACGTCAAACTTGTCCTCCTCTTCTCCAAGTTCCATATTGGCATCCACAAGGAGATATACCCCAGATCTTCCACCACCATCGCTATACAATTAGATCAAACAATTTTTCTTTAGTTTAAATACTATATGTTTTTTAGTATCATAGTAAAAAACTACAAGAAAAATTTACTAAACTTAGTAATACACGTATATTAAACAAATAATCTTTAAATACAAAACAATTCAATCAACAGACAGATCATGTTAAAAAGTTAAATCATTTATAATTTTTTTATAGATCTAAGAACTGCAACATGAGACTTCAAAAAATTTAAATAAAACTATAATTTCAATGGAATTAAACTTACTTGCAATGGACTACCATAGGCCCAGCCTCCTTCGATTTTATCCTATGCCCTACCACAGCCCTGACCCTTCTTCTGAACTCGAGTAAGGCGTTACTGAATGGGCTGGAATGACAGTGCCATTCCGTGAAATGAAACTGAAGAATAAATCTCTCTTCTGATACAGCCTGTAAAAAATCTCTCGGTTAATTATGTTATAGGCGATTAAATATGAAGGGTCCAGGGAAAAAACATGATAAGCGCCATTTCATTAATTTAACAGGAGAGCACTGGACGGCTGATAGTTTTATCAGATTCTTGCCGCGTTCAATCAATGAGGCTCGTCAAAGTCTTGCCAAATTATAGGTTATAGTTTTATGTCATCTTATGTCAAATACCCTGCGTTTTGGAAGATTATGTATTTTGATTCGTGTTATTACGTGGGTTTTGTGTCTTTTGAAGTCTAGTGGAGGAAAAATCGAGGGAAAATTAGCTGAAGACCCAGAGCACAGTTTATAGTTGATACTTGCTGCCCAGGCAGAAAATCTTATAGACCAATAAAGTTACCATCAATAAAGTTTGTATACCATCTCGTATATGGTACAAGGATCTTACTAAACATATATTAAAAACTGGAAGAGCTGTAAAATAACATCACACGATAGGTCATTCAATCGCAAGGAATATCCAGAGATTTGAGACAAAAGGTACCCTAATAAATAACTGCAGATGTGAAGAAAGGCAGGAACAAAGAAAAGATGCAAGAAATGATACCGACTTGGAAGTTTTATTGTGCGTGGAAGGGAACGATGGAAAGATCAGCACAAGAAAACTTGAGGATGAAATAGGAATAGATCACACTACAACTTTTCAAATTTTGAAACGACATAAATACTATTCCTTCAAATATAAAAAGCACCAAGAGCTACGAGATGGGGACAAAATACGGCGACAGGCGTTTTGTTTTGATATGATGGAAAGAGCAAACACGGATAGGGATTTTTTAAAAAACATATGTTTCACTGACGAATGCACGTTTACCTTAAATAATTAACCCATTGTTATCGATATTGGAAGCAAAGAAAACCAACACAGGTTTGTCGAAACAAGGACGCAATATCCACAGAAAGTAAATGTTTCGGCAGGGATATTCGGACACAATATTATCGGGCCATTATTTCTTACGCGAAATTTAAATGCAGAATATTATTTGGAACTACTCGAAAATCATATTTTACCTGCTTTGCATGATGCCGCTAGGGAACATCAGGAAGTTTGGTACCAAATGGATGGCTGCCCGGCACATAGTACCCTGGCTGTTCGGGAATATTTAGACAATAGTTTTAACGGAAACGTTATTGGCCTGAATCATACAGTAAATTGGCCAGCAAGGTCTCCTGATATTTCGCCAAATGATTTCTTTCTCTGGAGCCGTTTAAAAAACAGGATATACAAGGATAAAAAATACCCAAATCTGGACGAGTTAAAAAATGCTATTTCTGCTGAATGCAATAGAATTTCAGTTTACCAACTAGCGAATATAAGAAGAGAATTTTATGATCGCCTGGGTTATTGTCTAGCAGTCGATGGAGGAATATTTAAACATCTTCTTAAATCCTAAAGTTCTAACTATTTAATAGTACCTAAATTAATAAGTTATTGAATATTGTAATAATACTATAATTAACCTTATACTACCTAATTAACCTTTATTTTACTTTAATTCATATTAATTTGTATTTATAAATACATCTTTAAGATTTCCTATGTAGGAATGAGTTTTCAATAATAATAAAGCACTAAATATGTAAATTTCTGAAATGACAACTTCATTTGACTGTTATCTTTTACCTTAACTGGTGCTCATAAGTAAATACAGGGCCACAAGAATGGAGAAATATTTAAACAGAAATCGGCGATAACTCGTAAACGAGCTAATCAAAAATATCTAAAGTTATTCTTTTGAATGTGGGTTTTAGTGCTTTTCAATAAACCTGAATAGAATTATTCTCTAAAATAATTAGGGAAGTCAATAATTGACCCCATTAAAATTTACATGGGATTTCCTATGTCCCGTCCGACGATGCAACACCCGGTATATCTTAGGATTTAACAACTTATTGCCTTGCAGAGTTTATACATTTTGTAGGGACCAGTTAGATCTACTATATTGTAAAATTCTGAAATTAAGTAATTGGCGCTTATCAAGTTTTTCCCCTGGGGAGATGGGATATCTTTTTCTTAATTTTAATATACAGTATGTCACCATACTGGCAAAAAATAGATTCGGCTTGACCCCATCCCCCCCTTTTATTTGTCATGTAATTAATGGATTTCCACTTAGTGGTAGGACAACATATTGTCAAACTATAGTGAAAAATAAAACACCGGTATTGCATTTTCACATAATGCTATGCCTTGCAGGTTACTAATGATAACTAACTTCATGAGCAAGTCAAAATATAGTTTAAATGTCACAAAAACACTATTGGTGATTTGTGTATCTTGTTTGCTACTTACCCCGTCTTTCATTTTATATAATCTAAAAGTCCTTATTCTAAAATTAGCTAGTTCTTCCTCTTGTATAACTTTGAGATGGATCCCACCGTAGGTTTCTTCCAGCTCATTAGACGCAGGCCAATACTGGACACACATCACCTGAAAACCATGTAAAATTTAATTGTGTAGAATGTAAAAGAGTCTAGAAGAGTCCCTAGGAGATACAAGATCTTGTATCTCCTAGGGAAAGATGATTTTAGAAAAAAACAATTCTTATGGAAATTCATTAAGGAAAAAAACAGTATAATGCTATCCTTGTATTCATGCATTGGAGACATCATATACCCCCTTTTTTGACAGTTCTGTTTGAAGTTTCAATTAACACATTCGGATTTCATTTGAATTTGAATTCGATTTTTTACGAGATTGTTGGCTCGACTGAGATTATTGTGACAGAACTTAAATTAACGGTGATATTACTGCGATTTCAGGATACATCAATCTGATTTAGGTGTTTCAATAGCGTATATGGTATTTTTCTTAATACTAAATTATTATAACTTATCTATTTTTTTAACTATCAAAGTCTAAAACTTGATCATAGAGGTTTTTATTCATAATTTAAGATGCTTCTAGATAAATGTTCATTTCTATATTTTGTTTGAGAGAGAACTATTATTATCTGCATTAAGAATCCATTTCACTACCCAACTAGCATTTATAGTGGCAGATACGTAACTGCTACTATCAAAACCACTACAGAGTGAGCGGTGACCATCGGCGGCTATGTCGTATATTCGTAGCTGCTAAGTAACTGCGACCAAAATGGGGAAAGATTTTGAGTAGCCGGGTAGTGTCTTGGGTAGTTTTGCCACTAAAAGAGTTACTATGATGTGTTACTATAAAGTAGCCTACTGGTGAATGTGACTTATCCGTTACGAAGCTGCCTAGTCGCGGGTTCGTGGCAGCCAAGTGTTAGCCACCGACCGACATGTGGAACTTTTGACTTTTCATGCAATACTCTTCATGCAATTTCACATTTCATAAAAATAAATGTCATGATAGAAAATAATTATGGAAGCCATTATTATTTTTTCGTTATTTGTTATGTACCGTGTGATTTTAACGCTTTTTTTAGGTAAATTCCAGAACGCAATCAACTTTACTGAATAAAATAGTGAGTTTATATAACAAAATTTTCGAGCGCCTCTCAAAATATTTCAAATTATTATATTATTTGCAATAGAAACTAATGTTTGTAATTAAAAAATAAGAATAATTTGCTTGAAACCGGGGCCAAACTTTAAAATATTAGTCCACCGTGAGAAATAACAAAATAACTAAGGAAAAAAGCTTTAATATAGGTATATTTGGCTTAAAAACGCATAATGTTTTAGCCATTTGGCTGTTCATCTAAAAATTCATGAAAAAAATATGGCCGTTTAATCCGAAAAATACTTTATAGTTCCATATGCTTCCACAAAGTACCGGGAACAATAACATATTAGGCCAACCCTACCCGTTTAACCTTTAAAATCTTCGGATTGATAAAGTGACAATTGTAGCTATCCAAAGGCGACTTTATAGAAACAATAACTTTTTTGGAACTACATGGTCAACGATTCTTTGGAACCATAAAGTCATTTTTCCAAGAAAGTTACCCCTGCGCCACCAAATTACCACTTAATTGGAGCGTTGCTACACCTATCGCGGTGGTGGCGACTATACATTCCATTGGTGCCACTATAACGTTCCGCCTTGTCCTTTGAAGTTATTTTTTACTTATTGTGCATTTTCTATTATTAGTGTTTCTATATTATTCAGAGCTACATGAGGTATAGAGTATTTTAACGTCCACTCTTTTAGCTCTTGTTTTATATTGTTGTTGGTCCTCAAATTAGTTCTCCTCTGAGATTCAGTTTCAGATGAACTAACACTATACTCATCTACAGAAACAACTTCAAAAATGTCTCAGTCACTACCTGATTTATGATGTTCATCAGTAGGATTATAGAAAGATGTAGTTTTTGTTTCTGATGTTGATGCATCGGCTCGCAGTGATTCCTTTTGTTTAATTCTTCGGTAGAAAGTACTAGATTCTAAATTCCTTTTTATTCACCTTAGAGATTTTACAAAATTTTAATAAAGCTTAAAAGCAAGTAAAAGAAAACACTAAACAGAGCAGCACACGATGCAATCTGAGGCAATTACATTTATTAGGGTATATTAAGTTACGGTCACTATAAAGTAGCCGTTTTTGAACCCCGTGACTTTTTAGTGGCAATGGATGAGCGACGGCTACTTTATAGTGACCTAGGAAGGTAGCAGTAACCATTTTGCTACTTTCAATGCTACTATAAATTAGAAGTAACTAGGTGTCGTGGCCGCGACTACCCCGTAACTTAAATTGTTACCATGAAGTAACAAAAACTTAATAGAGGCATTATGGTAGCACTTGTTGGTAACCCCTACTTTGAAAAGTTACTATAAAGTTTTTGGTCTTTTATGGTGTCATATTCAAAGATTCGGGTGGTTCCAACCACTTCTTTAAATTGCATATTTGCGACTTGCAATCGGGGTGTTTATTTTCCCCTTTTATGGTAGGTAGGGACTAACCGGTCACTCTCGAAATATACTTCAAAGTGACTATTCCTTATAGAGTAACATTTTAAGTGGCAGAGTGGGCCTAGGAACTATACTTAAAGGTAAGTGTCTATTTGAGAGTATTACTCGCGCGAGAAACTCTCGATAGTAGTTCTCGCATGTCGATACACGTCTGCGACTACCTATGGGAGAATATCGTCAGTGAAACGTGATAACCTGCTAACTCCATTTTTTACGTTAATAAGTTTTTTTATACCATTAGAAAGAGAACAAAATACGCTATAAGTAGGGGAAGCTAAGATATTTTTTCCCATTAAAGAAAATTTTTTATTTTAACTTAATTATATCTGCTAACTCCTAGTGATCTGAAATAGCCACCGAAATGCTGCTATCTCCGTAATTTTCGTTACGATCACGCTAAAGCAAACACACAGATTCTTAGTCGTATGTTTTTTAGTACAGTACGTCGATCCAGGGTCGCACTAGGCCAAAGGGGCCTGGGTGGCAATGTAAGGAGGGGCTAGTGTGTTTTATTTGGCGTATTTTTTCGCCTTACGTTTTGGTCAATTTTTCACTATTATATGCAGGGTGAGTCTTAAATAAGTGCAAATATTTTTAGGGTAGTATATTTCGAACCAAGAAACACGATTATGAGGTTTATGCGCGAATTATTTTTTTTGGAGAATTTGGAATTTAAAAAAAAAAAATTGGGTTTTTTTTTTAAATTTTTATTTTAAAACATACTTTGTTTGTAATATGGTAACATAGGTAGTAGATTAAATTTACAAGAAAGAAAATCCAATGATTCTCAAAATTATAGCAAAAAATTGGAAATTTTAAAAGTAAAATAACTCGGTTGTTTTGGATATATTTGAAAAAAAAAACGGCAAAGAGAAAATATTATGTTTCTTTTATCGAGATTTACCAGCCCTGCACATATTTGCAGTTATTTAAGACTCACCCTGTATAGAAATCAGGGAACTACCCTAATGCAAGGTAAACCAATGCATTGCAAATTCAGTAATGCAATGCAAAAGCAAATATTGTTAAGAATAATGATTATTCTTAATTCTCATTAATTATTAATGAACTATAAAGGGTTAGTTATAGTTATATAACTAATAGTTATCTATATAATATGGCCAGTCCGACCCTGCGTCGATCCGTTCTGTAAATACGGGGTATCCGTAAAGGGTAAGGGGAAAAACGAAATTCGCTATATACGAGCAATTATTCATCGGCGTGCTATAAATAGTTTAAATAACATTACTTACTTGTACAAGAATTTCAATAATACCTAATCAGTTTTATTTTTTTCAACGTATTTTCACGTAAATGATACATAATTTCACGTAAATGATACATTTTATAAAAATTAAAAAAATAAGGAGAAAAGTAATAAAAATTTAATAAAATCAGGCACTGTCTTCCAAGCTCGGTCTACTCTACCGTTGTATAAAAATGAGAATAAGCATGGAAGGATTCTACCATATCTTCTAAGAATTATAAGTTTAATTTTTAAATTATTTTCATATTCATTAAGTCCAAAATTCTGCTACTTCAGTTCTTTAAAACTGCAAAAAGTTTTAAAATTTTCACTTATAATATCACAAGAGCTTAAATTATTTTCGGAAATTTTTTTGAGGGCACGAATATTTTGAAAATTATTCGTGCCCGAAAGAAAATTTCCAGGAATAATTTAAGCTTGCGTGGTATTCGGTAAGAAAATTTCACACCTAAATTTGAAAAAAAAAATATTAATCCAACATGACATTTTAAAATAATTTCAATTTGTTAAGTTGGCCAAGGTATTGATGTTTTTGACATATTATGTGTTTTGTCATTTTTGTTTGCGATTCTGTCATTAAGCTATTACTAGTTTTAAAACGTCTGTACGTAGAGTAAGAAGCGTATAGCGAAATGTCGCGATTTGGAAAAGTAAACCAACAAGTCATTAAAGAAGAAATTGAAAATATAAAACCAGATAACACCCGAAAATCAAAATCAAGTGTATATCCATCATATTTCGTTAAATAGAAAAATACCAGCTTTAGTTAAATAAAGGCGGCAGAACTATATTTTTTAGAACATGGCAATTTCGAAGAAATTCATATGTAGGTATATCTAACATATTTCCTTAAATAAAAAATATTACCAACCTTAGTTACATCAAATGCTAAAACTCAAATGGGTAATATTTCAATATATAAACATTTTAGTTCATTCACATTATGATTGTAGATCTTATGTTTACCTTTTCAACTGTCAAAAAATTTCCACTAAAGTTTCGTGGCGCCTCGAAAAAATTTCCGGAAATTTTTTCAGTTGCCATGGTAACTAGTCAACATTAAAGCATGTTATTGGTTGAAAAGTAGAGGTTTGAAATTTTCATTAAAAAATTTATTCGTTTTTGGACTTGTATGTTTTGCTTCTAGATTGACGATATTATAAATATATGGTTATGAATATCATATTTTTTAAATTTAATTGATTATTTATAAATCCGTTTGGGTAATATTCATTTCCACTTTCAAAATTTCAAACAATAAAGGTTGCTATCTCCAGAAGTATATTTTTATTTCCTATTTCTGCAAGACGAATATCTGCTATCTCCTTATTGTGTCGGAAAAAAATGACGTAACACCAAATATTGAGTTTTATTGTTCCCCAGCAAATAAAATTCTTATCTCTTTATCATATTAACGCATCAAAATACTTCCCACATGTGTACATATTTTCTTGTACCGTTTTTTTGCTCTCCTGTAAAATTAGGAATAATGGACTTAGCAGTTTATCACGTTTCACCGACGATATTCATTTTACTATCAATAGTTTACTCGCAACGATTTGCTCTCAAGGGTATACATATTATTTTTAATAGCGGATAGTTACTTCTGAAATACGATTACGTTTCGTATTGTGATAGTTCTAGCAGAGAATTATTAATTTAAAATGGCAGCTACTCGCAAAAAGTGGTCAAAAGACGATACTTTAATAAGTATATACGAGGAAAATACAGTTTTGTGGGATACCATGGGATTAACTATCTGCACTTCTATGTTTCTTTCACACTACACGTATTATTTACATTTTTACATCTATTAAAAACATAAATTAATATATAAATTACACAAAAGAACACCAACGCACATATTATTTGATACAGTGCAAGAACTAGATATAAAACAATTAATACTTTTTAATAGCTTGCTAAATATTAAATTAAATACAAACAAGGAAGTTCAGAATTACCAAACAAGGAAAAAGTCACATATTAGATGCCATAAAGTAAAAAATAAGACATTAACACAGAGACTAACAGCAAAAACAATTCAAAAATTCAACAGTTTAGCAGAGAAGGTAAAAAAATTGAAATTTATACAATTCAAAAAAAGGATTAAATGGTTAATCTTTAATAGAACCATACACTAAATCCAGAAATCGACGACAGAAATAATTAAGAAAAGAATGCCTTCCATACCATTTGGCCAGGATCTGGTACCAACAGGTCACTGATGCGACAGTTGAAGAAGGACGACACCCAGATCTTCTATGATATATATATGCTGTACATTATTTATGTGTTGTATATATGTTTTATATGAGGGAATAACTAAATTGATTAAAAAACACAAAACACGTTAATACACAAAGAAAGGCAGTTGATGAAACAGAAATCTCAAATGGATACCCTCCTGACAGATATGTATGAGAGTAAGCATTTGGAGAGTTTTTATAGTAAATTCAACCCCAAGATGCACCAAACGTAAACAGAGACATGAGGCAAGCACGTGAACAGGAACGCTGTAGTAATATAACCAGGACCGCACTAAGGTCGGATATTTCAAATCATAAAATTATTATGTATATTTTTATGATTTTTTTACTATTGTTTATATTTTATGATGGAAATTTATATTATATAAATGGGTAATTATTGGGAAAACTGGAAATCGTCCTATTTTCACCAAAATTGGTATACACCCTATTTTGAGGTCGTAGATTACGAATCTGACCAAACCTAACCAACCAGCGGTCTCTTACCGTTTTTCAGAAAAACGGAAAATAATTTCAACATTGAATTTTTTTTTTATTTCAGCGCTATAAAGTAATAATTTCACTATATTTTTATTATATCATAGTTTATCTAAAAGCCACACTTGATTGAGGATTGAAAAATGACCAAAATTTTACTGAAAAACACTTTTCTTAACAAAATAACAAAGAAAATTGAGACCAGATGGAAGTTTGACATTTCATATATTGTTCTTTTTCTCTCCTATGTACTGAGAGAGACAAATATTTGATTTTTTTTCGGGTGATTAGGGATTTTAAATAAATTACCTATTATGAGATTTGACAATAGTTAAATATACCTATATCCACAAAGTTACGCGGAAGAGTTTTAATTACATTGCTTTCAACTTCTATGCTTAGGGGGTTGATATTTTTATGTCTTTTTTTTATATAATATAACAAAAAAAGATTAACACCCTCCGCATAGAAGTTGTAACCAATGCAAACAAAACTCTTTCATGCCACTTCGTGGTTATAAATAGACAGATATCGTTGGTAAAATAGCAGTTATGGGAAGGAGCTGTTCAACAAGGCAACCGCCTTTCGTAATCCCAGAATGAGCGAAAAGAACACGCTAAATTTACGTTCAGCATTGGCAACGTTGCTTTAAATGCCAGAAACACATAACCCAACATTTTCAGATTGTTTACAAATTTATTTTAGCAAATTTTCCACTATTATGCATAGAATTGGTTAAAAAAGTAACAGAAAATAGCAAAAACCTCATTGTTTATTGAATACCTAACAAAATATGTGCTAGAAAACCTTAAAAATATGAGAAATTAAGTAAAATTCTATGTTGAAACTATTTTCCGTTTTTCTGAAAAACGGTAAGAGACCGCCAGGAAAAATTTTAGTTGACAAAAACACTTAGTTTTAACTTGCTTTCGTAGCCTGCTGTATTATCCGTTTTAAAGTATAACGACATTTTTTTTGAAAAAAACTAGTCAAATAAAAACTTCTATTTTGAAACATAACATTTATTAACATTAGATTTACAAAATTTATAATTTTATTAACATTTACAAAATAATAATTTTATATAAAATATTTAACTTTTGACTTTTTGTAGTAGGTGTGTACTAATTGTGTACGTGTGTACTAATTGTAAAAATATTTTATGCAAACGTAAATATTATTTTCTCTATTTGTAACTTGTAACTTTTACGAAGTGATCAACAATTATTATTGAAATAGTTGACTGTTCTGAATTTACTCGCTTGGTTGGGAATAAATTTAAAAAGCATTTTTATGTTATCAAACAGTATTCCTTAACGCGCTATGCAAATCGACCCTGTAAAAAATCTTAACCGCCCACCTCAACGGCTCTATGGCGGGCCGGCAAATCAGGGTAGATTTTGCCGCTGGCTCTCGCCTGACACGTGCTGATCACGCACCTTGCATTTGTTTATACTGGCGCATTTTGAATTTGAATACAGTTTAGTTATCTAGCCGATAGCAAAAATTCTTTAAATCGCTCTCAAATGGATACTCTCTTTGGAGTGACTATCGACAGTCACTCTCAAATGGACACTTACCTTTAGGGGCAGTGACATTTTTAAAAGGACTGGGAACTATATTTGCTAGTTGGGTAGTCCGAAAAAGTAGCAAAATAAGCGTTCGGCATTTAACGTTTTATCTCAAACTGGCTGGGTATTTTTACACAAATGAAGAAGGAAATTAAAGATAAAGGATTATACTATATCCGTGTTGCAGCACATTTTTAGACAACTTCTTTAACTTTAAGATGTTGATGGTCAAACATCAACAAAATATTCCTTATGTTTGAACTAAATGTTCTCGAAAATAAGGACTATACGGAATATACTATACGGAAATAGATTGAAGTTTTGTGATTACAGTGATATATAACTTATATAGTTTTGTAACAAATTGCTCGCTATTTTATGACAAATGCTGAAGCTCTGCAAACTTTAATCAAGCCTTAATCAAAGCACGTGTGTTTGGAATTTTGGATGTGGTTTAACACGACAGGATCGGGCTAAGCTTTAGGCAGATTTCTGAAATATAATATATATTTCCTTGGGCCACACACCCCCTTTACCCGACACCTGAGAGCGGCCCGCACAGTACAGCGTAATAGACTCTGAAGTATACAGTTTTTAATCAACAGAAAATTTACCTTAATAAAATCGAAGGTTTTCGTTAGCATGACAATACAACTGGCTTTTTCTTGCCATACCATCCTCCAGAAATCCGTGACTGTTTCTTCCGTAGGCCCTTGCGTTATAATGTAGGCATTTGGTTTCAGTAAACTCTGTCAAAAAAACATATAAATTAGATATATTTTGTTGAGGTTTATCAGATACAGGGTGGCGCCTCTCATACGCCGCAGAGGCTCCAAGGAGAACGACAGTTTGTATTGAAATGAAATTTTGTGAGCATATGTAGGTTAGTTCAGGGCACTTTTTAAAAATATAGAGAGTTCTACAGGGTGTCCCCAAAAAAAGTTACATATCAAAGTTGTGTTTTTTGTAATGAAACGCCCTATATATTAATTGATTTTCGGATTCTAGGAGAAAAATAAAGGTGAGTTTTATAAGAGAAGTATATGACTAAAATATAAGGTTTTTGACATATTTAACATTTTCTAGAAATAAAGAACAATTTTTAAATTACAATAAAAGCTACCTATATTGGAATTTACCCGGTGTAGCCTAATATGTAGTTAAACTAACTATTCTACTTGTGAGACAAAATTAATATTGAACATTGGTCACCTTTAAAAGCATGTTACTCTCTTATTTTAAATGGAACACCCAGTATATTATTCCGATATTTAATGGAGAATTCCTGTCTCTTCAAAATACTATTAAGGTTGCCTACCCCTCAGACAAAGATTTTCCTAGATATTTTCATTTACATGATTTGATCTGAGTAGATCTTTATTATTTGATAAAACCTAGGTGGCTGTGATATGTCTGACGTTACTTCAACATAGCTGTCTAATTAGTTCAACTTTAATAACTAGTTATAATTTTTTGTCAGTTAAAACAAAAAAAAAATTCTCAGGAATTTGCCGAAAATGCAAACTTATCCTACATCAAAGAGAAATGATATGATTCTTTTAGTTGGTGAATGGAGTGTGCATTCACCAATTAATAGAATAGTTAAATGCTCCTGATTTTATCTAGCCTGGTTTTTTTTATGGGAATATGTTAAAGACAGTGTTTAAAAAACTCGACCAACTAGTGTCGACAGCATGAGATAAATTATTGTAGCTGGTTTTTCAGGTAGAACTCCACATATGCCTTTTAAAATGAAAAGATCCTTTTGAAAAGACAATCGTTTTATGCAGTTAACAGGAAAGGAAGCATTTTGAGCATGTAATTTCATCCAGCTAATTTTTATCGCATAATTATAGGTTTATAGTTTTAATTCTGTAATAATTAAAATATGTTTTAAATGTGTATTTTTTTATTACCCTTGAGTATTTTACTCCACAATCTTTAATTTTTGTTAAATTAATAAAAGGTATATCACACAGCCACCTAGATTTTTTCAAATAATAAAGATTTACTGACGCAAAATCATAAAAATTAAAATATCTGGGAAAATCTTTGTCTGAGGGGTAGGCAACCTTAATAATATTTTGAAGATATATTAATTCCCCATTGAACATCGGAAAAATATACTGGGTGTTCCATTTAAAATAAAGGAGTAACTTGCTTTTAAAAGTACTAATGTTTCATATTAATTTTGGCTCACCCTGTATAATTTTTCGGGTTAAATTTCAATTTAGTTTAACATACAATGGTTACTGTAATTAAATATCAGGCTATACAAGGTCAACTAAAGTTTAGGTAGCTGTTATCGAAATCTAAAATTTACTCTTCATTTTCACAAAATGTGAAATATGTCAAAATCCTTAGATTTTAGGTATATGCTTCTTTAATAAAACTCACCTTTATTTTTTTTCTAGAATCCGAAAATCAATTAATATATAGGGTGTTCCATTAGAAAAAACACAACTTTGTTGTGTAACCTTTTTTGGGGACACCCTGTATAATTCTATATATTTTCATAAAATGCTTTCAGTTAACCTACATATGCTACCAAAATTTCATTTCGATATAAACTACCGTTCTCCTTGGAGCTTCCGCGGCGTATGAGAGGCGCCACCCTGTATATGTATCTTTAACACACTTTAACCAATGAACATTTTTTATGGCAGATAGGCATATCATTAAGTAAATTCTGGAAAAATACGTTACTTTGAATGTGGTGAAATTCTGGAAAAAAATCTGATAACAATTTTTTATTTAAGAATTTTCAGTGGCGGCTGGTTCTAAAGGGAACAGAAACATCGCCAAGGTAAAAGGAAATAATGAAGTATACAGGGTGGTCCGAAATGACCAGAATTGATTGATTGAGACCGGTAAATTAGGGTAAAGCGCGGTTCATGAAAAACATCGGTTTGATACGGAACGGTTTGGTAAAATACTGGAAACGTCAAATGTTGACATTTTTAATGTACCTATTCTCTGCTTTTACGCTTGCTTCTTCTTTTCAATGGAGTTTAATATTGAAAAATACTTTATTAATAAACTGTTAACTCATTAAACAGCTCAAGTGAAAATTTGCAGGTCCAATATGAAAACAGATCAATAATAAATAAACAAATCTATTCAATATTTATATTTTAATAGCTTACAATACATTCACAATTACTTGTTGTCTTGTTTTTCATGTTTTCTTTAAATGCTCCCCTGACTTTAAGAGACAATGGCTGGATGATAAGTTTAAATGGTCCTAAAAAAAATTCTATTTAGTTAATGAAATTTATTTACCTTTACTGCCTACCTCCATTGCTTTTGGGTGTAAATACAAAATATTATTACAAATTTTAGAAATTAAATGAGAATTTCACTCGAACTTCCAATATTTGCTTGATTTCTGTCACATAAATGACATTGATTGACAAACAAAACCAGAAAAAACTGCCTTCTCGCGCTGGTTAGCTTGGTGACCGTTATAACCGAATTTTTCAGGAACCGTGTTCCGTAATAAGAAAACTTTTAGGAAACCGATAGAAACGGAACATAAAACCATAACCAAGGTAAGCAACGCAATACATCCATAATATCCACTCTAAGAAGGAGTCATACTAACATCAGAATCAAATTTCCAATGTCAAAAAATACCCAGTCATCAATATTCATCAAAATATCGACGTTAGTTCAGAAATTATTTGAAAAAAAAAAACGAAATAAAAATGAAACTTCTACACTCTGTAACTCCGAAAGAAAGCATTTCAGGACGTGAAATTATACGAACTTTTTTTATTTATTTTTATCTGCAGGATAGCTTGTGAAAGTTTCCCGATTAATAATTTCGACCACCCTGTATAATAAATTGAATGCACCATGGCTATTTTTTTATGTTTTTGTCACAATTTATACGATAAAATAATTACCGTTTTTCTAGCAATAAGAATAAAATAATAGACTTCATATATATTAACAACAATCTAGAATATACATAGATATTATTTATTGTTTTAATTAAATAAATTTTTATAATAATTAATTAGATGAAATATAATATACAGAACACCTGTAGGTATATTAATTTATAATAAATAATTATAAATTAATATACAGGGTGGTCCGAACTCTATTCCGGAAACTTCGGCAGCATATTCGTATAAATGTATGTCATAAAATGCTTAGTTTCGAAGATTCAGGGTGTAGAAGTTTCACTTTTATTTCGATTTTTTTCCAAATAATTTGTCAAGTAACATCAATATTTGGATGAAAATCGGTGTATGGGAGTTTTTTGACATGAGAAATTTGATTTTGATGGCAATATGACTCCTGTTTGTAGGGGGCGCCACCTACATGTATTTTAACTGTTTTGAAGAGTAATAACTTTTCGTCCATACCTGTATAAAACTACTGAGTGAAAAAATATACATTTTCATGATTTTTTACGTAAAAAATGTCTCTTGGAAAAAATTGGTACGAGCAACCGTTATCAAGATATTTAGAATGGGAACAGTCAATAATCGTAATTATTGACAAAAAATAAACATGTTTAGTAGATAGTTATTTGACTATAATGATAAATTTGGGAACTTTTTATTTTTTTATATTAATCATAAACTTTTCTTCGAAAAAACGATGATAAAACAGTTTCTGTTGAACTTTTGGCACAAAAACATTTCAAATTTATGATTTCAGTCCAATAACTAACTATTTAGTGTCAACATGTTCAATTTTTGTCAGTGATGACAGGTATTGATAATTTCGATTCCAAATATCTCGAAAACCATTACTCGTAGCGATTTTTACCAAGAGACTTTTTTTACGTAAAAAACATCGTAAATGTAAATATTTTTTTACTCAGTAGTTTTATACAGGTACGGATCCTCTAAAAGAAGCAGTCATATTGACATCAAAATCAAATGTCTCATGTCAAAAAACTCCCAGACACCAATTTTCATCCAAATATTGACGTTACTTCAGAAATTATTTGGAAAAAATCGAAATAAAAATGAAACTTCAACACCCTGTATCTCTGAAACAAAGCATTTTAGGACATACATTTATACGAGGTTGTTTACTTATTTTTATCTGTAGAATATGCTGCCGAAGTTTCCGGAATACAGTTCGGACCACCCTGTATTTATTTGCTCTGTGTGTTAACTATTATTATGTGAAATTTTGCAACATCACGATATTTTTGATGCATGTGTTGCCTCATTTAGACAAAGAATAATTATTCAAATATCACCATTTTGTATGCATAAAATGATGCAATTTCAAAATATCGACACTTCGACTGACAACACAAAAAAAGTAATTAATACATTGAACGGGCTTGATGGCAATATCTCTATTAATTTCCCCAGCTATCGACGAACTAAAATCCAATCGCCACGTTCAAAAAAATAATAGAAAATAGAGAGAAAATGAGAAAAAAAGATAAAATCGGTAATCTATCAAACTCTTTTTTTAACTTTTATACAGCGATGTGCTAAATTGGTATTTGTTTTAAACGAGATATGCCATAATACTAATGTTAAAAAAATGGTTTTGACTCACATCTACATAGGAAGCGTTAATGTAATCACTGTCGTGTTCTCCTTCAATAGTGTCCAATACGACCCTGTTATAATCATCTGAAATATAAAAAAAATATACGGGGTGTCCCAGAAAAAAGTGCAAGTATTTTAACTGGTAGTATAGTTCAACTCCAGAAACACGCCCATGATTTTTTGAAAAAAAATTTGGATATTTTTTTAGTTTTTAGTTAAAAAACATAATTTCTTGATAATATGGCAACATAGGTATTAGATTAAATTTACAAGAAAGAAAATCCAGAAAAAATCCAGTGGTTCTCAAAAGTTTAACAAAAAATCATTTTTTTAATATTCAAAGTAAAATAACTAAGTAAAATAACTCCGTTATTTTGGACTTATTTGAAAAACGATAAAGGAAAAATATGTTTCTTTTATCGAGATCTACCACCCCCTAAAATACTTGCACTTATTTCTGGGACACCCTATACAGGGTGTTTCAAAACAAATACGAAAAACTTCAGGGGGTGATTCCTTGTTCAAAATAAAGGGTAGTTTGCTTCATAAACGTTGGGTCAAAAGCCAACCATTAGGGAGATATCGCGGTACAAAAATGGCGGAAAAAGAATGTTTTTATTTTTTATCTTGAAAACGAAAAGAGATAGGCTAATGAAATTTTATGGAAGCATTACTGTTATGAAAACACACTTTCTGGTAATTTACTCACTTTTTTAAAATGAGTGGAAGGGGTTGAAATAACCTACCCCTATCATTCTTGTTAACGAAATTTAAAGAAAAATGTTATCGAACACATGCAAAAAAGTTAATTTGGATACTTTATTTGTTTAGAAACTTTTTTATCTCTTGTGTTAATTGATAAAACTCACCGATTTGAAATTAAAAAATAAAATGTAGCATTACATGTCAGGACAAAAAACATTTTTAGATAAATAATCTAATGGTAATAACGATAATAATAATCTAGATAATAACGTATTGCAGTAGAATAATGTCAAATAAAATAATATTAGAAACATCCTAAAAAGGGACAGCGGCCGACTAGATTTTTTCCTAAAAAAATTACAGCAGCTCACTAGATTCTTTCTCTAAAAATGTTTTTTGTCCTGACATGGGGGGTAATGCTTTACATTTTATTTTTTAATTTCAAATCGGTGAGTTTTATCAAAAAAACACAAGAGATAAAAAAGTTTCTAAACAAACTAAACTATCCAAATTAATTAATGATTTTTTTGCATGTGTTTGATAAGATTTTTCTTTAAATTTCGTTAAGAATGATAGAGGTAGGTTATTTCAACCCCTTCCATTCATTTTAAAAAGGGAGAAAATTACCGGAAAGTGTGTTTTCATAACAGTAATGCTTCCATAAAATTTCATTAGTCTATCGCTTTTCGTTTTCAAGATAAAAAATAAAAACATTATTTTTCCGCCATCTTTGTACCGCGATAATCTCCCCAATAGTTGACTTTTGACCCAACGTTTATAAAGCAAACTAGCCTTTATTTTGAACAAGGAATCACCCCCTGAAGTTTTTCGCATTTGTTTTGAAACACCCTCTATATTAAATATGCAAAATTATGTTACATTATCTGATAATTTACTTATATTATTTAAATACTTATACTGTATGTTCCCGGATTGTCTCTACAAGAGGAAAAAAAAACTTTTTTATTATTGACATTTTGAAACAAATGGATTCTTCATAAAGGTTTTTTTTGCTTGTTCTAAAATGGTTAATCCCGTTTGTACTTTTCCAAATTTCCATACCGTTTTAAAGAAAATTAAAAAAAAAAAACATGAAATTAGGTATGGTTGAATTTTCCTAAAAGTTCAAAACGCAATTCTATGGTAATATAATTTCTTTTTAATTTTTTGATAGATTGTTATTGATAGCATTTTAATTAAAGTCATATCTTTTGCTGTTTTAAAATGTCAAAGAAGCACAAAATTTATTTAGTTCAATGAAAATTGATACGGAAATTATCGGAAACTTTGATACTTTAAATTAAAGCTTCATTCAGAACCTATTAGTGGAATAAATTAGTGGTTTTAAATACACTTTAAACCTTTTAGTTTACGATCGTTCACAATGTCTACAAAACACAATTAAAATTAATAAAATATCCTAGCAACAGCTTGCGCTAGTCTGTTGTATCTGTTACGTACAATACTCGAATTCGGGTAATGCCCGAAAAAAATGCACAGAACTAGTTTTGAGCAAAAAATATTTACCAAAACCGAAATTGTACATTTAAACGGGTATTGCGCATTACAAAATAGTCAAAACTAGTATTGTGCATTTTGAATTGCGCAAAACTAGTTTGGTGCATTTCAAAATGACCAATATTAGTTTTGCTCGTTTTCTTTAAATAAGACGGCAAAAAGTAGGGTTAACAGTTTGTGTATGTATTGCACTTATTCGAGAAATGCATATTAATTACGTTTCCCAGAAGAATTAATGTTAGAGAAAGACAAAAATGGATTTATAGTAAACTCTTGGCCTTACTTTAAAATTTGAAGAATTTGTAGCTTTAAAAAAGTAATAAACATAGCATGATATAATTACTGTTTAGTTTTTAGTAACAGTCAAACTTTTTGATTTATATGAAGAAAATCCTGAATACGTAACACTAAACCTTAAAAAGCAAAAACAAGTTGATATTCAACAATACAATCATACCTACAAGTCAGTGGTATTTTGTTTTGTGCATTAAATCGAAATACCCACTTCAAAAGACGGGCAGTGTTCGTTCTCATCCAGGGTTTTTTTAAAAATTGATCTAATATTGAAATTTGCCGGCCTGAAATTATACGAAAACGACACCAATATCAATATTTTACGTCTATAACAACTTTTCAAAAATTGGACCCCGTCTATCTAGAGGAGGGGGGTATTTCTCCGCTCTGACATAGATGCGGGGCTGGTACCAAAAAAAATCGTATTCTAGATGATACTCTGAAAATTTTAAAGTATCTCACAACATTGCCTCATGAAATTGCAAGCGAACTATGTATTTTGACAAATTGGCCCTTGACTATAATGAAAATGACTTACAAGGAATGCATTTTTGGTTTTGGTTTTTTTCTATGTTGCTTTTCTTGGTGCCGTGTCGACAGGAATGAGGCTCGGTTTTTTCAGCAATCTGCAATCAAAATAAAAGAGTAATCAAAAAAATAATAAAACATTTGTCAAAATTAAAAAATCAAAGTAAAAAAAAGAATTTTAAGTTAAGGTACGAGAACAATCGAGTTCACTGGAATGGCAGCGTACACACGAATTCTAAATCTTCTCTATGCACCTAATGATCTAATGAATTATTCGAGAACCAGTGGAAACGTCAGAATGGAAACGGAAAAGTGCATATGATTTTAGTTTAATCGATGTTCAGCTTAAGCCCACGGCCACACAGAAAGCGTTTTTTGCGATTTTACCGTTTTAAGCGATTTTTTCGATTTGTGTCCATTAAAAACACGCAAAAGACGCGGCAGGTCTGCAGTTTCTATCAAGATTCCCGGCCTGTCCAACAATCAATCCTGTGAGAAAGAGATAGGCGAGATCAGGCCGTTGGCGTTGAAGAGACGAAGATAAAAGATGCTGGGATTGAATTGTGGACGGGCCGGGGAATATATTCGGAGACAAACACAATCTACTGCTAGTGCCAGTGGTGTGTGTAAAAATAATAATTATTATTTGCCATTTATTTTACGAATTTTAGTTTATATGTGTATAGTTTTTTTATGTTGTAATGTTGTAGTTAGTACTTGTTATAATGATAATATAATATAATAAATAATATAATAGAAAGGCCGCTATCTCGCGATGCGGGACTTAATATCTTACCGCTACTTTACGACAAGTCGTATTTATATATTCTGCGCTGTGCTCGTCGTTTTGTGGAAATACCCAAGCTCACCTGATGATGGAGTAGGGCCCCGAAACCGGTAGTGAGAGCAGGTTGATCCACATTATGACGAACACAGCGTGGAATTAATTTCTATATTAGCAGTTCAAGGCAAGAAACTCTTATATAATTTTATAATAAATAATTATAATTATATAATAGAATAGTAAATATTTCTAGTCGCTAATGCAATTTTAGAACATGATGTATGAAACATTTTGGAGTGAAACTTCTTTACGCGCGCTGGGAGCAAAAACTCAAGGCCGTGACATACGAGCTAGTGAGGCGGCCCTGACACACGAGCTCGTTGTAACGAAACGTGTTAACGGCTTAGAAATACGTAGTGACGCGTATTTGTGAGCAGTTCACGTGTTTATCAATAATATTGATATTTTAATACAAATTTTGTAAACGTGAATCAAATTATTACGTGTAAAAAACATTTGTTACACGTAAAAAACTATTTTTATTATTTTAGGCGAATAAAACTGTTACACGTAAAAAACTATTTTTACGCGTATAAAACTATTTGTTACTGGTTAAAAAACTATTTTTAACGCGTATAAAACTATTTGTTACGTGTAAAAATATATTTGTTACACGTAAAAAACTGTTTTTTACGCGTTAAAAACTATTTGTTTCTGTTAAGAAACCTTTTTTACGCGTAAAAGATAGTTTTTTTATGCGTAAGAAAATATTCATTTAATTTATTACTTTTTTAACATTTAAAACTACACTTATTCAAACATTTCCTTCAAATTTTTGAATTTAATAGAATGTTCCTAAACAGTAGATGTTCTGTTTTAGATAATATCCTAAATTGAACAAAAAAATGCATACTATTTAATTTATTTTTATTGTATTGTTAAATATAACGTCCGCCTATGGCGGGGTCTCATCTTAGAAAACGCTAAAGACGATACAGAAAACAAACTGATTTGTTTTCATTTGCGTTTTTTGCGAGACACGCCGAACGCTACATGCTTTTGGTCTGGCCAATCCTATATAATCCTGTTATTTTGTTTTAGTCGCTAAAGGCGTTTCACGCTAAAAACGCAAAAAAACGTTTTCTGTGTGGCCATGGGCTAAGGTTCAAAGTCTCATATGCCCAGGTATGTGTGTTCACTATTTCTTGTAATTTCTGTAACGTTAATGCAACTAGAGCGCAGTCATCAGCGTATTGAAGTCCTGTGATTAAGACAGACGTGTGTCCATAGTGTCATAGTGTGTGTCCAGACGTTCACTCGTCCATCCACTCGCATCGTATAACGTCGCTTAACTTTGGTGATCTTGCCATAAAGTAAGTTACTTTTAAACAAAAAACACGTAAAAGCTTTCATTCCTTTGATAAAATCACGATACCATCTGTGTAAATAAAATGTTTCAGATATTTAAACCCTTCAACCGTAAAGGGCTTAAGTCCCAGCAAAGCGAGCACAAAAGGGCCCATTAGAACCTTTCGGGAAGAGAAGGGCACAAAGCGAGCACGCTTTCGAAACAAAAACGTCCATTTTCCCACGAAATTAAACGTTTTCAGGAGTCTGTTCGCGAGCGGAGCTGCTGCTGCGGGTCAAGTGGATCCGCTTCTCGGTCAAGCGCACTCGAAAAGGCAGCCGTAATTCCGCTAAACATCGTCATTTTCGAGATAAATATTCATTTCAATTTGAATAGAGCGTGTGGGTTTATACAGGGTGGCGGCCTCTCATACGCGAAGAACAACAGTTTGTATTGAAATGAAATTTTGTGAGCATATACTGGGTGCGTCTCAAAAGTGGCTCACCCCCTATAACTTTTTTATTTTTTCAGATAAAAAAACGATATTTGGTATGTTAGTATATGACATAAATTGGGATTGATTGACGTATTCAATTGTTTTCGGTCACTTCCGGTTTCACCGGAAATGACTACAACTTTTGATTTTTAAAAGGCACCCTCGTTATTTTTTTACTTTATTCGATAGAAAATAACACTCTGAATCGAATGACATATCATATGTCAACTTTTGACATTTTGGCATAAGTATGGTTTATTTGAAATTGTAACATGCGGTTCATAACGACAATTTGACTCAAAATACCAAGTGTGTGGAATCAAATTATTCGTAAAAAAATGCTTTTTCCAAATATGCTCATGAGCCACCCTCGTTCCATTTGAAAAAATTGAGATATGATTAAAAATACGATTTGGGCATCTTTTAACCGGACAGGACAAGACACTAAAAACATTAGACGATCAAATCGATTTTTCCAAGGCTCCTTGATTAAAAATTACTGTAGATTGAAATTTAAAATAGAATTTTGTTTTTGAGTGACTATGTCAAAAATTGACATATGATATGTCAGTCGATTCAGAGTGTCATTTTCCATCGAACAAAGTAAAAAAATACCGAGGGCGCCATTTAAAAATCAAAAGTTGTAGTCATTTCCGGAGAAACTGGAAGTGACCAAAAATAATTGAATACGTCAATCAATCCCAATTTATGCCATATACTAACATACCAAATCTCTTTGTTTTATCTAAAAAAATAAAAAAGTTATAGGGGTGAGCCACTTTTGAGACGCACCCGGTATAAGTTAATTCAGAGAACTTTTTAAAAATATAGAGAGTTCTACAGGGTGTCCCCAAAAAAGTTTTATAACTAGAGTTTTATAAAGTTTTATAAGAGAAGTATACGACTAAAATGTAAGGTTTTTGACATATTTAACATTTTCTAGAAATAAAGAACAATTTTTAAATTACAATAAAAGCTATCTAAATTGGAATTTACCCGGTATAGCCTAATATTTAGTTAAATTAACTAGTGTACTTTAAATCAAATTGAAACTTGATCCAAAAAGTTATACAGGGTGAGACAAAATTAATATTGAACATTGGTCACCTTTAAAAGCATGTTACTCTTTTATTTTAAATGGAATACCCAGTATATTATTCCGATTAACTAGTTATCATTTTGTGTCAGTTAAAACAAAAAAAAATGCTCAGAAATTTGCCAAAAATGCAAACTTATCCTACTTCAGAGAGAAATGATATGATTCTATTAATTGCTGAATGGCACTGTACATTCACCAATTAATAGAATACCTGAATGCTCCTGATTTTATCTAGTCTGGGTTTTTTAATGGGGATATGTTAAATACTGTGTTTACAAAACTCGACCAACTATTGTCGACAACATGAGAGAAATCATTATAGCTGCTTTTCGAGGTAGAACTCCACATATGCCTTTTAAAATGAAAAGATCCTTTTGAAAAGACAATTATTTTATGCAGTTAACAGGAAAGAAAGCATTTTGAGCGTTTGATTTCATCTATGTAATTTTTGTCACATATTATAGGTTTATATCTAGTTTTAATTCTGAAAAAAATAAAATATGTTTTAAACGTGTATCTTTTTATTACCGTTGAGTATTTTACTATGTAATCTTAAATTTTTGTTAAATTAACAAAAGGTATATCACTCAGCCACCCTAGATTTTTCAAATAATAAAGATCTACTGACGCAAAATCATAAAAATTAAAACATTTATAAAAATCTTTGTCTGAGGGGTAGGCAAGTTTAATAATATTTTCAAGATATATAAATTCCCCATTGAACACCAGAAAAATATACTGGGTGTTCCATTTAAAATAAAGGAGTAACTTGCTTTTAAAAGTGACTAATGTTCCATATTAATTTTGTCTGTATAACCCTGTATAACATTTCGGGGCAAATTTTAATTTGGTTTAACATACAATGGTTACTGTAATTAAATACCAGGCTATACAAAGTGAACGTAAATTTAGTTAGCTATTATCGAAATTTAAAATTTACTCTTCATTTTCACAAAATGTGAAATATGTCAAAATCCTTAGATTTTAGGTATATGCTTCATTAATAAAACTCACCTTTATTTTTTTCTAGAATCCAAAAATCAATTAATTTATAGGGTGTTCCATTAGAAAAGACACAACTTTGATGTGTAACTTTTTTTGGGGACACCCTGTATAATTCTATATATTTTTATAAAAATTTTTCAGTTAACCTACATATCCTGCCAAAATCTCATTTCGATATAAACTACCGTTCTCCTTGTATTTATACAGCAGATGCGTCCATAAAATAATTAACTAGAAAGAAGTGTCAACTCTGTGTTAAATCGTGGAAACACGATACGCCACCGAAAGCCTTCGTTGTCGTCTGGAGAACTAACTTTCCAATTGACAGGTTGACATGATGACTTAATTTTCATTTCCGTTTCCGGTTATTCAATGGCGGGCCCTCTTTCAGTTCAAATGTATTTTGTATTTTTTCTTTTCATAAATAAAACCAAAAAATAATTTATTCACATATATTTATTTGAAATATGGAACAACGTGACTAAATAAATATAAAAATATAGAGGATTGTATTGTTTCAATACAATTAGTTAATTATATGCACTTTTAACGTAAATTAGTTAAGGTATAAGCATGACTTACAGTAATTTGTAAATAAACACACGCATTCGCAAACTTCAAGGACAGAAAACGGTCACAGGAACATGAAAACGGGAGCCTTATACAAAAACCTGAAAACAGAAAAACAATTTTTTATACTAAAATTAACAATGTAAAAATATCAATAGGTATAAAATATAAATATACTGTTTAAAAAAAGCGTCCATTATTCCCAAAGAACCTGGCTTATAAATCAAAAAGATGCAAAAAAAGACTTTTAGTCAGATAACATAATCAGATTATCAGTCCGATTTATTGCATTATTGACAATAAATCGCACATATTGGAGATAACTAATGTTAGCTATAGTTAAAAATGATCTTACCTTGCTGTAAATTGTTTCCATTTTCAAAAAAATCGCCGATCAAAGAGATTATAACACCATTTTCTTGCATCTAAAAAATGTAAAAACAGTGTTTATTTACTACTTATTTTTCATATACATGGGACTACCGACATACCTACTACTGCAGAAACGTCATTTTCTCCAGGATTCTTCATGTAATATATATTTTATATACTTTATTACCTTTATATTTATAAATTTCAGCCGAAATATTAAATTGAACTTCCAAAACGAAACTAAACGGAATGAATTAAAATGGCGTCGAATATTTTCGAATTTGTTCTAGAACAACTCTGAAGTTGTCTCTGAAACTGAAATCTGTCAATTCTAAACTGTGAAGTTAGACAATAGTTAGACAAAAACAATGCTGTCCTTGTCTAGGCGGCCATACTTGTCGTGAGGAGAATGACAGGAATGACACTAATGACTGTTTCCAATTTTCCTATTTCACTGTCACCCCCCTGGATGCGTCTGTTGCAGGACTTCAATCTGCATCTGTAGGTCATAAAAATGAATTTAGGAACATTATTATATACATACCTACAGTATTAGTCTAAGATCCGGCCGCAGGATTATTACGCTCATCATACTCGTATTTTTAATCAAAACCTAATTTTTACGTATCAAATGTAACTCAAGAAATTGTTATATTATGTTATTACTAGAACTGAATGTGGATTTTTGTAAAAAAATAAATTTAAATAAATTCACTTTATTCAGCTGTGTAGCAAACAAATGTAACAGTCAAATTTCCTCGCTACGACCTCTGTGTGCTAGCTCATAAATTATCGCAAATAACTATTATTTTTGCATCATGTTCACTATAATTTTATTGTTAAATATTATTTTATTTAAATTTTACGATTATGTAACACGATATACACCGCGATATACAGCTATAGATACACAATATTGTCACTGGACCAGCAGTAGGCTTTTTGTCCATCTCTCTATATCTTTAATCATCACCTCCGTCACTTGTCACTGTCAGATCAAATCAGATGTTTTTGGATTTATTTATCCTTTGTTTTGGTTATTGAAATTTTATAATTATCAGATAAAATTTCGTAGTTAAATTGGTTATTTTTGATGTGGATCGCAGTGGGCAATTCGTTCTTTTAATTGTGGAATTTCTGAGTTTAGTTCGTTCATTGACCGGATATGGAATATGGCTGAGGAGAAAACTTTGAATAAGAAAACTAAGGAAGGAGCATAATGCTATCCATGTATTCATGCATGGTGGGCGGAAAAGCCACCATAAAAGCTAGGGTGGGGATCCTTGACAGTTCTGTTTGACGATTCATTTGACACATTTGAATTTGAATTGAAATTTTGTGGATTTGTCAGTCTTTACGGAGCTTATTTTATGTTATTTATTATTTATTCTACTACTGATAGTTGTATAAAGGTAGTAAATCTAGTTGGAAATTGTGGCAGAACTTAAATTAACAGTGACACTATCGCGATTTATCGAAAAAGACTCTAAAATAGTTGGTTGTGTAGCGTGCGGTAGATCTCGGCAAAAATTGAGTGAAATAATGGAACAACTTTTCGCTAGAAAGTGACTATATAATATACATACGTGTAGTAAACCGATCATTTATGAAATTCGCTTAAATAAACTAAATTATATATTTTTCTTGCATTTTAGCTTTTATTTATTACTTGTCAAAGATTAGATGTCAAAGAATTTAGATACGTTAATTTGACTTACCTGCATCAGTAGCGTATCGGATGTTTGTGTTAATAAATACTTATTATAACTTATCTATTTTTATTAGAATTATATATTTTTATAACAATTTTAATAACTACCAACATTTATTCACAACGTAAAATAAAACAACAAATTATTGAGTCTACCCCACGTCTACCCTACATCATAGTTTTACATTTTTTAAATAAAATTAGAACGACACTGATAAACCGGAATTTAAGTCGGCCATATTTGAGGCCCATCGCGGTGTACCTAAGATTTTTGATATGCTCCTTCCTTAGTCTTCTTATTCAAAGGGAGAAAACATCATTTTTTATTTATGCCTTTTTGTGAGTTGGACTAGTCAAGATATATAGTTCTCTATCTATATCCTGGAGGGAGATTTCCGGTAGAAATCTGATTTTGTGAAGGAAATCGAATCCTTGCATCACTTCTTGTGTATCCACCGTCAGAATATCGTCGTGAAGAACTGGCTGCCGTTTCGTGAAGCATTCCCTGTTGGTGAATAGCAGGTCTTCGTAAAGAAGGATTAAGGCTTCCGAAACACATTTGGTCAGAGACGTGGTTGGATTTTGTTGAGTTCACATGGACCACCGACCAATTTCCGTAAGGGATTAAATAGCCAAATTTTTCCGACCGATATCCCGATTCCACGTGCCCAAGAAGTCCCCGAATAGTTCCAAGAGCAAGAAGACCGATCCAGACTGTACACTGTACAGAACAGAACAGTCCAGAATTCCATCCGTTCCTGTTGCCCGTGTGTAGAGTTACCCGTTGGACATCATAAACCCTCGTTGAGGGTTTTTTATGTTCACCTTTTGAAGTCCTACACCTGGCCGGCATCCGTACGTCTGCTGACATCCGTGGGCTCCAGTGACAGTACACCCATAGATAAATGAAACAAGTTTAGATTGGAAAGTGCCCATAAGGACAATGTAAACACTATTTGGCGCTATTCTTGCAACGGTCGCGACCCAAAACTTTTGAAAATTTCGGAGCGGTTCGGCTTTTTCCGGAATTATATCGCCAAATATTGTTTATTCAAATTTATTATTATTTTCGTTTAATTTTATAAATAAAATACAGTGTGTTGCATACAAGAAACTTTATTTTATATAAGGACGCATGTATGAAATACCTATGAAACATTGGAAACCGACGTTATGCCACGATCCACGATGGTTTTTGCAGTTTACAGTTCTCAGCACAGCTTTTTAAGTTTTTAATGCCACTTTTTCACAATTATTACCGGTTGGAGTAAATAAAACTTGAATTAAACTCACAAGATAGCAATAATTACTTTGAAAATGGACGCTATAAACACTTTTCGGAATTTCTTTAGTGAGAGCGGTTTAGATCTTGAAAGATTATTATGATTTTTGAAGATTCTGACTTTGACAAGAGAAAATTATTTCTGTTTTTGTTTGCCGTTGTTCTTAGCGACCGCTATAGCAGCGCCAGATCGCGTATAACGGTCGCGACCCAAAATAATTTCGCGACCCAAAATTTTTGCGGGCTTTCCAATCTAAACTTGTTGCATTTATCTATGCAGTACACCGAGCTGCTGTGCACCGTCGTAACCACCCTGTAGCTATACACCTTAGCTCAGCCGGAGGAAGTTTTCAAGTACAATCGAATAGAGTAAGACTGTACAATTTTAGTTTAGATTTAGTTTGATATTTGTAATCCACCCAGGATATTGTACTTAGTTTAAGTAAGGGTGATTATGACGTCATACTTTTAGTTAGTTTTCTTGATTTAAATTTTATTCTACTTTTCAACGTTTATTCATTTCCATTTCTTTAAATATTAACTTTTTGATATTTTAATAAATTGCTTAAATATTTTTAGTAGTATTATTTACAGTCTAGTCTCATAGTTAAGTTAGAGTCACTTAAGTTCAAGTAATTATAGTATATTTGAAGTTCATGGTAGTTACACTCAACAGTTCGAGGTTAGTGTTGAAGTCTACTTAACAGTAACATCTTTTATGCCGAGTTCATAGAGTATAATCTCGTGGCGCCCTTTTATTAATATCTTTGAACCCCGACCACCCGGCTGTTAAAATTAAAAAGCTAGTGGCCTCTATGCAACTCATCCTAATTAAGTAAACTTTGTGTTTTATTGAACGTCGAATTAGAAAAGGGCGTAGCACAAAGACACGGATAAAGAACTAAGCTTAGAATAATTGAACAAACTAAACTATGAAGCAGAACCTTCTGTATACAAAAAGGCACCAATGCTTAGCCTTTGCAGATAATTTAGTTTTCTTAGCAAGATATTGGAAAGAGTTGATATCGGTGTTCAAAATAATAGAAGATCAAGCGCAAAAAGTAGGCTTAGTGTTTAATGAGAATAAGACTAAGTTTATGGAGTGGTCAGGTAGGGATTTTGAGAAGGGAACATGTCTACAAATAGATTCTGTGAGAGGGAAACAATACGAGTTTGAGAAAGTAGATACATTCACATATGTAGGAACCGTATTTCTAAGGAACCCAACCCAAATGTAACTCAGGAAATTGTGGCAAGAATAATGGCAGAAAATAGAGTGTTAGCGCACTACAAACAATTATTAAGGGTAAGAACATCTCTAGAAGCTTGAAAATCAGAATGCACCAAACGATGATACGACCAATAGTGTTGTAGGCTTGTGAAACGTGGACGTTCAATGCAACGGAAAATTCGAGGCTAAAGATTTGGGAAAGAAAAATACAGAGGAAGATTTTTGGAGGAAAGAAAATGAACAACAAATAAACCAGAAGAACAAATAATGAAGAATTAAAGCAACTGTATCAGGCACCGATTATAACGGAAGTAGCAAGAGCACAAAGACTCAGATGGCTGGGACACAAGCTCATAGCAAGGCGGATCATATGATTTATAAATATACAGGGTGTTCCTTTTAAAAAAAACAACTTTAGTTCATATTTTCGAAAATATTTTTTTCGTAGAGAAACAGACTACGCCACTGGTGATCTACGTAAAAATTTCTCCAAGAATCAGTTTTCACCTTCTCGATATCATCCATAATAACGGAGATACGGCGGATGTCGCAGACCCTGTAGCTCAGAAACGAAGAGGGCTATGAAAATTTTGTTGACAGCATCTTCCGTTTGACAAAAAAGTGGCACAGGTTTGTGCAAACCGCATCGTTCTATCTTTACTAATAATGGAGATACCGTATGATTTCAACCAAAATGGGACACTCTGTACACAAACTAATTATAGCTAACACAAACAATACACATCATTTAAAGTTACCGAGTCGGAAAGAAAAAAGGTACTTACCTCGAACTCCAATTTATACAGGACGGGAAATTTCTTGCGCTGCTCGCACAGTTTCATGAAGTAGGAGATGTCGGTAGGGCGGTCCGTGATAGCGTCCGTAACTGTTCCGTTGTCATCTGCAAAACGTAAGATTTCCATATTCAAAAAGACAAAACGGACTCTACATAAGCCAATACGAATACTAGAGAAACAACTACACGTTCAAATTAGACTCTTGAAATGCAACAAAAGCTTTCGCCTATTAATAAGTTAAAACTAATTATATATAATATAAATATTAAGGTAACATCTTGTATCGATTCTGTGATACCACGTATTAATAAATAAAAAGAAAAATAATAAACAAAAAATAAGAAGATAATAATATGAATAAAAGAACCAAAGACTAAAATTAAATTACAGTACTAAAATAAATTTTCACAATTTTAAAGCATGTGATTCACATTTTGTAAAATTTTCCATGTGAAAGTTAACAAAACAATAGTATATTATTTTATTAAAAGTAAAAATGATTTCTCTTGTTACCGAAATAGTGTAAGCAGTATAATGCCGATTAAAAGTTGTCTCTGATATTTTGTCGATTTAGGCCTCGTTGATGAGATAAACGCTATTTTATTAATTTGCCTTGATCCAAGTCTAATAGCAACCTTTAAAAAAATTAATATCATTAACTTGCGAAAGTATTAAGTAAGTATACTCTGTTTTTTTTCTCAGGTAAGATTTCGACAGACGATGACAGAAGAAAAGCAGATGACGTCCCATACCAATCTATTTATTTTACTAAAAAAAGTTTCTAATAATTTTAAGTTATCTATGGATGGGTTTAAATATAAATCCGTTATACGTCGTGTCTTGTTGTTTTTAACCAGTTTTATTGGTTTATTTAAAAAATGACAGATCGTATTTCAATTTTATTGCTTTGACGGAACGATGAACGATAAAGGACGCCGATGCGTATGAACTCGCCTTTAGATTTTTGTCATTTTTGACGCTTGTCAAAGTCTTGCCAAATTATAGGTTATAATTTTGTGTCAACTTTTGTTAAATACCCTGCGTTTTGGAAGATGATGCATTTTGATTCGTATTATTACGTGTGTTTTGTGTCTTTTCAAGTCAAGTGGAGGAAAAATCGAGTGAACATTAACTGTAGACTCAGAGCACAGTTTATGGTTAATACTCGCTGCCCAGGCAGAAAGTCTTATACACCCCATCGTTAAAGTTTGTATACTATCTCGTCGTAGATAAGTGCATCTCGTATATGGTAGAAGGATCAAACTAAACACATACTAAAAACTGGAGTAGGTGTAAAATATCGACATCACACGATAGGTAAATAATGGATTTTAGTACTGCAGAAAAATAATGTCAAAAGGTACTGGTTTAAAAAAATTAAGATTAAAGTTAATTAATCAACCTTTAAGGTATAAAATTTGGTAGATGATATTATTAATAAAATAGTTTGCTTCATTTACCTATGTTGTTTTATTTATTCCTGTGGAATATTACAAATTTGTATTTGTACATAAGTTATATTGATAAATATAATCATAAATTCGGGTAGTTTCATAAAGCTTGAAAGTAAATAATAGTTCTTTTTCATATTTTTTGGTATGTAGTGTCTTGTTCTTGTTTGTCTTGTATTAACACATACCGTTTTTATTAAATAAAATAACTCGATTACATTTTTTCAGTTTTATACAGTTTTTTTCACAATATTTTGAAGTAATCACTTGTCATCTTGTCAATCAAATTTTAAATATTTCCTGCTATGCGTTCCAGTTGTACCAACTTATTTCTTTGTAAAATAAAATAAACTACTTTGAAATTAAAATGACAGACACATCTATCACTGTCAAGGATCTTCTCGTTGGACAGACTATACTAATTGATTTCTCATCAAAAATATGAAAAAAGTTATAAGCATGTGTATGGAAATGCATAGTTAGAGTTAGATCAGGATGTTAAAACTTCTTAAAATTATTTTTTTTTGTATTTATCTTAAATATCATTATTTTATATTTGCTGTATGTTGGACTAATAGTAATAATATTTAATAATAAATTAGGTAAAATATATAATTTATTAATTTTATTTTTATTTTAATTTTATTAATTGTGATTAATAAAATTTGCGTTCATCTCATCAAGGGGACTGAATTTTACAAAATATCAAGAGATAACTTTTACTTGGCATTAAACGGCCTACACAATTTTGATATCAACAGAAAAAAAAATCAGTGGCGCACATGTTTTTTTTTGAAAAATATTCCAGTGATAACCTATATGCACGTCCCTGATAAATTTATCGACACTTTTTTAGCATTAAAATATGTAGCACTTATAGCAATTTTTACACAGAAGAATCACTAAAAGTACTTGGAAGAAAATTATAATAAATCGAAAGATTATTAAGTCTTTAACACCCTGTAGCTACGAAACAAAGCAGAATCAGACCTATGTTGATATGATATATCCTTACGTAAAAATAAATTTTATTTTTACGTAAGGAATCTTCCCACGAGAGATGGCACATGTTTTTTGAAACACCCTGTATACCCGACGTGTTTACCGATATTATAAAAAATAGAAAATACGTGATGTTACCTATATCACTCTAATCAAAGAATTTTCTGAAATTCTGTCTGATAAACTCTCTACAGTGTCATTTTCAATAAAACAAAACCCGTCAATCTCTAGCACGTATGTTGTAAACGTAAAAAAACCTTTTTCAATCTCGCTAAAACGCCAGAATCTTAGTGCACGTTTTTATAGAGTTGGGATTGATCTTTCTTGCTACTTTTACCAAGATTGAGACGTTTTATTGCGTAAACGTGTTAGATTCTACGCGAAGATGTGAATTTATGATGCTTTTTACTCTCCTTTATCTTTTACTATTCTTGTTTATATTTAAGAATATCAAATAAAATATGTAAAAGATGATTTAGATTTTAAACGAGTATATACTCTGTTTTTTTTCTCAAGTTCAGACGATGACAGAAACTGTCTCATTTTACTGAATTTGTGTATTTCGTAGTTTCCACGATGGCAATGTTGAAGATCCGCCCTATTTAATGACCAACAAATACTAAAATGAATATTTATTAAATTTCGATATTTTAGTTTTAAAGTTCACAATTTTTATGTCTATGATACACGTTTTATAAAATCTCCCATTACCTTTTTATTTAACGTTCTAAGGACATATTTTTTTAACATAAATCAGGAACTAATCTTTTGAAGTATCCTTGATAAGGACGAAAATACACGTCGGAACGATGGCAATATTTTAAATATAAGGTTGTTTATTTCCTGGTCCTAAACCTGTGAACGTGATTTCAACTAAAATAAATATCTATTAAATTGCGATACTTTAGTTTTAAAGTTCACAATTCTTATGTATATGATTGACATTTTATAAAAACTGCCAACATTTTTACATTTATCATCCTAAGAGCATTTTTCCATCTATCAAACATATCTTGAGCCCCTAAGCGTTTTCTTTATCGCTTAACAAAACCGAGAAAGTGATATGCTCGTCCCTCCGTAACTGGAATCGATATTTCCCTCTCACCTGGCTCGTTATCGCGGCTCTATCTTTTCCAGAACGATCTCTGGAAACTCTATCAGATCGGCCGCGGTGAGCTTCATTCTGATTCAAGGTCAGATAGCGGGGCTGCTTGCGAGATGGCGTGAAACTCAAATCGATTTCGCTATTCGTACGACGAAATTGAAGGAAAAAAATGCTTTTTCTCAATAAAATAAACGAAATACTACTTACTCAGTTATTTGTACTAGATTAGTTAAATTAACTTATACACTCAAATGTAAAAAAAACGCAACGGGGAAAAAATTGGTCAAATTTAAAGCGATATATTTTTGTTAATTTTAGCCCTATTTTCATGAATTTTTTAACAAGCTGTATATAATTACAGCAACTTAAATTGGTAAACTAAGTTTTTTATATACTTTAGTATTTGGCATATTATACAGGGTTAATCTAGGGGTTGGTATTTTATCCTAACTTTGACACACCCTGTGCAATAATTTCGTGTGTAAATTTTCCTAAAATATAATTTTACGGTCAGAACTATGTCTCCTGAGCATTTTTTTTTGGGTCATGTCAATACTTGCCTTGGTGACCTTGGCGGCCACTCGATTGGACCCCTTCTGCCAATCCATTGCCGTGGATAATATCTATGCAACCACCGCCTTGTGACAATAGAATAATAATGCGGAGGGGCTCCATCTTGCTGAAAGTGTATGAGGTCTTCACTAAGTATTAAATTTCCTTCCAAATCTCCTTCAGCTGTATATAATTATATCAACTTAAATTGGTAAAGTATATAGTAATACCAACTTAAATTGGTAAGTTTTTTATATACTTTAGTATTTGGCATATTATACAGGGTTAATCGGGGGTTGGTTTTTTATCCTAACTTTGACACATCCTGTGCAATAATTTCGTGTGTAAATTTTCCTAGAATATAATTTTACGGTCAGAACCATGTCTCCTGAGCATTTTTTTTTGGATCATGTCAATACTTGCCTTGGTTAATTTTTAAGAGAGAAACGAACTTGCCACCAACAATTTGCAATTTTTTCAATTATAATTCCTTTTTGAAATTTTTATTTTCAATATGACAAGGCAGCTTTGGTGATTATTGTGAACTATACATGGTGGGCCACTGAAAACTTACAATGGCTATAATTTTTAAACAAAAAAGATATCAAAAAAATAAAAAATACCATTTGATATGATATCTAAGGGGAATACATATGACGTATTTTTTGAACCGCCCCGACCTACCCCTTAAGCGGCACCCCTACTCACTCGAAAATCTTAAACGGCAACACCCCACTTGTGGCGCCTTTTTGGGAAGCCCATAAAAATGCTAAACGATGATCATAACGTTTTTAAGGTGAAATTGAAAAACTACCCCTTACACGAAAAATTAGGTGGACATTAATGAAAAAAGTGATATTTTTCAGTATAAGTTACAAATTGGGACCCAGCTTAATGAGGCAAATGAGGTATTTTTCAAACCACCCCGATCCACCTCTAGGTGCCACCCACTCACTTCTAATCTCAAGATAGCGATACCCCAGTTGTGACACTTCTTTGGAAAGCTAATTGAAATTAATTGCTAAACGATGGTCATACAGATTTCAACTTCTGTCTTCTTTTAACAATTACTGGTAAGTAGTGATAAGAAATGTAGGTGTGACAATTTGAAAGAAATTTAAAATGATAATTTATTTTAACAATTGCTCAAAATGACAGCCGTTTTGTTCCATACAAAAATACAAACGATTTTCAAATTCTTCTCTCACTATTTGGAAAGTCTCTCTCGGAATATTTCGACATGCTTCAGTTATCCTCTGCCGCAATTCCTGCAACGAACCTGGTTTTGTCTTGACTATGGATTTAGTGTAACCCCACAAGAAAAAGTCTAAAGGAGTGAGATCAGGTGACCTTGGCGGCCACTCGATTGGACCCCTTCTGCCAATCCATTGCCGTGGATAATATCTATGCAACCACCGCCTTGTGACAATAGAATAATAATAATGCGGAGGGGCTCCATCTTGCTGAAAGTGTATGAGGTCTTCACTAAGTATTAAATTTCCTTCCAAATCTCCTTCAGCTGTATATAATTATATCAACTTAAATTGGTAAAGTATATAGTAATACCAACTTAAATTGGTAAGTTTTTTATATACTTTAGTATTTGGCATATTATACAGGGTTAATCGGGGGTTGGTTTTTTATCCTAACTTTGACACATCCTGTGCAATAATTTCGTGTGTAAATTTTCCTAGAATATAATTTTACGGTCAGAACCATGTCTCCTGAGCATTTTTTTTTGGATCATGTCAATACTTGCCTTGGTTAATTTTTAAGAGAGAAACGAACTTGCCACCAACAATTTGCAATTTTTTTCAATTATAATTCCTTTTGAAATTTTTATTTTCAATATGACAAGGCAGCTTTGGTGATTATTGTGAACTATACATGGTGGGCCACTGAAAACTTACAATGGCTATAATTTTAAACCAAAAGATATCAAAAAAAATAAAAAATACCGTTTCTATGATATCGAAGGGGAATACATATGACGTATTTTTTGAACCACCCCGACCTACCCCTTAGGCGGCACCCCTGCTCACTTGAAAATCTTAAATGGCAACACCCCACTTATGGCGCCTTTTTGGGAAGCTAAACGATAATCATAACGTTTTTAGTGTTAAATTGAAAAACTACCCCTTACACGAAAAATTAGGTGGACATTAATGAAAAAAGTGATATTTTTCAGTATAAGTTACAAATTGGGACCCAGCTTAATGAGGCAAATGAGGTATTTTTCAAACCACCCCGACCCACCCCTAGGTACCAACCACTCACTTCTAATCTCAAGATAGCGATACCCCACTTGTGACACTTCTTTGGAAAGCTAATTGAAATTGCTAAACGATGGTCATACAGATTTCAACTTCTGTCTTCTTTCAACAATTACTGGTAAGTAGTGATAAGAAATGTAGGTGTGACAATTTGAAAGGAATTTAAAATGATAATTTATTTTAACAATTGCTCAAAATGACAGCCGTTTTGTTCCATACAAAAATACAAACGATTTTCAAATTCTTCTCTCACTTTTTGGAAAGTCTCTCTCGGAATATTTCGACATGGCTTCAGTTATCCTCTGCCGCAATTCCTGCAACGAACCTGGTTTTGTCTTGTAGACTATGGATTTAGTGTAACCCCACAAGAAAAAGTCTAAAGGAGTGAGATCAGGTGACCTTGGCGGCCACTCGATTGGACCCCTTCTGCCAATCCATTGCCGTGGATAATATCTATCCAACCACCGCCTTGTGACAATAGAATAATAATAATGCGGAGGGGCTCCATCTTGCTGAAAGTGTATGAGGTCTTCACTAAGTATTAAATTTCCTTCCAAATCTCCTTCAGCTGTATATAATTATATCAACTTAAATTGGTAAAGTATATAGTAATACCAACTTAAATTGGTAAGTTTTTTATATACTTTAGTATTTGGCATATTATACAGGGTTAATCAGGGGTTGGTTTTTTATCCTAACTTTGACACATCCTGTGCAATAATTTCGTGTGTAAATTTTCCTAAAATATAATTTTACGGTCAGAACCATGTCTCCTGAGCATTTTTTTTTGGATCATGTTAATACTTGCCTTGGTTAATTTTGCCACCAACAATTTGCAATTTTTTCAATTAGAATTCCTTTTTGAAATTTTTATTTTCAATATGACAAGGCAGCTTTGGTGATTATTGTGAACTATACATGGTGGGCCACTGAAAACTTACAATGGCTATAATTTTTAAACCAAAAAAGATATCAAAAAAATAAAAAAATACCGTTTCTATGATATCGAAGGGGAATACATATGACGTATTTTTTGAACCACCCCGACCTACCCCTTAGGCGGCACCCCTGCTCACTTGAAAATCTTAAATGGCAACACCCCACTTGTGGCGCCTTTTTGGGAAGCTAAACGATAATCATAACGTTTTTAGTGTTAAATTGAAAAACTACCCCTTACACGAAAAATTAGGTGGACATTAATGAAAAAAGTGATTTTTCAGTATAAGTTACAAATTGGGACCCAGCTTAATGAGGCAAATGAGGTATTTTTCAAACCACCCGGACCCACCCCTAGGTGCCACCCACTCACTTCTAATCTCAAGATAGCGATACCCCACTTGTGACACTTCTTTGGAAAGCTAATTGAAATTGCTAAACGATGGTCATACAGATTTCAACTTCTGTCTTCTTTCAACAATTACTGGTAAGTAGTGATAAGAAATGTAGCTATGACAATTTAAAAAGAAATTTAAAATGATAATTTATTTTAACAATTGCTCAAAATGACAGCCGTTTTGTTCCATACAAAAATACAAACAATTTTCAAATTCTTCTCTCACTTTTTGGAAAGTCTCTCTGGAAATATTTCGACATGCTTCAGTTATCCTCTGCCGCAATTCTTGCAACAAACCTGGTTTTGTCTTGTAGACTATGGATTTAGTGTAACCCCACAAGAAAAAGTCTAAAGTAGTGAGATCAGGTGACCTTGGCGGCCACTCGATTGGACCCCTTCTGCCAATCCATTGCTGTGGATAATATCTATCCAACCACCGCCTTGTAACAATAGAATAATGCGGAGGGGCTCCATCTTGCTGAAAGTGTATGAGGTCTTCATTAAGAATTAAATTTCCTTCCAAATCTCCTTCAGCTGTATATAATTATATCAACTTAAATTGGTAAAGTATATAGTAATACCAACTTAAATTGGTAAGTTTTTTATATACTTTAGTATTTGGCATATTATACAGGGTTAATCGGGGGTTGGTTTTTTATCCTAACTTTGACACATCCTGTGCAATAATTTCGTGTGTAAATTTTCCTAAAATATAATTTTACGGTCAGAACCATGTCTCCTGAGCATTTTTTTTTGGATCATGTTAATACTTGCCTTGGTTAATTTTGCCACCAACAATTTGCAATTTTTTCAATTATAATTCCTTTTTGAAATTTTTATTTTCAATATGACAAGGCAGCTTTGGTGATTATTGTGAACTATACATGGTGGGCCACTGAAAACTTACAATGGCTATAATTTTTAAACCAAAAAAGATATCAAAAAAATAAAAAATACCGTTTCTATGATATCGAAGGGGAATACATATGACGTATTTTTTGAACCGCCCCGATCTACCCCTTAAGCGGCACCCCTACTCACTCGAAAATCTTAAACGGCAACACCCCACTTGTGGCGCCTTTTTGGGAAGGCCATAAAAAATGCTAAACGATGATCATAACGTTTTTAGGGTGAAATTGAAAAACTACCTCTTACACGAAAAATTAGGTGGACATTAATGAAAAAAGTAATTTTTTCAGCATAAGTTACAATTTTGGACCCAGCTAAATTAGGCAAATGAGGCATTTTTAAACCACCCCGACGCACCACTAGGTGCCATCCCCTCACTTCTAATCTCATCAATGCCATTTTTAAACCATTGCCATTTTCAAGTTAAAAATAAAAAATCTATATAATAAAAAGGCAACACAAAGATGTTTTACTAATCGTTCAGCCTAATTTTGCGATAACGCAAATTCTTCCTTATCATCTATTTTTTTACTTTCAACAGACAGGAACCTTAAAAGGCATATCTTTGCGTTTTTGCACTGTCTTCTATCGATTTTCAATCGTATGCAAATTTGGTAGTATTTTAAACGTTTATTTGATTCGCTTATTTGAAAGAAAAATGGTTTATCCTGTGGAAGAAAGAATTCAAATAGTTTTTCTTTATGATGCTGAAGGTATGTGTTATTTGAGAACGGCCCCTGCTTTCAATGAGAGAAATCCGGACAAAAACGTAAGTCACGTTTATGTTTGGTTTGGTTTGGTTTGGTTTGGTTTGGTTTGTGAGATTTGATTTTAAAGTTTCAAGAAACTGGGTCGGTTAAAAATAAAAAAGGATAGGGCCCAGGGTACTGAATGAAGATGCAGATGGAAGCTATTAGTCAGTTATCAGTCAATCCAGAAGCATCAACACGCCAGTTGGCGTAAATCACAGGTATACCTCAAATATCTGTCAGGAGAGTATTGAAAATGCACAAATTCCATCCCTACAAAATAAAGATTCTGCAGGAACTTGGCGACGACGATCCAGATAGAAGGTTTCAGTTCTGTGAACTAATGACGGAGGAAATTCGAAGGAAACCTTCACTCACTAAAAATATTTGTTTTAGTGATGAGTGCTCATTTTTTTTAAACGGAATTGTGAATAAGCAGAACTGCAGATACTGGAGCAATGAGAATCCGCATATTGTTGTTGAAGGACACACCCAACATCCCTAAAAGTTCAATGTTTGGTGCGGAATACTAGGCGATAAAATTATAGGTCCATTTTTCATCGACGGAAATTTGACTGGTGATGCTTATGTGGAAATGCTGAACAATTTGATAGAGCCAGCCATTGTAAATGAGGTTGAAAATCAAAGAGATTTGGAAGGAAACTTAATTCTTAATGAAGACCTCATACACTTTCAGCAAGATGGAGCCCCTCCGCATTATTCTATTGTCACAAGGCGGTGGTTGGATAGATATTATCCATGGCAATGGATTGGCAGAAGGGATCCAATCGAGTGGCCGCCAAGGTCACCTGATCTCACTCCTTTAGACTTTTTCTTGTGGGGTTACACTAAATCTATAGTCTTGAAGACAAAACCAGGTTCGTTGCAGGAATTGCAGCAGAGGATAACTGAAGCATGTCGAAATATTCCGAGAGAGACTTTCCAAAAAGTGAGATAAGAATTTAAAAATCGTTTGTATTTTTGTATGGAACAAAACGGCTGTCATTTTGAGCAATTGTTAAAATAAATAATCATTTTAAATTTCTTTCAAATTGTCACACCTACATTTCTTATCACTACTTACCAGTAATTTTTGAAAGAAGACAGAAGTTGAAATCTGTATGACCATCGTTTAGCAATTTCAATTAGCTTTCCAAAGAAGTGTCACAAGTGGGGTATCGCTATCTTGAGATTAGAAGTGAGTGGGTGGTACCTAGGGGTGGATCGGGGTGGTTTGAAAAATACCTCATTTGCCTCATTAAGCTGGGTCCCAATTAAATATTTTTTGTTGAAATAAGACACAATAAAATCTCTTGAATACAATTTGTTGCTCTACTTTTGTCGCCCCCATTCTCATCAATTTTTATAATCATTATTATTTACCATTTTTAAACTGATTAAAGTACACCAACATTTTGTAAAATATTACTTTTAGTGTAAGGATAGTGTGTTAGTAAACATAGCCGAAAATCACAACCTAATAATTTTTTTTATTCAAACATGAATAAAAATGAACTTTGTTGCTCTACTTCTGTCCGATAGTGTAAATATATATAGATTCAAAAGAAAAATTGAATCCGGAATTAAATCATTATATTAAAATACCGTTTTCAGTTATCACAATTTTAATGTACCGGATACACATTTTATAAAAAAAAATCTGCCATATTAATGTGCTGTTAATTTTATATAAATCACGACCATGTACAAACGAAACAAGCAAATAAAACTCACAAATTTGGATAACATCACAGTGCAATATAATGACAAATAAATTTGTAAAACAAAATATTAAATAAATAAACTGTAACATATGTTAATGAGGTAAATGCAATTGTATTTGAAGTTTGCTATTTACATACATGCATAAACATAAACATGCATAAACATACATGCATAAACATACATGCATAAACATATTTACATACATGCATTTACATACATGCATAAACAATGGTATACCATGTGATCAAATGGAGAAATCACCGTAGGCGCCGTAGTTAGGGACAACTTATAATCAGATATTTAAAGTTCTTGATACTTTAAAATAACAATATAAATTGTTTCCAAATAGCGAACAAGTGTTTTAAGAATACTTAAATTCTTTTGTATTGTAGTTTAAATATTTAACATGAACTTTAAACAGCTTAATAACAGCTGTCTTTGTTGAAAATTTCAGCAAGACTTAAAGTGGTAGGTATCTTCTTCGTCTTTATCAAAATTATTAGAATTGAATGTGGATTTTTGCAAAAATAATTTTTAAATAAATTCACTTTGTTCAGATGTGTAACAAACAAAAACACACAGTGAAAGAACTAAGCTTAGATACGTTTGGAACTGGACTATGAAAAAATGTTGGAGGTAAAAGATAAGGAAACATCATCAGAGCACCTCATCACTGAATCTACTGTTTCCTCCTTTTTTGAGTGATAACTCAACACAGTAGATTCTATAAGGATGCGGTGATTAACTTTTCTCCTCCCATACAATCTAGAATATATAATTTTACGCCCATTTCTGGATTCATTCTCATTCAATCACACGGTACTTCAGCACAATACTCCACTCAAAACGTACCGTTAAATTTACTGGTAGGCAACAGTCCGCTGTTCAGCATAGACAGCTTGATCGCATTGGGAATCGACGTAAACGAATTAGCAGCACTAACATGCCGTTTCTTCCTCGGCTTGTCCACCTCATTATTATACCGAGGCGTCGACCTTGATCTGTGGTGCTTCTTGTTGACCGTTCCCGTAGAGTGCGCCTTGTGCTTGGTCGTTTCCGGGTCGCTCGACATGGCGCACCGCCGTTCAGTCCTCCCTGCGCCCGTCAGAACCGGCCGCCGATTGGCCCGTGCGTGCCGGTTGAAGCATGAGGGAGATCTGTCATTGCGGGATGAGAACGGAAATCAAGTGAGGCTTTCGAGGTGATTTAGGACGGGCGATTCGAAACGGCGGGTGAGAACGATAAATTTCATGCCAGGGTTAGACGGAAGGTCAGTAGTCGATGTTTGCGGATTAATGGATCGTGGGTAGGGGTAATTTGTCAGCGGCTGGCGGATTGACGTATGCGTAACCTGAAATAGGAAGAGAAATTAGTATATTATGTGATAATGTTCTACAGGGTTGTTCAGGCTATTCGACACGGAGATTGTAGCCAAATGATTAAATTTATAGAAACTGTAAGTTGTGGGATCATTGCGAAGGACTACTAGAACTACAATTTAAAATAATTTTCAAGTACAGGGTGTCCCAAATAAATAAAAATTACCAAAGTTGTATTTTTTTAAACGGAGCCCCCTGGATATTAATACAGTTTTAGTACGATTAAAATATTGGTAAATTTGATTAAGGTTTGCCTTACCTAAATCTTGCCGTTTTTGAGATATTTACAATTTTCTTTTTCCTAGGCGTATTTAAGTTTTTAAAATCACTTATACACACGTAAGCAATTAATAGTAGCATTAAAAATATTCCTATCTTATACAGAATATCTAAAAAATTATTTTAAATAATAAACTAGCTTCAAACTGCAATAACTTGTTCAACTTAAACGGAACACCTTGTATATTTTACAAACATCAGATACAATATTTATTTATATATTAAATTGTACTATACTATTTTTTTTTTCCTATGTCTTCAAATCTTTATAGAAAATGCATTTTCTTATATTTTATACCTTATTTATTTATCAATATACCTATGGAATCTTGACATTTTAGATTTTTTTTAAACAAGTAAAAAATTCGCTCAATGTACAGATGCTAAAACTTATATAATATTCCTAACTCATTTATTTAGAAACTGTAATAAAATTTGACAGACAATTAAATTGTGCATCTTATGCGTAAAAATATACAAAGTGCTCCATTTATATTAAACAAGTTATCTGTCTAGCATTATCTATTAGTGACGGGAATAATCGAATTATTTTCACCATCGAATAATTAGTAATAATTCATATTTCACAATCGAATTAATAATTCGAATTATTTAGTAGTATTATAAATTTAACCTAAAAATAAATTCGTCCCAGCTAGTGCTCGTCTAGGGGCTATTTTAAACAAATTCTGAACCATTGCCATACCTATATTCTATCACTGAATAAAAAATTAAAAAAAAAATTCTTTATTCGATGTATTCTATTAACTGTGCCGAAGCCGTTTAATAAATTAAACCATAATTTAAAGTTTTAAATTTAAAAGTGCCGAGTTTATGATTGTTTCAATTCCTATTGAAAAGCTCATATCTAAAATAAAAGCTTCTTCTAAAACGATATAAGTATGTCCTTGTTCGTATTTCTTTTTCTTTTATCAGTTGCAATCAATAATTATTTAGATAAAAGAAGAAAATTAATTTTAGTGTTCGGTGAAATTTGGGTGAGATGGAAATGAACCAAATAATAGTAGTATTCTTTTATTCCTACGTGGTATAGGAAATAACAATGATTTCTGGATTTTTCTATATCGGATCGTTCCTTTCTTTGCTTGATTCCCTTTATAAATCAGTTTAAGTGAAAATTTTCAGTTCGTTCAGAACGAAAGAATACTACTAATAGTACTATACTAATTACTAATATTCGTATTTGTCCATAAGAGGTTTGATGATCATCTATTTTTTTACTTTCAACAGACAGGAACCTTAAAAGGCATATCTTTGCGTTTTTGCACTGTCTTCTATCGATTTTCAATCGTTTGCAAATTTGGTAGTATTTTAAACGTTTATTTGATTCGCTTATTTGAAAGAGAAATGGTTTATCCTGTGGAAGAAAGAATTCAAATAGTTTTTCTTTATGATGCTGAAGGTATGTGTTATTTGAGAACGGCCCGTGCTTTCAATGAGAGAAATCCGGACAAAAACGTAAGTCACGTTTATGTTAGAGATTTGATTTTAAAGTTTCAAGAAACTGGGTCGGTCAAAAATAAAACAAGGACAGGGCCCAGGGTACTGAATGAAGATGCAGATGGAAGCTATTAGTCAGTTATCAGTCAATCCAGAAGCATCAACACGCCAGTTGGCGTAAATCACAGGTATACCTCGAACATCTATCAGGAGAGTATTGAAAATGCACAAATTCCATCCCTACAAAATGAAGATTCTGCAGGAACTTGGCGACGACGATCCAGATAGAAGGTTTCAGTTCTGTGAACTAATGACGGAGGAAATTCGAAGGAAACCTTCACTCACTAAAAATATTTGTTTTAGTGATGAGTGCTCATTTTTTTTAAACGGAATTGTGAATAAGCAGAACTGCAGATACTGGAGCGATGAGAATCCGCATATTGTTGTTGAAGGACACACCCAACCTCCCCAAAAGCTCAATGTTAGGTGCGAAATACTAGGCGATAAAATTATAGGACCATTTTTCATCGACGATCCATTTTAGATTTTTTTTAAACAAGTAAAAAATTCGCTCAATGTACAGATGCTAAAAATTATATAATATTCCTAACTCATTTATTTAGAAACTGTAATAAAATTTGACAGACAATTAAATTGTGCATCTTATGCGTAAAAATATACAAAGTGCTCCATTTATATTAAACAAGTTATCTGTCTAGCATTATCTATTAGTGACGGGAATAATCGAATTATTTTCACCATCGAATAATTAGTAATAATTCATATTTCACAATCGAATTAATAATTCGAATTATTTAGTAGTATTATAAATTTAACCTAAAAATAAATTCGTCCCAGCTAGTGCTCGTCTAGGGGCTATTTTAAACAAATCTGAACCATTGCCATACCTATATTCTATCACTGAATAAAAAATAAAAAAAATTCTTTATTCAATGTATTCTATTAACTGTGCCGAAGCCGTTTAATAAATTAAACCATAATTTAAAGTTTTAAATTTAAAAGTGCCGAGTTTATGATTGTTTCAATTCCTATTGAAAAGCTCATATCTAAAATAAAAGCTTCTTCTAAAACGATATAAGTATGTCCTTGTTTGTATTTCTTTTTATTTTATCAGTTGCAATCAATAATTATTTAGATAAAAGAAGAAAATTAATTTTAGTGTTCGGTGAAATTTGGGTGAGATGGAAATGAACCAAATAATAGTAGTATTCTTTCGTTCTGAACGAAATGAAAATTTTCACTTAAACTGATTTATTCCTACGTGGTATAGGAAATAACAATGATTTCTGGATTTTTCTATATCGGATCGTTCCTTTCTTTGCTTGATTCCCTTTATAAATCAGTTTAAGTGAAAATTTTCAGTTCGTTCAGAATGAAAGAATACTACTAATAGTACTATACTAATTACTAATATTCGTATTTGTCCATAAGAGGTTATGTTTTATGTTCATTTGTAATTCGGTTACCACAGATATAATATAAAATACTACTAATTTTTATCTCGATATATCGAAAAAGATAATTCGAATTAGTTAGTTTTAATTTACTATCGAATTAGTCGTATTATTTAATTCGAATTTTCCCAACACTATTATCTATATCAATATAGAAGGAACCACTAGATATTAATAAATATATTTTCATAGGTCAAGTTTTTCTTAGTACTGGTTAAATATAAACAACAGAATGAATATACTGTAATCGAATAAATGCAACGGTTATGCAATGAAGATCGCTGTCATTTTATATATAAAATTATTTGAGGAATGTTCTCGATTGTATTTTTCTCTAAATACAGGGTGGCGCTTCTCATAAGTCGCGGAGGCTCCACGGAAAATGATAGTTTGTACTGAAATTAAATTTTTTGAGCGTATTTGGGTTAATTTAGAGCACTTCTTAAAAATACAGACAGTTCTACAGAGTATGCCCAAAAAAGTTACACATCAAGTTGTGTTTTTTGTAATAAAACACTCTATATATTAATTAATTTTTGTATTCTGTGAGAAAAATAAAGGTGAGTGTTTCATTAGAGAAGTATATAATTAAAATATAAGGTTTTTGACATAATTAACATTTTCTAAAAATGAAGAACAATTTTAAAATTTCAATAAAAGCTACCTAGATTGAAGTATAGCCAAATATGTAGTTAAAATATCTGTTGTACTTTAAATCAAATTAAAACATGATCCAAAAAATTATACAGGGTGAGACAAAATTAATATTAAACATTAGGCACTTTTAATGGGAAGGATAACTCTTTTATTTTAAATGGAACAACCAGTAAGTATATTATTCCGACATTCAACGGGGAATTCATGTCTCATCAAAATTCTATTAAAATGACCTACCCCTCAAACAGACATTTTCCTAGATATTTCATTCTTATGATTGTGTCAGTAGATCTTTATAATGTGATAAAATCTAGGTGGCTGTGATATGCCAGACGTTACTACAACATAGCTGTCAAATTAGTTCAATTTTAACAACTGGTGATCATTTTTGTATTGTGTGGTTAAAACAAAAAAAAACTTAGAAATTTGCCAAAAATGGAAACATATCGTAAATCAGAGAGAATTGATATGATTCAGTTGGTGACTGCAGTAGTATTAATTATAGGTGAATGCATATTCACCAATTAATAGAATACTTAAATTCTCATGATTTATCCAGTCTAGACTTTTTTATAGGGATATTTATATAAAATCAATTAATATATAGGGTTTTTAAAAAATTTTGATGCGTAACTTTTTTGGGGCCTTTCTCTGGAACTCTACATATTTTTATAAATGCTTTGTATTAACCTACATATGCTCCCAAAATTTCATTTCGATATAAACTACCTTTCACCTTAGAGCGTCCACGTCGTATGAGAGACGCCACCCTGTACATTAGTTTAAGTATTCTTTTAACGGATTTCAATTTTCTGGCGTTCCCTAAAGCTACAGATGAACTTCTTGCCGACAACAACAAAAGCTAAATCTAGATTAAACCTCGCCGAAATTGATGACGCCGTGTGTTTTGTCGACTTTATCTCATTCTTCTTCGAGCCGATGCTCCACTAAGATGCCGTAAATGATATATAAACTTGGAGGGGATCCAGAATTAGGTCGGGAAGTTTTCCAGCCCTAAAGGTCTCCATATACTTTAGTTTTATTGCACAGCGTAGTTAAAACACGTATGCCGGCCGGATGAACGGGTAAGCAGCCTCTATACCCTATCTCATTTTAACCAGTTTTTTTTATCCGATTCGAGAGAAAACTTGTTAACAATGGCGCTTATAATTGATGTAAAAAAGAAAATTCAAAACAGGATTTAAAGTTAAAATTGATGAATAGAAGTACAGGTAAATTTGCCTAAAATGCAAACTTATCCTACATCAGAGAGAATTGATATGATTCTATTACTTAGTGAATGCAGTGTGCATTCACCAATTAATAGGATACTCATGATTTTATCTAGTCTGTTTTTTATGGGGATATGTTAAAGACAGTATTTAAAAAACTCGACCAAATATTGTCGAAAACATGAGAGAAATTATTGTAGCTGCTTTTCAAAGTAGAACTCTACATATGTCTTTTACAATGAAAAGATCCTTTTGAAAAGACAATCATTTTATGCAGTTAACAGGAAAGGAAATATTTAATTTCATCTAATTAATTTTTGTCACATAATTATAAGTTTATATCTAGTTTTAATTGTGTAATAATTAAAATATCTTTTAAACGTGTATCTTTTTTTATTGCCGTTGTGTATTTTACTCTAAAATCTTTAATTTTTGTTAAATTAACAAAGATATATCACAGCCACCCCTAGATTTTTTCAAATAATAAAGATCTACTGACGCAAAATCATAAAAATTAAAATATCTAGGAAAATATTTGTCTGAGGGGTAGGCAAGATTATTTTGAAGATAATTAAGTAAATTCCCCATTGAACACCGGTATAATATACTGGGTGTTCCATTTAAAATAAAGGAGTAACTTCCTTTTAAAAGTGACTAAAGTTCCATATTAATTTTCTCTCACCCTTTAACATACAATGGATACTGTAATTAAATATCAGGCTATACAAGGTCAACTAAAATTTAGGTAGCTGTTATCGAAATTTAAAACTATAACTCATTATTTTATATCCATATATTATCAGGCAAGAACGAATGGTTAAAATATGTAACAAAGACAAATATTGAATGAAAAGGAAAAACGGAAGAGTACACTTATTATCTTTTTAACTAAATTCGATTAAAACCGGACAAAATAACTGAAGTGTATGGAGGGCTTAACATCTGGATTATCACGGTAGGGCAAACAGCTCGATATCGTTATTAAGGAGACAAAAATACCTTCGAAAAACAGCCGCTTTGAGGCGAGGAACTTTGTTGTTTTATAAAACCATCAAAGCAAAAAGAGGTAACTTTGATATTATCTTGTTTTTCCCTCCTTTCCGTATTATTCGTTGTATTCCACACGTATTTAGAGTTTCGTATATCAAAAGAAAAAACCGTCTGTCTGTCTGTCAAGACCCTTTACCTCGGGAACACGTGGAGGTATTAGAATGAAATTAAAACCATACAGGCCAGTAAACGTAGCCGAGTATTATATGTAAAGGTGGAAAAAATTAGTAAACCAACCGATCTCAACGGGAATGTGTAGATAATGATCTACTATTTAACCCCTCAAAAGTCCCATTCGGTCCCAGTGGGGGAAGTTTGAAAAAAACCGCCGCCATCTTGGATTTTTTCGATTTTTTCAAATATCTCTGTTTGCATAACTTTTTTCGAAAAAACTAAAGATACGTTTTTTGTAGAGAATTAAATTTGGAATATTTTACCTTTAATCATTTTTTTCTAAAATAAATAGTAACAGAGATAGAGCAATTTTTTACTATAAGTTTTAGAAATTTTCCAGTTTTTTAAACCAATCAGCTATAATTTTTGCGTTAACAGTAAAAAACAAATTTAAAATAAGCAATTAAAAATAACGGTTAAATATTATTTATTAAATAAAATTATTGTTAATAAAATTATTATTAAATTAAAGTTGTTAAATAAAATCTGCTATGACGTCATCCTGAGCGTCATTTTCATCCTCAACTAAAATACAAAAGTTTGTGCAACTGATTCCGTAGCACTGACCACACTTTGAAGGACATTTAAGACCTAGTTTTCTACAAGAGCAATAGGTGTTAAATTGCCTTTTGATTTTTCTTCCATCCATATTTTAAAAAATCTTACTTGTTACCAATCCATTCTTGAATCTAAAAAATACAACTTATAACAATTCCTATAATAGATATATCTTTACAGTTACCTGATAGTATGTTCTGAGTACATGGAGTTTTGCAGAGTTTCCAGTTGGAGGCAAATTAGTTAAATTAAAGGTAGCCTTAAAGGCTTGTCTTGATGTAATCCTATTGTATAGAGTGTATCTCAGATGGTTAATATGTTTGATATAGCTTTAAAAAATAATTTAATCCTGACTGGAACAAGTCAAAAATATGCCTGTCGATACTGAAAAAAGATGACGATCGTTATCAATACCTTGACGTATTTTTAAAAAAAAATGATAACAAAGATGACTTGTTTCAGTCAGGATTAAATTATCTTTTAAAGGTATATCACTGCCCAAGCTATATTAAACATATTAATCATCTGAGATACACTCTATATAATAGGGTTGCATCAGGACAAGCCCTTAAGACTACCTTTAATTTAGCTAATTTGCCTCCAACTGAGAACTCTGCAAAATTCCATTTACTCAGGACATGCTATCAGCCTTGTATATGGATTTTTAAAGTAGCTCAACCTAAGACGTTTATGGATGTAAAGCACCAGATGGCGGGGCGTATTTCGCGGTCTTTTACTACAGAAAAATATTTTTTGTTACTCTGAATTTTGAAGCGACCAATAAAAACAGAGAAAATTAAAATCGATAATTTTCGGACTGTGCCAATTGGTTACTAATCGACCAGATACTTTTTGTCTATTAGATATGCTATAAAAGCTGGTAATTATACAATTCGACCATTGTAAATACCCGACAAATTCCGCAAGGCCGACGAGGCCGATGCTTTTCACTGATAAGAAAAAAAAATGTTTGTTTAGATAATTTTCGAGATATTTTTTCTTTCTGAATGCACATTTTTAAAATATTTTATATTCTTTGTCCGCTTGATCTATTATACTGGTCGCACGTATCGAAGTTCTGTTTCTTCTAGTTTTAAAAAATGTTCTTATTTCTTTGTAGTGGTTGTAGTGTAAAATTAGATTAATTTTATTAAGTTTAATTATAATGTTTAGTGTAGAATACCACAAATAGTTTAGTAGTGTTTTTATAGTTTATTATTTTGTAGTAAAGTAGTAGGTGAAGGGATAATTTGGTTATTTTTTCTTTTTGTTTGATTAATTAGTAAGTTTGATAATTTTTTCAGTGTAGAATACAAGAAGTAGTTGTGTAGTGTTTTTGTAAGATATTATATTAGTTTATTTTGTAGATGAGTAGTAGGTGAAGGTATTTGGGTATTTTTTCTTATTGTTTTTCTTCTAATTGTAGTAATTCTATTAAGTATTGTGATAGATACACTATATATCTTCCTTCAACTTCGTTGAAAAGTGCATTATCATATAATTTTGGTTTTCTGGTAGTAGAATATACGAAAAAAAATCTGAAATTTATTTTAAATTAAATTAATCTAGTCAAATAATAATAATAGTTAGTTTCTAAATACTACACAGGGTGAGTTTCCTACGATGTTCTCTATAGGTATCTCGGAAACTACTAGAGACTGGAGATAGAGAGTCGGTTAAATGGGGAAAGAATTGCAGTTTTGTGGGATCATAAATATGCGCCTTTCGGATTTTTCGGAGAAGTTCAAGGCTTACTAGATATTTTGAAAAAAACAAATTTTGGCTATTTTAAAACTTTTGTCTCTAATTCCATTATAATCTACCGTATGATCGAATAAAACGGTGTCTATGAAATGAAGATCGCTGTCATTTTAAAATGAAAAATATGAAGAAATAAAATTATCTATGGTGTCTGAATGTGTGTCAAAAACAGCAAAAATATCATCCACATACCTAAACCATACTCTTGGAAAATACTCAAACTGATTCTTAGCCTCCACTTCAAACCTGCTCATGAATAAATTAGCCAAAAATGGAGACAATGGATTACCCATTGCTGTACCTTCCCGCTGTTCAAAAAAGTTGTTATTAAATTGAAAACAATTTTATTTCATTCATAACGATGTAAGCTCAATATATTCAATCACAGTTTTGTTGTCGAGACCATTTGCGTTCAGTAATTCCTTCAAGTAGCCTAAAGTACTCATAAAGCACTGTCGCCATCGCTTGTCACTCAAAGTTGATCACGTGCATCGGAAATTGTTTTGTAATTACCATATTTCGCTGGATAACTATTTGGAACCCTGTACGATATTTATACGCTCGTTGTTGGAATGAAATCTGGCAACACGTCCAGGCATACGGTGTATTATTAGGGATTCGCATAGTTTCGGAGGCGGCAGGGGGAAAGACACGGGGGCAAACATCAAACACTGAATGAAAACGACGATGACGTGGACGCGAAGCGATAAGTTTCGCTATAAGTTTATTTTTTTCGAGCAGGAATGCGTATAAACTCTAAACAGATGCCCGTTTTTAATTTGAATAAAACAATTTTGTTTTTACTTGATGATCCGGTTGAAAGATGAAATGCTTGAAATTTAAAGTGCACTAAAAGTTTGTTACAAACATTTGTTGCAAAAAAGATTGTACAGGGTGGGTCAAGTTGGACGCTTTTAGAAGGAACACCCTTTTCTATAGAAGATAGACAAAAACTAATATCGGTGTTTGGAGCTCATTTTATCAAAAACATGATGATGAAAACTGCACATCGATATCTCTTACTGTTTCGGAGTTACGGGGTGTCATTCAAAAATGAGCATTATTAACAAATAGTTGTGACTTTTTTGCTATGGAAAATTTTCTATTTTTATGAAAACATTTCCAAAGTACCTTTTTACGTAGAATTTAATGGTTTAAGTATAATTTTTTTAACATTAATAATTTAAGAGTTATCAACAGAAAAAATGATTTTTTATTGGGGACACTGTATATTTTTAATTAACTGAAAACAACTTAAAATTACCTTTCCAAATATATAGCACACTTGATATTTCGTTACAGTCCCCTTCGAAATACAGAATTTTTAAAAGTTCGCCACTTTTAACTAGTAGGCTTTGGACCCCTTATTAATGATCTACCCCTAATGTAACTCGAAAACATATTTTTCAGAACGCTGAAGTTATCAGCGTTTTTTTGCATTTTTGCAGCCAATTTCGAGAATAATTGAATAGCTAACCAAGACCCCAGCCGTTGGCCATCGAGGCTAATAATGCCTATGGATTTTTCCACGGAGTTTTATGTTTGCGGAAGAATAAATTCTTATTTTTAAATTGGTCGGATAATCTAGACCGGAAGTAGAAGTACTTAGCGGTTATGCGAGGGTATCTTTCACCCCCACTGAGTTAATCCATAACAGAAAAGGGTTAATATGTCGAACACCTGTAGCTAAATCTCATGTCTTGGTTTGCTATTTATTTTTATTGTTATTAGATATAGTTTAAACGTGTTGATGTCGTTAAATATAGTTTAAATTATCATAAAATTCTGCATCTCTCATTGCAAATATTATTTTCATTTTAATTGCTGCTCACAGCTAGCATTTTTTTTTAAATTACAGCCGGCGCCATTCAAAGCTTACTTACTTAAAGTGGACCAATTTTACCTCAAAAAGACATCGAGCAAAATATCAAGTCTGTTATATTTCTGAAAACGTAATTTTAAATTCATTTCAATGAATTTAACACCCTCTATATTGAGTGTCCCATATAAAAAATGAAATTTCCTGTTGATAATTCTTAAATTATCAATTTTAAAAAAGTTATAGCGATTTGTTCAAAATGCACATTTTTGAGAAACACTCTGTAAACTCCAAACCAAACCAAACCGATATTAGTTTTCATCTATCTCCTATAGAAAAGGGTGTTTTCCTTTAAAAGCGTCCAATTTGACCCACCCTGTACTTTATAATGTACTGTCCTTTAAATTAAATCACCCTTTATTTAACAAGTTATTTTTTAATTTTAAAAAATAACTTGTAGTAGAATAAATTAAATTAAGGTTACTTATAGGTTACTCGATCAAATTCTAGTTTTTTCTGCCAACAAAACACAAAAATATGCTTAAGAAACTCTAAATACATACAGATATCCAATTCTCTAAAGGAGTACAGTCGTATTTCTATTTTATTCTAAATGGAAATCTCTGTCCTCAATCTGGAGCATCTGGATGTTATGGAGACCTCTTTCGCAATAGACAAACAACAAACAAACCATATTCTCCAATTTACAGTAAGTTTATTTACCCGAATCGCGATGACTTCATCCTATTTCACCCCGATAACTTAATTTTCTCAATGTGGTTCGGGTTAGTTTCGCTATTTTGGCCATTTTCCGGGAAGTCGATTTTAGTCGATGTGGGAGTTATTTTAGTGGAGTGCTTTAAGCCCTTATGAGATACAAACCTCGGAATTCATTTACTGTGAACGATTTTTTATAAAACTTTTTACATTGTATTGTTAATAAGATATATTACAAAGTTTACCTATTTAAATTCGTTGCTTTCACTTTAGTATTTAAATAAACACACACATATACAAATGCATACATACAAGATGGCTCCGTTTTCCGGAAAAGCTCTGTATCAGGATTCCTATTTGAGATTTTCACTCCAAACCTTTTACAAAATATATTATGTTTAATAGTAGTTGACATTTCAAAAATATTTTTATAGATATACAGGGTGAGTTAAATATATATCATTTATTTATTCGAGTTTAGTGAATTTGCTATAAAATTCTGGTTCCAAAAATACCTTAATACCATAGAGTATATTAAATGGTCTTTGAATTATGACTACGTTCATAAGGACGTTAATATAGACGTCCGGGAACCTTCGTATGAGAACTTCTAATCGAGACGATCGACTTATTGTAAGTTTATCGCTAAGAAACCGCCGTTTGCCAGCTTTTCAAATTGATAATGAATTGCACTTAAGAACCGTACATATTAACTAACGGAGTACAAGAGGAAGATTAAATGAAGCAAATCTTATGTCAAGAAGGCCTGTTTCGGGACCAGAACTTACTAGATGTGTTGACTAGACCCAAAAGCAAAGGCATGGTCTTAATGTAAAAATTACGAAAAATGTTAGTGCCTGCTTTAAAACCGAATATTTCCAACAAAAATAAAGCTAATGAGATGCACCAAAAAACAAACCATCGAGAAAGGATGTATCTAGATGATAAAATAATTTTTAAATTTCTTGTTGTTTTAACATATTTCACAGGGTGTTTCAAACTTTCATATATATACAAAAATATTAACATTTTGTTTTCCCTCGTATAATTAACAGATGGGGAGTTTCATTTTTAATTTAGAAAAAGATACTAAGAAGTCAAATAATTTGGCAACACACTGCTTAAAAATCATCAAAATCGGCCCATTAAAATAAAATATATTAACCTTTAAAATACATCAAAGTTTTAAGGTGCCCATTTTTCGTGCCGGTGAATGTATTTCAAAAACTATACATTTTAGTCATATACTTTTCTAATGAAACAAACCTTTATTTTTTACTAGAATCGAAAAATCAATTAATATATAGGGTGTTCCATTACAAAAAACATAACTTTGATGTGTAACTTTTTTTGGGGACACCCTGTAGAACTCTACATAATTTTAGAAAATACTTTAAATTGACTTACATAAGCTCAGAAAATTTCATTTCAATACAAACTTTTGTTATATATATATAAACGGGATTTGGTTTAAGTATTTAATACTCATTTCCAACTACAGCCTATTGCTGCCTTCCCGTTACCCTACGCCACACATCTCGATTTAGAGCGTCATCAGCTTCTAGGTTACGAGCTTCCATTGCTTCCGTAACCGTTCCGTTCCAGGATTTTCTAGGTCTACCTCTCTTTCTTCTGCTCTGGGGAGCCCATTGAAAAACTCTTTTTGGCCACCTGTTCTCCGGCATACGCAGAACATGTCCAAACCATTTTAAGCTGGATTTTTCGATTCGATCCAGTACTGTCTCCTCCGATGCATTCATGATACGCCTGACCTCGATGTTTGTCTTTTTTCCATCCTAGATATACCTGCACTTCTTCTAAGGTAGTCCATTTCAACAACTTGGATTTTGCGCTTCGCGTCTGCACTCAGAGTCCACAGCTCTGAACCATAGCAAAGAACTGACTCCACCAATGTTCTTCCAAGTCTCTTTTTAGTTGTTGCAGATAAGTTTCGGTCCCACCAGAGGCTGTTAAGACATCCAATAACTTGTTTGCTCTTCTCAATTCGGTTTGTATTTCTTCTTTGCCCAAACCCTCGTTGTTGATAGTAGCACCCAGGTATTTAAATTTGTCTACTTGTTGAATCTGGACGTTATCATTAATGAAGACTTCAAAACAAGTGTTGGAATTGACAGCTAAGTATTCGGTCTTCTTTAGACTAACCTGAAGTCCCCATTTGTTGTATACTTGATAAAGCCTCTTAGTCATGAACTCTAGATCGTATGAGTCCTGCGCAATCACGACCTGATCGTCTGCAAAGCTCAGGGTAAATAGTGTGTTGTCCCCAATGGGTATTCCCATACCTTGATATTTCGTCTTCCATTCCCTAAGGGCTAATTCGACGTAAGCGTTGAAGATCAGAGGAGATAAGCTGCATCCTTGTCGCAACCCTTTTGTGGTGTTAATTGGATTAGATAGCCTGTGTCCTATCTTAACGTACGATTCATTTTCTTTATATAGCTATTTTATTATCTTAAGCAAAGGTCTATCTACTTCTAAGATATTCAATACTTCCCATATCTTGCTGCGGGGAATAGAGTCGTACGCTTTCTCCAAATCAATAAATGCTAGATGGACTTCTTGATCTACTGCTATCTTTTTTTCCATCACCTGCTGCAGGACAAAAAGGTTATCTGTGAAAGATTTCCCCGGTGTGAATCCGCTTTGGTCTTCCGAGATTTGTCACCAATACTGTCCCTGAGCCTACCCTGTAGCACCTTTCCAAAAAGTCTGCTGACCGAACTGTTAATGCTCTATAACAAGTGGGGTCGTTACGATTTCCCTTTTTAAAGATGGACACTATGTGAGCCACTCGCCATTCTCGGGGTAGTTTACTTTGCAGGCAGCACTGGTTAAATAGCTCTGCCAGACGCCAGCGCAGTCTTTGGGTTCCACACTTTAACAATTCGGCTACAATATTACCAGGACCTGGTGACCGTCCATTTTTCATTCTTTTGAGACTTTGATGTACTTCTCTTTCGCTTATCATTAAACACAAACTTTTGTTCTCCTTGCAAAAACCGCGTTGTATATGACGCGCCACCCTGTATAATTCGATTTCAATCAAAATTTCAATGATTAGAATATAAGCAGAATAGGTATAGCTTATGTATTAGATTTATTTATTTCAATAAATTTACTTAGAAAAAGAATTAAAAAAATCAAAATATTAAGAAGGAAATAATTAAGAATTTACTAAAATTACTAAAATAAAAAAATTAAAAGCAACGAAAAAAAAATGGGTAAACATTTTAGTATTTTATCTATAAAACACAATACAGAAGGTTTCACATTAATACATTGACAGTAATTGAATTCCGAGGTAAAAGTCTCTGGGCACTCCACTATTAAATGTTTGTCACATTTTAAAATATTATGTAGGTTTTTCAGGACTTTTTACTAATATCGAGGATTTGAAGGAAGATTTGGGCATACGAGGAGATGCCTCATATTTTGTTCCTAAAGTAGCCCCACTGATTCATGTTTGTCTTGCATCTGCCAACCTGTGTTCGCAAACGGTTCAGACTTCTCCACACCGGCCATGCCTGTTCCGCACCAGGTGGTAGGCTCTCTTTTGACCTTAGCGCTAATTCATTTGGAGTTTTTGACGCTGCTGCCCACAACTCCAGTCTCTTTGCGGAATGAGTTATATTGATAAATGTAATAATAAGTGCAGGAAGTTGCTTGAGCTGGAAAGTAAAATAAATAAAAAATAAATAAATAAATGCCTTTAATGTCAAAAAATGTTACAATTTGTAGACAAAGGTAAAGTAAACAAACAAAAGAGAATACAAAACAAGTATACAAATTACATTGTCAGTCTTATTGTTTAAAATAAACATTTATAAATGTTTACAATGTCAAAGAATAAAAAAATAAAAATAATATTCATAAATATTTAGTAAGTTTATAGTAAATTTAGTAATAGCAAATATTAGACCAGTGTTTACAAGATCAAATTCGATTATCAAAATATAAGTTTACGGCGTAGAAAGCCTTGTCTAGTAAATAAGATTTCAATGCTTTGCGAAATGAAGAAAATGATGTTATGGATTTGATTTCAAATGGCAGGTGATTTTGGCAAATGGCATTTTTTTCGAGTTGTATAATATTGAACTTTTATCTAACTCTAAGATAAAGATCTTGCTCAGAAGTGTGAGATGGCCTTTCTTGAGAAGCTGATACATGCTTACGTATTAGGCAAACGGATTCAAATATAAATAAGGAAGGAAGAGTTAATATCTTAAATTTTTAAAAAAGTCCTGGCAATGAGTTCTGCTCTTTAGTCCCAGTGAATATCGAACAGCTTTCTTCTGGAGCTTGAAAATGCGGTCAAATTGAGTCGCACAACACATACCCAGAAGGGCATACCTAAGGTGCGACTCAAAAAGTGCCTAATAAACAGTTCTAGCCACTGACAAGTTAAGCTCTTTAGAAACAAATCTTAATGCAAAACAGGCAAAGCTTAATTTTTTCGACAAAGCGTCGATATGCATGTCCCATTTCAGAAAATTGTTTACAATAAGCCCTAAGAATTTTACAGATTTTACGACGTTAATGGTGGTGTTGTTAAGTACAAAAGGCTGCAGCGAGTTTTTATACGACAAAGCTTCAGTTTTAGAAATGTTGAGACTCAGGAGGTTCGAATAGCACCAAGATTTAATGGTGATTAAGTCATTTGATATAATCTTATGAAGTGCGGTGACGTGCTTGTTGCTCCAAGTGAAGCTAGTATCGTGTCCGCAAAAAGACATATTTTACCACTGATGTTTATGTTAGCAATGTCGTTAATAAAAAGAAGAAACAAAATAGGGCCTAGTACTGAGCCTTGAGGTACTGCACATTCTATTGGCTTGCTAGAAGACAACGTGGTATCCACCCTCACAAGTTGACTTCTGTGACTGAGATACGACTTAAACCATTCGAGAGATGTTCCCCTGAACCCATAGTGCTGCAGTTTATTAATTAGGATCATATGATTTACAATAAGAAGAATTTTTTTTGTCGCTGGGCAGACTGTAACAGTCCAAATTTAGCTTTAACTAAGTTTAAAAATATATACCAGTATTGCTTACAAGTTAGATGAAACTCTTGCTTATGTTAATAAATAAATTTATTAAATTTAATTTTTATAAACAAATATTCAGTACAGCTATATTTCATTATCTTTCTTACTCTCCTTTGCTTAGTATATTTTGCTTTCCATGCCATATATCAGTCAGTAATCAATCAGTAATGATCTAAAATATAATTAAAATGTATTATCTTATGCTAATATAATCAATCAAAAATATTACCTTTAATTTCTGGACTTGTTTATGTTTCTGAATGTTAGCCTATTTGCCGTAATTTCTAGTAGTTCTGCGGTACTGCTTGCCCTTGTATTATCTTAGAAGATTTATTATCAAGTGTGGATTGTCTCTAAAATATAATTTGATCGTATATATTTCATTATAGAGCTCAAAATGAAGTTATTTACCTGCATAATTTTTGAAATTTATCATTTGTTTATTTTCTGCAAATTGTAAAGTTAACAATATTATTATTAATAATGTCATTTATATTTAAATTGCTCAGATCAGTTGAGATGAGTGAATTCGGCGCACACAGGCTGTTGTCAGGTTGAGCAGTACTTCCTTTAAATTCTGATGTTTGTATTTTCTGATAATTATTGATTGCATAATCGACATCCTTGTGTCGTAATATTGTGTATGCATCGTCACCGGCATAAGGTTTGGTATGTTTGTGTTTTAATGGTTATTGGAATTTACTATTAATTCTAAGTAATGTTTATTTTGGCAATGTTTCTAAATTCCCAGAATATTAAATTGCAACTTTGCAATATAAATCAAATTTCTTCGGGCCGGAACTCTATCTGATCGAGGTAGGTTTCCCATTTTTCCATTCAGCTTCAAAGCAGGTGTTTTGGTCAGTGTAATTTGTTGGAATTTTCCTTTTTTACCCGTTTGTTGGGTATAATCACTGACTAGAACTATAAGGGATACTTTTGCTGTTTCATTTGTTACCTTACCTTTTAAAAGTATCTCTGAGCTATTTTATACGGGATTTTAATCTGGTCGCGGCTGGTAATTTTTTTTTTGATCGTCATTTTGTCTAGTGTGATTTGTACTATTCAAATTATTTCTTAACAGGGAAAGCCTTTTGACTTATTTCTTTGTCATCGTCGATTTTCTTGGGACGTGGAACATAAAACCACCACCTGTTCCAGTAATTTCTGCTTTCTGAATCCAGCAATTTAAACATCCACCTACATTTTTTGTGAAGCCCAGCAAGGTAACTTTTTATGATATTTTCTATATTTCTACAGTTGAAACGTGTTTTGATTATTTAATTAATTATAGCTGTGTTCCTTTTGTTTCAAACTAACCCTTCTAGGTAACTTTCTTTTTATTTCGTAAACCTAATACCGCTCTCGGTTTTAGGGCTTTTAAGACCAGGATTTTTTAAGACCAGGATTTTTTAAGACCAGGATTGTTCCCACCAGACTTTTAAGACCAGGATTTTTCCACCAGGATTTTTTTTGAATCAGGATTTTTTTTATACGAGGATTTTTCTACGAGGCATTTTTCTGGCTTGCTTTTTCTGGCAGACTTTTTGCAGTACGTCTCTCTGGAAGTGATTTCCCTCTACAGCACTCAGCTTGGCAAATACGTCGCTGGATCAGATCGGAAGCAGAGACAAGTAAACGTTACTGAAAATGTTATCTTTGTTATTTGTTATTTGTTTTTCCTTTTGTTACTTACCTTTTTTTTATCTTATATTGATTCAAGGTTCAAGAGTTCAAGGTACACACGGTTCAGTTTTCAAATTTTAATTAAATTTAGTATATATAACGTCATCAAATTTGGTTCATTTTTTTTAAATATCCATTATACAATACGATTTATCAATTTACCTTGTGTTTTATTCATCCATAATTTTTTTTTATCTTTCTAATATTTTTTTTATAACAAGTCTTGTTAGATTCCAAGAATATCTTGGGGGTTTTCTGGCTTATCCTGTGCAAAGCCAGTGGCGCTTAAAACCCACCCCATCTCTTCGGCAGGGCTAGGGCCTATTTGCACGCACACTCCACAGTTTAATAAGACCTTGTTTTTTTTTATTTATTTTTTTTGGTTCTCTATAAATTTTTAATTTCATAATTTTTCTTGTCAATTTAATAATTTTAAAATGTAACAATTTAACATTTTTATCAATTTCCTTCAAAGGACACATGTAAATGATCGTAAGTCAAATATCTGTCTAACGAATGAGACTGTGATGACAGTTAACAAAGATAAAACACATGCACATACAAAAGATCAAGTTCAATAAAACAAAGTATGTATGTCTAACTGAAATGTTTTCTTTTATTACTTTTATATGTTTCAGAACCACCACATCTTAAATATATATTTTTAATCTCGTTCAGATCTCTGTGATGAATATTTGTGCATAAAAATGTTTGTTTTCAAACGACGTTTTCGAAAAATGTGGAAATTTGGGTCAAGAACATGCATGCTTTCAGTGGCGTTGCATATTTTCTGTAAATACCCAGTTACATGTAAAAATAATTATAGAAAAGATGATGAAAGAAAAAGCCTTGCGTAACCATCTTCTGATGCGTGTCAAATACTCGTCAGCGAGTAATTGGCAGCAAGTAAATAATATCTCTCCCGTTGCGCGTCGCATCGCGTCGTCAGAAACAAAAAAAAAAGAAAGAAAAACTAGTTAAACTGTCTAAATGTTGACTAATTGAGAACACCTTAAACGCAACATCTAAAAAAAACAAACAAGAAAAATAATCACTAAAAACTTCCCCACAGTCAAAATTAACTGAACTCATTTTGTTACACATATTTCGCAAAAATAATTTCAATAACTAGCTGTAGGCTACGCCACTGGAAGCTGTAAGCTTTCTGGTCAAGTGCAGCAGGTCAATGCGACGTCAACTAAAATAGAGTATGATGAAACTTTGTGCTTTCAATTACAGAGACCAATCAGTCAGTCCCAAAAATAAACAAAACGACAGTTTTTATTTTGGGACGGATACTACTGAATTGCATATCTTAGGCCCATAAATCAGTTTTTGGCTTGTTTCAAACTTGTTCAATTATAAAACCAGGTTAACTAGGTAGGCCAATCAAATTAGTGGGGTCAGTTGGAAAAAAGTCTTGGAGAGCTAATAGATTTGATTAATTCATTTCACGTTAAAGAGAAGTTTTCTAGGTTTGCACGGCTGTTTGCTCAAATAAAGCATCAAATCGCGGGTTTAACGTGTTAGTTAAATTTTAAATTTGATCAAGTACATGCCGGAAAAATTAGAATATTCCGAAACTTGCCATATGCTCTTCAGTGCCTAAGAGAGGTACGATCCCATTCCCTCCAACTCTGTATGAAATCTATACTATTATCCTTAAGTGACTCACTGATTAATCACGATCATGTTCAAACCACTAAACGTAAGACGCTCAATTTTGGCATACAGGTTGATTCTAGGGTGTAGAGGTTCGATAAGAAGAGATTTTTCGAAATTCCAGTTCCAAGGGGGTGAAACCACCCCTCAAATATTACAATCGGTCAAGTTTCCGAAAAAACGCTTAAACACGTATATTTTATTTTGTTTTATACATATTTTAAGATTTTTAAAAAATATATACAGGGTGTTTCGAAAAATCTGGTCATATAAAAAGTAAAAAAGTAGCAGTAAAAAGCTGATTTTTGGAAAACGGAATGTTTTTAGGGTGTAGAGGTTCGATAAGAAGAGATTTTTCGAAACTCGAATTCTAAGGGGGTGAAACCACCCCTCAAATATTAGAATATTTTTTATTTAAAAACCGGTGAGTTTTTCGGAAAAACTCTTAAACTCGTATATTTTATTTTGTTTTATACATATTTTAAGATTTTTTAAAAATATATACAGGGTATTTCGAAAAATCTGGTCATATAAAAAGTAAAAAAGTAGCAGTAAAAAGCTGATTTTTGGAAAACGGAATGTTTTTAGGGTGTAGAGGTTCGATAAGAAGAGATTTTTCGAAACTCGAATTCTAAGGGGGTGAAACCACCCCTCAAATATTAGAATATTTTTTATTTAAAAACCGGTGAGTTTTTCGGAAAAATTCTTAAACGCGTATATTTTATTTTGTTGTTTTACATCTTTTAAGATTTTTTGAAAATTTATACAGGGTGCTTCATAAAATATGACCATTGAGAAATCATGATTCTGCTTGAACTGCTTGACGTTTAAAGCTGATTTTTGGTAAACGGATTGACTGTGGGGTGTAGAGGTTCGATAAGGAGGGGTTTCTCGAATCTCAAATTCCAAGAGGGTGAAAACGCCTCTCAAATATTACAATATTTGTTATTTAAAAAACGGTTAGTCTTTCGGGAAAACGCTTGGACACGCATAATTTATTTTGTTTTTTACATATTTTGAAATTTTTTAAAAAATCATTCAGGGTGTTCCAAAAAGTTGGGTAATTGATTAACCACGATTCTGCTTAAATTGCTTGACGTAAAAGCTTATTTTTAGCAAACGGATTTTTCGAAAGTCAAATTCCAACGATATGAAACTACCCTCAAATATTACCAAGTTATATAATAATATCGCCATATTGTTTTTTCTCATGCTGACATAAATACGAGAAAATTTTATCCAGTTTGTATGTTAATGGAAATTCTTGCTTTGCTTTATCATCACCATTACAAATGATCAATTCGACGCGAACGAAGTCGCGGGTACACTCTAGTAACTTATAAAGTGGTAATATAGTAGTATTCTTTCGTTACTGAACGAACTGAAAATGTTCACTTAAACTGATTTATTCCCTTTACGTAATATAGGGAATAAAATCAGTTTAAGATAGAATAAGTAAAAGTACTATAAAATTAGACATCAAGGCTCGTGATTATAATTTAAACTACGTTAAAAGCACGCCGAAATGAAATAATTTCATTATGTTTGAACAAAAGAAACCCTAAGTTAATCGAGTACGAACTTTCAGACTCAACAAGCGTAACAAATGAATAACATTCCTGGAAAAATCCTGTCTTGAAAAAGAAGAAAGGTAAGGATATTTTTCTCGGATACTTTATCACGATGAAGAACAAAAAATATATGAAAGTAAAATCCTAAGAGAAATTTATAGGATAGGCTGTTTTTCTTACCTATTTTATGAGATAATCCAAAAAAATCTACTTTTTGAAATAAAATATATCTTTTCAAAAAATCAGCAGTGATTTACTAATAAACAAATTTGCCTAACGAACAAAAAAAATGCTTAACTTAGCAAAAAACACAAAGAACAAAGAAAAAAACTGTTTAAAATATCTGAATACCACTATTCAAGAATACTATAAGTTTCTTGAACATTTACGTCTACAGGGTCCGGCAATAGTGCGTCGGGCATACGTAGTTCCTAGAATAAAAAAATGAGAATTTTGTTTAAGGGTGTATTCCGTTGCTTACCTTGGTTATGGTTTTATGTTCCGTTTCTATCGGTTCCCTGAAAGTTTGCTTATTACGGAACACGGTTCCTGAAAAATTCGGTTATAACTGTCTCCAAACCAAAACCAAACTAACCAGTGCGAGAAGGCTGGTTTTTCTGGTTTTGTTTGTCAATCAATGTCATTTATGTGACAGAAATCAAGCAAATATTCGAAGTTCGAATGAAATTCTCATTTAATTTCTAAAATTTGTAATAATATTTTGTATTTACATCCAAAAGCAATGGAGGTAGGCAGTAAAGGTAAATAAATTTCATTAACTAAATAGAATTACTTTTTAGGACCATTTAAACTTATCATGCTGCCATTATGTCAGTCAAGTCAGGAACATTTAAAGAAAACATGAAAAACAAGACAACAAGCAATCGTGAATGTTCTGTAAGCTATAAAAATATAAATATTGGTTAGATTTATTTATTTATTATTGATCTGTTTTAATATTGGACCTGCAAATCCTCACTTGAGCTGTCTAACGAGTTTAACAGTTTATTAATAAAGTACTTTTCAATATTAAACTCCATTGAAAATAAGAAGCAAACCTAAAAGCAGAGAATAGGTACATTAAAAATGCATAAAAGATAAATTTTAGAATAGAGGTATTGAAATTTAGAAAACGTTTGAAGTTTGACGTTTCCAATATTTTACCAAACTGTTCCGTATCAAACGGATGTTTTTCAGAAACCGCTCTTTACCGTACTTTACCGGTCTGGTTCGCCTGGTTTTGCAACGGAATACAGCCTAAGTGCAAACCATAGGTGCAAACCTAAACTATGTTGAACAAGTGAACAAACAAAGTGTCCATTATATATTAAAAAGTTTAAATAGGCATATTATAAGAGGATGAAATACAATTTACAATATTAATGGTATACTTTTTTTTAATCAACTAGTGCTTAAATTCTTTTTTATGGACATCTTTTAAAATTATAATTATGTACCTTTAAAATATTTCGTTATACCCGAAATAGCCCCAGTTGTCCCCACTAGCAAAACCGGTATTTTATTAGCTAATAAAAAAGGTTTATTAGCTTGAGTAATAAGTTAAAATATTAGTTAAGCCGGAGTCTCATGCATCCGAAATCCGATGACACGACGATCCGACGGTGCTCCTATTGGTCGAAATATTTTGACACCAATTTTTATCCGATAATTTTAACCACGGGGGTGTCACTTGTATGGGAAAACAGGCAACAGTCAAATTTAAACGTGCCAGGACCAACGACAAAGAAAGCAACATCTGCCAGGCATTGGCTTTCTTTGTCACTCACATTGCTTAAATCATGATACCGCGGCCATTTTGCCAACAAAGAAGCTGGCCGGGCTGTCCTGGCATGTGATTTAAAACAATTTTGCTTTTTACAATATTAAATTACCATTTGGATGTATTTAATGCGATTATTCAGTTAACTGGTAAGTCAGAAATTACACACAAATACTTTATTCGTAAATACAACTAAGATGTAAACGTATTTTTGTATTTTAGATTTCAACTTTTGCAAAGACCCGCCGATAGAACTTGCCTGGCAGCGTACCTGTTTAACCAAACGTATTATTTCCTGATAATAATATCAAAACACGTAAGTACCTCTATAATTTATGATGAAAAATGATTTTGATTATGTTTTATATTATTTAAATACTTTCTAACCTCAAATAATAGTAAGATCCTTGTTTATATTGCACAGCCCGTTCAAAACTGTATTGTCTTCAAAAAATGTTTACAAAACAAACAATTATTAAAAAAACAATGCCCTTTTTAATCTGATTTATACCTCAGAAGGATGCCAGTAAAATTTTATTAAATCAACATTATAATATTTGGCCGTTAATATGCAAAAAGGAGCATATTGCCTTAACTTAAATTTTCTTTTACTTCTTCTGACAATGTTCTCTATATTCTCTATTTTGAGCTAGTAAACTTTTGAACGGGATGTGCGATATATAAAATACATAATATATCCAAGGGTATGATCTGATAAAAGTATTTTTTGATGCATTTTTTGGTTGTTTATGCACGTTGGCTTGGTTTATGTTTTATTCAGCTTATATTTATTTGGTATAACAGTTTTTTTTGCCTTTGGAATGGCATGCATTGAGGCTAGATAGTGTTTCATTAGATCATTAAAGGAATTTAAATTAGCATATATTAGTGTGTTATCATGATACAGGTAGTTGTATCATAGTGCCTTATGCATGTTATTTACCTATTATATACTTATGCTTATGCATTATCAGTAAATAGATGATAACATACTAGTAAAATGTCTTTTTAATAGTATATTTATCTTTCCAATTCACTAGTTATTTTCAAAATGTATTTTGAACTAATTTAAGTCATTAATTGATCATCTTTCTTTTTCAGGTTCCGGGATATTCTTTTTCATTGTTAAAAAAATATATATATTTCAATATTATTGTAATATAAATCGCAGCTCTAAAAAATAAATGATATTGTTTACTAATGTGTAATTTATTTACTATGAATTTTCTCTGAAAATAATAAGTCTTTAATAATATCATTGATTTGCCGTGTAATATTAAAAGACATATTTTTTAATACATTAAATTATATTAAAGTAATAAAAAATATGTTTATTAACTTTAAACAGTAAGTCAGTGATACTTATAAAAATATTTTTTTAAAAATTTCCCCTCTTTTAAGCCCCGCCCCTCCAATTCCCCTCAATTTAGCTAGTACTGCCAGGCGACACCAGGTGGCGTCTGTTTCCATTTTTAACATGAAGTTAGCATTTCTTTAATGTACCTATTCTCTGATTTTAACTAACCGTCCGACGTCGTATAAAGTTAAATTTTGTTTAACTTTTGTACGATATCGTGTGTTTTTTAACCTCGCCTTTTTTGAAAACATTTGTTTTTAAAAACAAGTTTAGTGGGAAGTGGGCAATTTCGGGATATTTGGCGAGGAAGTTATTTTTATAAGTGTTTCTCCAATAAAACATGACATGAATCTCTATTCAGTGCAGCAGAAAAATGTCAAAACTGTCAAATTTCGGAACGAACTTCCGGATGTATGTGACAAGCTTTTTTTATTTCACAGGATAACTTCAAATTTCGGATGTCGTACCATCGGATTTCGGATGCATGAGACTCCGGCTTTAGACCTTCTGAAGATATCAAAATATTTACTTTTTTCCATAGCAACTGTTAAAATTGCCTTATATCCCTTATATCTATCAAAAATAGTAGATAAAATAGTACTTTAACCGCAAGGATAGATTAAATGATACTTTAACAGCGAGGGTAGCTTAAAAACTTTAGTTCTTCTCGCACGTTTTTTAATTGCTTCCATTTTTGAAAATTTTTGTAATCCTTTTCATAAGTTATTCGGGATTTAAATGGAAGTAGTTTGAATGTGGCGTTTGTCGCCTCAGCCTGAATATCTGTTGGTAATTTACTTATTTCGTTTTGAGCCATTTCTGGCTCCAATTCAATCAGCAATCGACAAGAAGGAGAATTAAAAAATATTGACTCAAAATTTCGTTCTATTTATGTTGATCTGCGCATTGCGTCTATTGGGCCCACTATCTCATTCTAATATAACAAGAGGGAAAGAAGCAGCCATATAAAACATAATTTCTAAATAGAAATTAGAACAATCGCCTTTCGTTTTCGTCATCATGACAACCAAGATGACAACATCATGACAATTCGTCATGTTTGTTAATTTTTCTTTTGGTGATTTACCTTTTTTTCTAAACTCTCCGTTTTATTGACTTATGAATATGGATGGATCAGAAGACGGCATAAAAGTGAATGGCAGGCTGATTAACAACATGAGATATGCTGATGATACCGTCGTTATTGCAGACACCACTGAGGGCCTGCAAAGACTTCTTGATAGACTGTCCTCGGTGGGCGACTCAATGGGTCTCAGGATAAATACAAACAAAACAAAAGTCATGGTGATAAATAGAGATGCCAGACAGGCAACGGAGATAGTCGTAGGTGGGACACCAATAGCAAGAGTCTCAAAGTTTAGATATTTGGGCAGTTGGATTAGTGAAGACCTAAACCCAGACATTGAGATCAGAGCTCGAATTGAGATGGCTAGATCAAACTTCCTAAAATTGCGGAACCTGCTGTGCGATAAACGTCTCAACATCCATATAAAAGACAACTTCGTCAAGTGCTACGTACTTTCCACACTTCTCTACGGCCTATCGAGTCGTGGACACTCAAAGTAAGCGCAATGAATAAGTTGGAAGCATTTGAGATGTGGGTATATCGCAGAATGCTGAGAATACCATGGACTGACCGTGTCTCGAATGAACGAGTTCTAAACCAAATGAACAAGGACCGAGAACTCCTCGACATAATAAAAAAGAGGAAAGCAGCTTATTTGGGCCATATCATGAGACATAGCAAGTATGAATTCCTTCAGCTCATCATCGAGGGTAAAATTGAGGGAAAGCGCGGACCCGGACGACGGCAATGCTCCTGGCTGAAGAACATTAGAGATTGGACAGGCCTGGACTCACATACTTTGCTGAGAAGAGCGAAAAATAAAGAGGAATTTGCCATGGTTGTTGCCGATCTTCACTGAATGGAGAAGGCACTTTAAGAAGAAGATGAATATGGATAGGGAACAAATTCCTTTGTTCCATATAGGTATTTATATTATGTTACTTATAATTTTAGGTTATACTATTTGTTATTTTATTTGCTGTAGGAGCCAGTATCATCTATTTTTTATATGTATTGGTGCCCCCTTTCTTTGATAGATATGTAAAAGACACCCGGTAAAATAAAAGTAAGTAGTTATATTTATCATCTCATTAAGAAAAAAGTAGAAGTAGTAGTGTCAAAAATATTTCGAATCTCTCTTAACATAACAAATTAATACGATTAATTTTTTTCGTTTTTTGGGTAGGTAGTTTATAGCTGGTTATTGTAACCAGAAACTTTATTAATATACCTATTTTACTTTTGTTTTAGGATTAAAACTGAACTTGAAAATGGTTCAGGATCATGATTCTCGTAAAATCTTCTTTGCTTGGATATTCACTGTGTTATTGCAATTAGGCAGTTTTTTCGAAAATGAGATTTTTAATGCCCTTTAAAAAAATTGGCCGATCGTTTATTGCAACAGTCAGTTCTTCTGCATTTAAAATTGGTAGGTGGGTGGAATAAGCACTGTTATTGTTTGTTATTATAAAAAGTGTATTTATTTTTATGTATAAATAAATATGTTAATAAAACAGTACAATTTTTGCTTTTTTTATAATTTCCCTTACAATAGTAGTATTCTTTCGTTCTGAAAGAAACTGCAAATTTTCACTTACACTGATTTATTCCCTACACCACGTTCCCTTTACGTGGTATAGGGAATAAATCAGTTTAAGTGAAAATTTTCAGTTTCAGAATGAAAGAATACTACTAATAATGGCTAATTTAAATTTTCCGCCAGCCAGAATCTGCGATAATGTCTTACGATACGTTTTATACCTTTCTCTTTCTTTTTCATATAAAGCTCACATAATAAAGAAAGATAGCAATAAAGACGTACGACCTGCCATGGTCCTGCTAATTGGTTTCAAAATTGCTTTGCAAAATTGTTATTTTGAGTTGCGCTGCGGGAACGCGGTCCCACTCTTTACCATGAGATTTATCAGTCTCTTTTTATTTGTTTGTCTATGCTCAAAACTGACAACTACGCCGACGGAGAATGCACCAAGCCTATACTCTGTTCAAATTTATTCAAGAAACTTTAAAACGGATGTTCAATCCCTGCTATTACCATTCCCGTCGTGTTTGAAAACTTTATCCGATGCATCAAAGTTTCACAAGACCAAGTTATCAAGTTAACAAGTTTTAATCAGACATAAAACCATAAAAATTTGCATGCCTCGATTATACAACTCTATGTATATTTTTCCTATATAGAAGGATGTGATCAATGACTAAAGAATATAAGGACATGTAACGCCCATATATACGGGCTGCAGCAGAATTTGTGATCTTAGACGCCATTCTTTTGATGGCAAACAATGAGTCATCATCTGTTCACAAGCGACAATTTTAGCGATTTTTAATAGTTTGTGTGTAGTGAACTTTGTATAAACTTTATTACAATGGTGATTAGTTGTTCAGCTGTCAAGTGTAAAAGCAGCAGCGATAAGAAAGAGCCAGGAGTTACGTTTCTTAGTTTAGCGTTTTCTTAGTTTACTTATTGAATTCGATAATTCTTTTTTCTGACACATTATATGTACTTGATGTGTCCTATACGTCGATACTAGTTTTTTACCTTTTGTTAACATTTTAATACGTTTTTTCGTAATTAATTAGTATGATACCAAGGTATACACCATAGGCGTAGTCAAAACATTTATCAAAAAATATAAATATCTCTTCAAACAGCTAGGTTAAGAAAAATATGTGCCACGGCACTGTTTGGTGGCATCGTCACAAATTGCTCTCGGGTGTTATTTGTCCTTCGATTCTTTAGTTATTGGATGTGATTAATAAGTGATAATCGTTTAAGTGATTATCGCTTGGTGGCCATATTGTAATTCATTTTTTGAAATATTAATTTAGAAGTCATTTCTGTCAGTTCCACAAAATATCTTATTATCGTCAATTTTTATTACAAAATGACAAAAGAAAGATTTGGTAAAATTTTGTTGCCTCAAGTCGACGATGCTATTAAAAATGCGAGGTAATTGACGGTTTTCGCCTATTTTTGGATTATATAAGAACATTTTTATATACTCACATTCTATTGTCCTTAGAGATTGCAAATATACTGGGGGAGGAGAGAAATGGTGTTTCTTTAAGTATTTTTTCAACCAAACAAACTTACGGGACCGGGGAGCGAATAGGGGTGCTGGACGGGGTCAAAACAATATGCTGATTAAGGATACTCATAACACACCCATTTTACAATCCTTTAATTAAGCTTTTAATGTAAAATTTCTTCAAAAAACTATGAAGAACTGTTTTATTCAGAAATCATTGGCAGGTTACATTGAAGGATATGCTGACAGTAGTGAAGGTTGAATTTTGACAAACATTGTGAATTGATACATGGTTGCCAAATCAGCTAGTAAATTGTCCAGAATTTCATGCATCCTTTTCTTAGGGAAAAATGACGTTATAGGTTTTAAAATGTTTTTATTTAATTTTTTACTTGGTTTAACAAATTGGCTAAATTGCTGCTAGCGTTATAGAGAATTGCTTAATTATAGCTCTAGTAATGAAAACACACTGAACGGTTTGGTTGGTTTGATTTTGGTTGGTATTTGTTGGTTTGGTTTAGATTGGTTTGGTTTTAGTTGGGTTGGTCTTGTTTGGTTTGATTCTTTTGTTTTTGTTTTCGTATGTTAGAAAATTCTTTCCCTTATTTTACCAAAAATTGCATTTTTTTCTCAACTTAAGCTCTTTATTTTATTATTTAATTCATTTTATAGATAATTTGTTAATTTTGAGGGCCATAAAGCGAAACAAATAAAATATTTTTAAATCTAATACATTCTTTGACGAAATGGTTATTTTTATAATAAAAATACAAAGACAAAAATTTTAAAGAAAATTCAGTGGGATTAGCAACACTGCTTTCCCTTCTGTCGGTGTCATGTTAAATCAAGTGTTAAAATTCTGATAACGTCAAATATGTGTCAAATATTAAATTAAAATATTTTGAAATTCCGTGGATAATCTATATATTCTCAATTTCTTTTAATGGAAAATGCGATTTTTCTATATTTGTATGTCATGTTTTACCCAGTTTATAGCTTTTACCCCGCCCAGCACCCCTATTCGCTCCCCGGTCCCGTAAGTTTGTTTGGTTGAAAAAATACTTAAAGAAACACACTTTCTCTTCTCCCCCAGCATATTTGCAATCTCTAAGGTCAATAGAATGTGAGTATATAATTTTTTTTCAATATAATACAAAAATAGCCGAAAACCATATATGCAACTGTTACCAAATGCGAAGCCGAGAAATACCGAGCGATCAGACAAATATGTATGGAAACAGTTTACTGAGTTTTGCCCTGCACGAAGTTTCAAAATTGAGAAAACGACAACAGATGAGGATTTGTGCAACATTTTAAAAGACTGGGCATATAATATGCAAAAATCCGATGGATCCAAAAGAAAACGGCCAAAATGCTCCAGGAACTATATTTTGAAAAATATAATCGCCGCATAGATCCCATTCAATGACATGGTTTTTCAAAGCGCCCGTTTTACCCGAAACGCAAAACGAAAAGAGTTGCAGGCAGTACCTTGTGCACGAAAGGAGAGTTCCATAGCTTTGACGAGACAGGAAATAGAAAAAATGGCCTTAAGTTTGGATAAAAATACCCCAGATGGGCTTCAACGGAAATTTTTCCACATAGCTGCATCCGAACTAGCATGGAGAGGAAATGAAGCGGTTTTTTTTGCTATCGGAATATTTTAAGGAGGAAAAATATAATAACAGGGCTGGTACCGGTCGTCTGGAATACAATCCAATATTTGCTAAAATGGCGCAAGGAGGAGCAAGTCGAACATGCGAAAGTAAGTGGCTTGTAAAAAATCTTGTGAATCCGGATTTATATCCAGTACGATTATATTTTAAGCTAATGTCCAAAAGAGGCGCAAACATTAAAACTAATCGATTATTTTTGACGGTCAAACAGAAATGGAAAGAGAATGATAATTCCTCATGGTTCAAGAAATGCCTAGTAGGTATTAACATTATAAGAAACTGGACAAAAATGGGAGCAATCAACAAAAAACAACAAAAATCACGAATCACTCTAACAGAGCTTCAGCAGTAAGTTCTCTTAGCAGTTCAGGATCTAATCTCCAGGAAGTCATCAAAATAACGGGCCATAGTTCTATAAATTCTGTTACTCTATAAATTCTGTTACCTATCTCCAGCTCAGCGAGGAGCATCGTATGAAGATTTTGTCGCAAATGAGAGCCGAAACTACACCGTCATCTACTTCTAATGCTGAAGCCCAAATTCAAACACCTCCAACCTATGGTAACAACTCATCCAATGGTTCAAGTTTTCACTATAACAATTGTAGTTTTGTTAATAATAATTATTATAATAAAAATGTTTAAGATAAGAAGGATATATGTATTTTATTTCGTTGTATAATCTTTTGAATACAACTCGATGTTTCGGGACTACCTAATACTTTTGCCTGGCACTCAATGCGATACCGGCATCACTACGACTCTGAAGGAGGAGTAGTGTTGCCGTCAGGTAGAAGTATTATTTAGTAATCCAGAAACATCTTGTGGTATTACACTCGATAATTTATGCAAAATTCAGCTGAAAAAATATCCAATATATTCAGCATACTGCCTAGAAACTCCAAGTAAATTACGTTTTTTAATGATGGTGATACATTTCTCAAATCTGGAGTGTTTGTTTAGCTATTGATCTATTCTTTCTAAATTAATGGCAGATTCGAACAAACGATAAGTAATTACATCATGGTTTACGCCAATAAAAGTGTTATTGCCGCAATCAATAGGATTAATGAGATAAATAATCCGTTCAACTTTCTACCATTAATGTCTTACTAAAACTACAAGGATTTTAATTATCATTTATCTACGTCAGTGAGTTAAGAAGCTCTTAACTCACGCATTTTGAGTGAGTTAAGAGCTTCTTATCTCACGCATTTTCATTACCGCACTCCTTGACATACCGCACTCCTTTAGATGACTTCCAAAGAGAAAAAAATATGTTGTAAAACATTTATTTTGCACTAAATTGGAAAAATATGTTATGACTACCTTTTCATTTCCATAGTTGTGTACTTTTTTTCGGTGCACCATTTTTCATATTTAGAGTATGTATATTCATACTTCTGTTTCGATCTTGCTGGAAGCAATCCAGAAATGGCTCTGAATGCCTCTTCTTTAATGTCAGAGGGAATACTTTCCGAATCGCTCATTTTTTAAACTAGTGACATCAATATTATTTACTGTCATATTGACATTGTCATGCATGGTGTTATCTGAACAAAGGTATTAAGGTAATTGATTTTTAGGATAGGTATATAGTTAAGTACAATAATTTTTAAAATTCATTGTTTGTTTTTATAGTTAGACGTAGATAAAATATTGTACAATACACGCGTATTTTAATGATGCTGTTAACTCACTTGTATCGTAAATATCTATTATAATATTTACTAATTTTCTTTCTTTTCTCAATAAATCCGTCCTATATCGGAAACATTGTGCCTATAAGGCCTATTGTAGTGACGAGCATTACGATTCTTTTTAGTGAATCGAATCACCGATTCAATTTTTCATATTGAATCGACTCCTACGATTCGTTCATTTGAACAAACCATATGCACAATTTACCTTTCATAAAAATCAAGAATCGTAACTGACACTACCTGCGATAGTTTCGTCCATAGACTTAAAATAAAATATAGACTGAGCATCTCATTCATAAATAGCTGGAACATGCGGTCAGACAATGTCTTGTTATTGTTGTGTTATTGTTTTAGGTTATAACGAGTGCGACACGAGCGATAGATTGGTTGTCTCTGTCGTAACGGTCGTTCCCTGACGACTCTGCCGAGAAACACAACACTGTCTTTCGTTTCTCAAGTACACCTGAACTCTCCATATCATAGCCGGGTATTTTTTTTATTTTAGTGAAGCTATAATTAAATTAAAAATATATCGTATTTAACCTTTTTTATATTTTATTAAGATTTAGGACAGGTTTTTTAAATAAAAGTTTAGAAAAAACGTCTTAGAATCCAAAAAGGATAAAAATAATAAAATACACGTTATAGAAGAAATTTTATAATCCAAATTACGTAATTTTTGAAATTAATAATAAATTATTAATTTTAGTCAAACATTTACAACCCCTAATATTAATTAAAACAGGATCTATTCCACAGATATAATAGAATCGGCGACAGGGAGAGAAAAAAAATATGATGTAATTTTTTTTCTGGTTAAGTGATGTCTTATGTAAATTAGAGAAAACATAAATCTGTTCCATTAAAGCAAGGAAGGTGATAGGAAGTGGATAAAATGAAAACTACATTTATTTTACTCGGTACTGTCTTTATTATACCGGGTGCGTCCCAAAAGTGGCTCATTCCCATAATTTTTTTATATTTTCAAATAAAAAAACAAGATTTAGTATGTTAGTATATGACATAAATTAGGATTGATTGACGCATTCAATTGTTTTTGGTCACTTCCTGTTTCACCGGAAATGACTATAACTTTTAATTTTTAAACGGCACCCTCGGTATATTTCTACTTTATTCGATAGAAAATGACACACTGAATAGAATGACATATCATATGTCAACTTTTGACATTTTCGCATATGGTTTAATTGTAATTGTAACACGCGGTTCATAACGACAATTTGACTCGAAATACCAAGTGTGTGGTATCAATATATTCATAAAAAATGCTTTTCCAAATATGTTAATGAGTCACTCTTGTTCCATTTGAAAAAATTGACATATGTATGATTAAAAATACGATTTGTACATCTTTTAACCGGCCTAGACAAGACACGAAACCCATTAGACGATCAAAACTATTTTTCCAAGGCTCCTTGATTAAAACTTAGTGTTTTTAACAACACCATGGCACCCTGGATTTAAATTTAAAATAGGATTTGTTTTTAAGCGACAATGTCAAAAGTCGACATATGATATGTCATTCTATTCAGAGTGTCATTTTTTATCGAATAAAGTAGCAATATACCGAGGGTGCCTTTAAAAATCAAAAGATGTAATCATTTCGGTGAAACAGGAAGAGACCAAAAACAATTGAATACGTCAATAAATCCTAATTTATGTCATATACCTACTAACATACAAATCTGTTTTTGTTTATCTGAAAAAATAAAAAAGTTATAGGAGTGAGCCACTTTTGAGACGACCCGGTATATTAAAAAATATTGTTTCATAATGTAATATCATTTTAAAATTCTTGTATGTTATTTTAGATTCTGAAGATAATTTTAGAATAAACCGGAATATATTTATAATAAAAACATTATTAATTATTAACAGGGTTATAATTATGATTTTGTTACAAGATTTTACATTTTACTAAAATATTATCTAAATAAGCGCCTTTCTACAACAACGCCACTGACTCCTAATGGGTAAATTGAGAGTTGCCTACCGGTCAAAAGTCGTTTCAAGACTTAAATGGATTATTTAAGTCAAATTTCTTGCAAATTTGGCACTGGCGAACCATATTTTATAGTTCTTGAACAGAAAAAGTCAATAAAATAAACATTTAAGGACTACAAGCTAAGAAAATGCGTTAATACAGCCGGGGAGATAGCGGCAACAAAGCTTTACCGCACACGTCCGACACGTACTACAAGGTAGTAAATGAATGAATAGGCTACCTCGCCTCTAATCGGTGTTGTCATATTGTAAAGAACTTATCCTTTTTAAACAGTATCCGACTTATAATTTAGTAGTATAAGGACTATTTAATACATCTATGGAATATTAAAACCTACTTTATTAAACTGTAGTATTAATATCTCAATATATGTGTATAACAAGAAAAAAAATATTGATAATATTAAAGACGTGACAACATAGGTTGGATGAGGAAGGCTCGGTCGACTGTACCCAGAAGTAAACATGTGTACAAAAAAGAATTTGAGATGTAAATAGTGTAGTCTATATTTTATTTTAAGTCTATGGTTTCGTCGGATTACTTAAGGGACCAGAAAAATAAATATACATTTCTTTCATTTTTTTCAACACTTGCGCAATTTGATTGATTATTTTACCAATAATATTAAATTATCAATCCACAATTCATATACAGGGTGGCGCACCTCATTCGCCTCGGTTGATTATACAAAAATGGAAAAATGTAGAAGCAAAATATTTTATGGGTATATGTAGGAAGACAATGTGCATAATTTAAAATTATTTTCAAATATACAGGGTGTGTCAGAACTAAGATCTATACCAAAGTTATACTTTTTCGTATTTAACACCCGGTATTTTTTGTTTTATTTTTGGATTCTTGGGCATAAAATAAGGCATTTATTATAATGGTATAATATGTTTAAAACCTTTGGTTATTGAGATATTTAAAGATGTTTAAATATATGCATGCTATAATAAAACGGTTTGTCAACACCCTGTATATTACTTTTCAGAATTACAACTTGTGCTGACTTTTAAGCCAGAGAAATGGACTTTACTAAAAAAACTGATTGCTTCCTAAAAAGTATACAGGTGTATCAAAAATTGCTGGTCTATTTTAAATATTTATTTTACATAAAAACTTCGTTATTTCAAATGCAAAACCGAATGCTACCGAATCTACTCCATTTATACTCAAACCTTACTCTAGCTTAACGGAAAATAAAATAAGAAGAGCAGAAAGGAGGCGAAGGTCGAGTTTTCCCAAGCGGGTGGGATTTTTCGAGCGAAAAATGGTGAAAAATTGTCCAATTTCCTCGTATACCCGCATTGCTATTCCGGACGTACAGTAAACGGTGCCATTTCTCAAACAGGAAGGTCGACCTGAGATTAAGGAACGAATTACACGCGGAAGCACTTTTCATGGCGCCTTTTTCTCATTTACATAATTAGAGTCATTTGATGAGGAATTAAACTAGAATTTCCAAAAAGAACACCGTAAGATTATAACACTGGATAGTAATGCATCACTCCAAATCTATCAATACCAGTGTGAATAATAATACTGAAAAAATAAAACTGTTAGTGAAAAATCCTTCTTTTTGTTTATTTTATTTTAACGCGTTTGGGGACAAAACTATATTTTCGTGTTTTTTATTTTTCTCTAAAATGGAAATTTGGAAAATGTTGTTGTGATTAAAGTTTTATTGTTCATAAAAGTTCAGAATAAAGTAATTACAAAACGTTTTTAAAAACTATTAACAGAAAATTTAGTTATGGGCCCTGTAATAATATAACTACCGTATGATAGAATAAAAACGGCGTCAGCGATGGTTATGAAATGAGCATCGCTGACATTTCCTATATAAATTTACATATAAAATGACAGCGATATTCATTTCATACCCATCGCTGACGCCGTTTATTTTCGATCATACGGTATATATAACTAAAAAAACATCCACTGTTGCTACCAATTTACTATTGTAGATAAATAAAAGTACACTGCTATAAATTTTAATAAAGTCCATAAACTAATTTCGATTTTGAAAATATAGGAAAATTTTTTCCAAACCAAACTTTCGTTGTACGTCATCAATGACATCATGCGTCGTCTTATAGAGTTTTCTGGTGGTCGTAGTATGATGTGCAACCATGGTACAAAGAATACAAGGTATGATCGATAGCGGCTCCAATTTCGTTCGGTTCGCGCATACCACCGGTGACGTCACTAGGAAAATAATGAATAAATAAAAAATAAAGAAAGTTGACAGGAGATCTGCATTTTTGGGGTTATGGTTAAGAATTGTTTATTTTTAAGACTTTTTAGTTCGTTTAATTTAATAATTACTAAAACCAGCAGTTCCAAAAATATATTTAAAAATAATAATTATCTATTAACATGGATTTGGACGATAATAGGTAAAAATACTAAATTTATTTCTATATTCGGTATAAAATTGTTTATTAGGTTTTTAGTTTGCGATGTTTATGGTAAATAATTTTCATTTTCATTGCCTCTGAATTCACATGAGGACAGAGTTGAGGATATCTATGGAAAAGTAACCACAAGAGGAATTGTTACATCATTTAAAAAATGTTGGGAAGTTTATTGTTTCCCATCGAAAAGTAGAAAATGCCAATGCAGATGAACGTATTGTAATTGTGATAGAAGTAATTCTAAGGGTGAAGTTTATTATAATTAGTGGAAGTAATACCAAGGGTGAAGTTTATTATAATTAGTGACCTGTGCTTCTTTTTATATGTAGATGTTTCTGGTTTTGAGAATAAATCGGTTGAACGACACCCAAAATTTAAAGGAAGTATTTGCATACCCAGAATATGCCCATCAAGGATTATATAGCTCAAATTTCCTTTAATGGTAGGCAATTATTCAATGCAAATTAACTTTTTAAGTGACTGAAATATTAAATAGTTTACAATATGGTATATCACTAAAAATATATTACTTTTAGGTACAATTAGGGCCCGATACATTTCAAAAAGTAGAATATTATTTTATATTAAATGAGGTATTGTACTAACAATCAATTTATATTAATAACGGAGATTAAAAAATAACAGAATAAATAGTTCTTTTTTTTATACTACAAAAATAAATTATAGAATACAACAGTATTTAAAAAAATAAATAAAAAGTGATGTTCCGACCGAGATTCGAACTCCGGTCTCTCGCTTCCTAGCCCGACTCCTTATGCACTGCTCCACAGTAACTTGCTTAGCGATAATTCAATGACGGTATATAAACAAAAAAAAAACAGGTTTATAACAACATCTTGACGATTTGAACTGGCGCGCGGAGCGTGCTGACCAATAGCGCCTGTTATCACCTGTGACGTAGCGACCAACCTGCGCAATATCATACCTTGTATTTTTTGTACCATGATGTGCAACGAAAGTTATTTTAATTTCCTTTATAGCTAGTAACTGTCACTAGAAACTTGCCATGACGAGATCAGCCCTCTTTGTTGCCATTTTATTGAAAAATTGCTCTTTATTTAAAATCTGAGCTAGATAGTATAGGAAACCCTAATATAGTTTAAAAAACCATTTGAATCTGCTTCGATTCATTTTAAAAAATACAGGGTGTTGTATTTGAAATAACGTAATAAGTTTTTATGTAAAATATAAATATTTAAAATAGACCAGAAATTTTTGATACCCCTGTATACATTAAACGAAGCAATCAAAGTTTTCAGTAAAGTTTATTTATCTGGCTTAAAAGTCAGCACAAGAATTAAATCTGAATTTTTTTTAATTGCTTCCATTTTTGAAAATTTTTGTATTCCTTTTCATAAGTTATTCGGGATTTAAATGGAAGTAGTTTGGATATGGCGTTTGTCGCCTCAGCCTGAATATCTGTTGGTAATTTACTTATTTCGTTTTGAGCCTTTTCTGGCTCCAATTCAATCAGCAATCGACACCAAAGAGAATTAAGAAATATTGACTCAAAACTGACAACTAAAGAGACAGCTTTATTTATTTGTCAAATTACATAGAAACCAACGCCAACCCAGTACAATATTTTTTCTACTCGTAATAAATTCCTTGAAATAATAATTTCTGAATATTTTTTAAAACTAAAAAAAATTGTTTTATACACGATAAAATTGCATTATTGTCTCCCGAAATTAATTACTCTTTTCGGTCTTGTATAAAAAATATCTATTAAATATCTAAAACCAAAGCTTGTAAACATATTTAACCCTTATAATAAATGCTTTATTTTGTGTCCAAGGATCCAAATTATGAAATAAAATACCGGGTGTTCTATAAGAAAAAATATGTAACTTTGGTCGTTTTGATCCCCCTTCTGCAAAACCAAAATCAAGGCCTCAAGACCAAGACCTGTCTCGCTCATTACTAATGGAACGCTATAAAACTAAATCAAGAAGCTAAACTACTTTTAAAAACGATCTGTTCGTACAGAACATTTTCAATATTTTTTTCCTTGGCTTTCAAGATAATTTTAGAAGAAGAAAAACTAATGACTAACCTTCCTCTCCCCTCCTCCTCTCCAAAAATAAAAACTGCACTTCACCTTCACACTTACACAACACTCACTATCTCTATCCCTTTCCCTCTCTACGCGCGCAAACTTATTTTCGTCCGCTACTCCCCGAAAATTTAAAAAAAAATCAGGAGCGCGTCGTCTCTCGGAACTACGTCGGCGATTTACGGCGATCTAAGCACGATCGCGTCCGATTTTCAGCGCGAAGAGCCGATGACGGTGTAATGTGTTCATCGGGCGGCCACGAGGCCAGTACTGGTGTACCGGAGCGGCGTCGGGACGATCAGCTGTTGGCAGTTATTCCCTCCCCGCTCTGCGTTCGTTTTCGAATTCCAGGCTCGACGCCGTTGGTTCATAGGAATTAGAAGACGTAGATTGCCTATGTAGGCTTGGTACACTCTCCGTCAGTGCTGCCACCTTCAGAAAATATCGTAAACAACTGGTATATACCAGTGGCGGCTAAACCATGAGGTCAAATGGTCAATGCCCCCTCAAAAAAATCAGGAGAAAATTAGAAAATCTTATTTAAATTATACTTTTTGTAAATCACTATTTTTCGTCCTAAAATATTCAAAACTATTCCCAATTTCTCCAATTTTCGCTTGAATACATTTTATTTTACACATTTTCTCTACTGGCGGTCAAAATTTCATTTTGTCCTTCGTTCCCGCTATGTTTTACACGTATTTAAACTGCAAGTTTCGCGGCTCGTGACGCCAACAAGGTAAGGTATACTAAGTATAGAAATAATAATGGGTTAAGGTGCGATAGATATAGTTTATATTGGCCATTGACCGCGACATTCATAAAAGGATTTGTAAGGTTTAACTTTATATATATGTCGTAGTCTCATAGTGTACTACGTCTTTTCATGAAGAGCCTAGTCACTTAATGAAAAAAACTAACCTAATAACATAACTAAACTGCTAACCTAACCGACGCTTCATGAAGTGACCTAGGATCTTCATGAAAAGACGGAATACACTATGTGACTACGATATACAGACCGGACCACTGTAGTAGTAACATAGGCAAAACCGGACGAATTAGCGTATACCCGTCCGCCGGAAAAAAAAAGCATGCAAAAAAATGCGATAAAATAAAAATAGGTAGATATGTGATAAGAATGTTTCAGAATTTGTATTTATTCGTATTTTAATAGCCAAAACGAATACATAGATTCTCGCGACAGTTCTCGTGTAAAATGTATTTTTTAAGTAAAATAATGGATGTTTACGAAGTTCGTGAGAAAATTCAAATTGTAAAATGGTATTTCCAAAATAGGTCTTATCGGGATATGCAAACAATTTTTCCACAAACTTTTGTAAACAGAATAGAATTTCGAAGACTAGAATTCGTGAGTTATTGGGAGAAAGATTCCACAATGTCTGGTTTGGTTAGGTTGCCCTGCCCACAATGCCCGTATTGTTCAAGAATATTGAACAATACTTTTCCCAACCGTTTAATTAGTGGATATGGGACTATTTTGTCGCCCGCTAGATCACCAGATCTTTCTCCCAATGATTTCTTTTTGTGGGGTTATGTAAAATCCAAAGTGTATGTGTGCGAACACAGTGCAAGCAGGTTTGCCGCTTACCGGTAGTCGGCGTCAATCTGGGTACCTATTCTTGACATCGTTCGCAATTTTGCGTATACGCATCACGTGTATTGTTATAAACAGGGTATCCCAGAAATAAGTGCAAGTATTTTAAAGGCTGGTAGATCTCGATAAAAGAAACATATTTTCTCTTTATCGTTTTTCAATAAGTCCAAAATAACGGAGTTATTTTACTTTGAAAATTTCAAAAAAATTATTTTTTGCCAAAATTTGAGAACCACTGATCTTTCTAGATTTTCTTTCTTGTAACTTTAATCTACTACCTATGTTGCCATATTATCAAGAAATTATTTTCTTTAAATAAAAACTAAAAAAATTCCAAAAAAATTTTCAAAAAATTCCGAATTTTCAAAAAAAAATATTTAGAAAAAAACCTCATTGGCGTGTTTCTGGGGTTGAACTATACTACCAGTTAAGTATAAAATACTTGCACTTATTTCTGGGACACCCTGTATATGGGTACATCGTAGCGCCGCGCCGCGCCACCTCGCTGTTATAACCTTGAAAAATTAAAGCGTGTTATCAAATCGGCTAGTTCACAGTGAAAGCAGGCAGATGGCAGGCAGGCACCGTCAACCAGCGTTCATCGGCGTTCTCGCTTTTACCGGAACGAAAATTTATTTATTTCTGCTTTTGCACGCGCCGACGGCACACAGAGGGTATTAAGAACTAAAAGTTGGCCAAAATTATGTTTTATGATTTTTTTGCTTTTTTGCTTGTAATATTAATTATTAATTAGAGGAGAGGTTGCTAATATGGAACCCCATTTTGTTTTTCCTACACAATATTTTTTCCTCTACTCTGAAACCCTTTCCACCGATCAAATAGGGCCATTCTGTGCAAAATCAAGCAATTGGATGAGGATGCTAGAACAAGAAAGTAATTTGTATATTATAGACGATATTTGAGCGAGGATGGGTGTTATAGGGTAAAGACTATTTCCTTTAAGAATCTATTTAAATCAATGTTTTTTTGGCAGTGGCAAATATTGGCAAGATTTTTGTACATATTCCAAAGCTGGAGACTTTAAGCATTGAACGGATACTAATTTCCATGCGGAATATTGCCGAATAGTCTTACACCTTATAAAAATGCCTCTGATTTTTTAAATATAAAACATTATAAAGAAATAGAATAGAAGAAAACGTTATTTGATAGTCAACTTACGACTTAAAAAAAGCTAATAAACGCGCTTACATTTAGTATTTATAGATTTGTATTCAGTTAAGATAAAAAATGAAAATAAAAATATTTCACTTTTGGCCAGGTTTATAGACCAAATACCCCTATGTGCGGCGCTGGCGCGGCGGGAGCGGCGTTTGAATATAGTTAGGTTAGGTTAGTTAATCAGGTAAATTTCCTCTTAATTAACTACTTCCGAACCCTGCTCGCATCTCCGAAAAAGCCATATAACAATACACGGCATATACGCAAAATTACGCATCACGTGTATTGTTATATGGCTTTTTCGGAGATGCGAGATGTGAGCGATATGTGGTCAAGAATAGGTCCCCAGAGACGGCGCTGGTTGCCGGAAAGCAGAAACCTGCCTCCACTATGTTCGTACCCTATGGTCATAATAAGGCTAATAATCTGGATGAGCTTCAAGTAAAAATACGAGAGGCTTTCCAAACTATTAGCCGTAATATGTTAGCCAATATCAGACGGGGTTTTTACGACCGCCTAAGCTTCTGTCTAGCAGAAGAAGGTGGTCTTTTTGAACACTTGTTATAATTTTAGAGTAGGTAATATTTTATTTTTTTTTTATTGATGTATTTTTTAATTTTGGAAATGAGTTTTGGGTTAAGAGAATTTATTTATTTTTAGTTTTGGCTTGTAAACACACTCAAATAATAAATATTTAGGTATTTTTATTTTAAATGTTCCCTTATATGAAGGTAAACACTTAAAATGAAAATAATAAATACTCGGGACTCCTCGCGTCGTATTCCTAGTCTGTCACGACCGACCCGTCCAAGCACAACTGCAACTGCGTACTGCCTGACCAGTCCACTAGCCGGCAGTGAATCTCGAGTGTACGAACTCAATCGGATAAACGTAAATTCGTCCGGCAACTTGCTATGTTACTAGTAGCCTGGTCTTCTCTGTATACACTTGGTAGTTTACTGACAGACGATATAAAAAGTGGCGGTTTTTGTCTTTGTTTAGAAACTCCCCAGTGTGTTATTATTATAATTTGTAATATTGTTTATTAGTTGAGAATCAATATAGTTGATTAAGAAATATCGAGTGCATTATTTCTATATAAATATAATACAGGATTTCACTCATATCGCTGGAAAAATTTCGCAGTTTGGGCAGTTTGGGTGTTTATAAAAACTGAAATTATAAAACAACCTAGGTTTTTGTATCGTTTATCGCGTATCGCGTATAATGTTTGGTTTAGTCAATTGAATGTTATTGCACCCCACAACGCCCTAATTACGCTCTCCTTTACGCGTTACAATTTTTTCGGTAATTTTATTAACATTTGAAATTGTCACAGCACAACGTGTTGTGTCGTACGGTACGTTGTCAAAATATTTTTTTATAAACAATGTTTTATCTACTAATTTTAATATCTATGGTTAACTACTGGCCGGGATAAATCGGGCTACAGAGAGAAAAAGAAACAGAGAGAAAGAGGTAGAGAGAGAGAGAGACGACATCCAGGGTCGCATTCTTGTGTTCTCGGTTGCTGGAGTAGCCAGACTGGAGACTGATACATTGATTTGGATGTTTTCGAGAGTGCATAACATCTTTTATTTACAACCACATAGAGTAATACCCCGATTTACGCTCGACTCACCGCTTTACGCTTACTTGATTTGCGCGCTTTCCATATTACGCGGAAAACGGATATATTGGCAATAGGGCATTCTACCAACCATCGCCAACCCGGCGTATATCTTTGTATGCTCCATAACAAAAAAGCCTCCATAACACCAACAAATCAAGGGTGTCATATCATGGATCACTGAGCGATCCCTTCCTAACAAACACGTTAGGCAGTGATGTGTCTTAGCGCCTCTCCTATCCAATATATTCATGGCAGCGCTCTCCATTATAGTGGACAGCAAACTGCAGGAGAGAGGTTTGGGCATTAGATACAGATACGACGGCGCGGCAGTCTGCTCAACATAAAAAGACTCAGGACAAAAACACGTCCAAAATTCATCACAGAACTTCAATACGCTGATGACTGTGCTCTAGTTGTAAATACGTTACAACATTTGCAAGAGATGTTGGACACATATACATGGGCATACGAGGCTTTGGGACTTAAGCTGAACATCGATAAAACTAAAATCATGTGCACTCCCCTGGAAGATCACAACAATGCTATAAAAATCGGAGAACTATTGGAATATGTAGCGGAATTCAATTACCTCGGCAGTTTGATTTCGGAAAAGGCCAATATCGACTCTGAAATTCAACAGAGGATTAGCAGCGCCTCAAGAGCATTCTGGAAATTAAAAGACAGGGTTTTCTACAATCATGACTTGAGCACAAAAACGAAACTTGCGGTGTACCGAGTGATAATAATTCCCACCATGTTATATGGAAGCGAAACCAGGGTGCCGTACCGCCGACACATGAACGCATTAAAGAAGTTGCAACAGAGACATATTAGACAACTCTTAAGAATAAAATGGTTACATCATGTATCAAACGTATCGGTCCTTGAAACTGCGAGAGTATTGTCATTGAGTTATTGTAAGTCATGATTACAAAGTCCCGCTTAAGATGGGTTGGTCACGTATGCAGAATGCAAGAAAACCGCATACCAAAATCTCTGCTTTACGGTGAGCTTGTAGATGGTAAAATGAGGCCGGGTGGTCAACTTAAAAGGTACAAGAATATTTTCTACGAAAACTTAAAAAGTATTAACAAGCAGAATGAGTGGGAAGGGGCAGCTCACAATAGAACGGAATATAGAAGAATTGTAAAGTCAGTTAAGAGCGACAACCAAAAAGTAAAGAGGCAACAAAGCAATGAGATTTTTGAATGTCTGGAGTGCGGTAGACATATAACATCACGTATCGGGCTTTTCAGTCACAGAAAAGCTCATGAAAGAAACCGCCTTTTGTGACCCATCTTCTGATGCGTGTCAAATACTCGGCAGCAGTAGTAGTAGTATCTTTGTGTATTCTGTTTACATAAGAACCAAATTAGTTTTATAGTTTTGTTTAAGAGTAGTTTAATATAGAATATTTCACTCATGTACAAAGAATCCCATATCTGGGCGTAAATTATTTTTAATAGGTATTCTAAAAATGTCTCGATTTGGAAACGATTTTAAAGAAAAAGTTGCTGAAAGTAAGCCGAAAAACACTATAATGAATCACCAGTATGTATGGAAACAGTTTATGGACTTTATAAAAGATAGAAACTACATTTTGGATGCGAATATCTCAATCTCGGCACTGGCCAATATTTTGACCGATTGGGCATTTAATATGAAAAGGAAAAACGGCCAAGACTATAAGGATTTTACGGTAAAAACTATTTGGAATGTAACAGCTAAGCTATTAATTGAAAAATACCAAAAAGAATATAATATTAAATTTAATCCTTTTACTGACACCGAATTTAAAATATCCCGGGAGGCAAAAAGTGCCAAAAGGAAGGAATTGCAGATGGACCCTCTAAAAAGAAAAGAAAGCTCTAAGGTACCCAAATACGAAAAATACAAATTGATGGTAAGAAATTGTAATGAAGAACGTCCCGATGGTTTGCAAAAAAAAAATTGTATCATCCTACGAATTGGCATGGCGAGGAGGAGAGGGAGGAAAATGTTTTGTTTCTTATTTTAAAGATGATATTGATAATATAGGACAACCCACCGGTCGCATTGAATACAACCCGATATTCCATAAAACCACTCAAGGAGGAGATAAACCTTGTGCTCCGTCAAAATGGCTGGTCATAAATAGACGTCAACCGGATATATATCCAGTAAGGCTATTCAACAAATTAGGCAAAGAAAATAAAGTCCTCCTACTCTGGGTGCCTGCTCACCAAGGGATAGAAGGCAATGAAAAAGCAAATGATCTAGCTAGGAAAGGAGCGAACACTCCACTAACTGGACCAGAACCGTTCTGTTTTCCAAACGGGAACCAACTGAAAGCGGAACTGAAGAATCTGGGTGTCTATCGAAGCGAAAAAATCAGATTTGGCTACGGAGAAAGTAAAAATTACTAATCATTCGCTACGAGCAACAGTTGTGTCGACATTAGCAAAGAAGGGGGTTGAGGAGAACACAATGGTCAAAATAACTGGGCACGCACACCCGAAGTCAATTAAACCTTGCCCTCAACTCGATGATGAACATCATGCAAATTTGGTAGAAAAAATGGGAGACAACTCCTACAAGTTCTAATAATAATACTAATGTTTTTGTACCTACTATAGGTTCTTTTAATTTCAATTCAAAAATTCAGCATCTTCAAGTACCGCAACGGAATTTAAACATAATAATTTTTATAATTGTGTTTTTCACTGCAATTCTTCATGTAATTTTTAATTTCTAATATTATGAGTTCTGTTTCATTTTATTGCTTCATTTTTAAATAGATTTTATTTCGGTATAGATAGGATAGATTTTTTTCTATCTATCTATCTATCTATCTATCTATTGTGGAAATTAGGGCATGTGAAGATTACAGGTACCTGGGATCGATATTTACAGAAGATGGAACGGACGATAGAGAAATAAACAACATAGTAATACAGGCACGAAGAGTTATCAGATGCATAAATGGCATTCTATGAAGCACTGAAATTACAAAAAACAGGAAATATAATATATACGAGACACTAGTTAAAAGCATATTACTCTATGGATGTGAAACATGGCGACTGACTGAAAGGAATAAAAAGAAATTAGAGACAACAGAAAAATGGACGGAGCAATGAGAATTTCACGGAGAGATAAGATCAGAAATGAAGACATTAGGCAACAGATGGGAATAGAGGGAACAATAGTAAATGATATAGAACAAAAACGATTAATATGGTACGGCCACGTTCAGAGAATGCACAATGAAAGAATTCCAAAACAAGTCATTCATTGGATACCACCTGGTAAACGAAAGAGAAGACGTCCCAAGAAAACATGGATGGAAGGAATAAATAGGTCGATGAGCGAGGAAAATCTGACCGAATATCAATGGGAAAATCGCACAGGGTGGAAGTTAGGCATCGGACAACGTCGTAGGACGTTCTGACCCGAATTTATATATTTATAGATAGGATAGATTAGAGTCGGTTTTTCCCATCACTAATATAGAGAAAGATAATAAAAAGGACTTAGGAAATCTAATCAGAAAGTATGCATGTGGTTTAATATAAATAAAAGAACAACTGAATATTTTTACTTCCCTATGAAAAGAACTAATTCAGGAACATGTATATTAGTACTTCCACACGCCAAACACTTTCTAATGATTTTTACGAGTATTTAGAAAGTCCAACGAAAAAAGAAATAGAAATATAATGGCACAAACTTAAAATTAATTTCTCACTGAGGCCAATCAAATTAGAGGGTTCACTTGGAAAAAAGTGTTGGCATAAAAGATAAGTATCCTAGTTTTTCACGGCTGCTCGACCGCCGCTCGACTCAGGAGGACCAAATAGATGGTAATTCTTTGACTTCTTTCAGATTTTTTTACTTATAATTCCGAAACGTTGCGTTCTAGAAAATATTTCACTATTACAAAAATTGAAGACCATTAAATTCTGCATATAAAGAGTATCAATTCGTTCAATAAGAATACCCTACAGAATAGTTCAGAATAATAATACACTACACTTTCTGTTGTTATGATTTCCTTCCATTACCTACCCTTCCCCTAAACAACCCCCTGGTAACTCGTGCTTCCCCTAAAAAACATCAAGAGCAAAAATGCTCGAGATTATACAACCAAAAATACATGTCTGTAAAAATTCTTGATATTTCAAAAAATAATTATTAATCTTTAATAATCACTTAATTTGCACTTAATTATCGATATAAAGTAATCTAGCAAATTTATTTGTTTTGTTGACTACGTCACTTTATATTATATTCCTCAAAGTATTCCTCATATTATTTTATTTTGTTTTAAAATTTGGTGAATTTCATATATAAAGAAAATCATTGTGTTTTGTGGTTATCTCTGATCTCTGGTCCATCTCTAGTCCACAGCTGGTTCACAGAACAGCTCTGGTCTATGTCACTGATTTGTAGAACCAAGTTGTTTACAATTTTAATTCACAATTTTTTAAATAAAAGTGTTTATTTTTGCCAATTTGTCCATTCATTTTCAAGAAAAATATAAGAGGGTTAATAAAAATGTAAGTCAAGGAATTCTGAAAGTATTATTAACTTTAAATACTACTTTTACTTACAGCTATTAAATTACCAGCTGTTGTTGAATATAGTTTGCAAAATTTGTCTCAGGAGGAACATCAAAGTGCCAATTAATAGAACCTGTGAAATATATAGAGTTGGTTAATTTTTCTTTAGGTTAAACATTTCTCGGTATACCCATTTCTCTATTTCACAATAATCAGTAACTCAATAACATGAAGGTAATTTATTTTTGATCTATCTGTATTACAATTACTACTAATTAATTATTATTTTTTACCATTTTTTTAAGGAATTCAGTGAAGAAGCAGAATTGCCCATTCAGGATATTATTCGTACGTGCCAATGCAAAACCCACAACAAGTACTGTTTGGACTATGATGACAATCATCTCAATGTTGAGTGTGCTCTATTCAAAAATATTAAGAAATCATTTGGGCAAGATTGCACAATGAAATGTCAATCTATACAACATGGGGATCATATAACAGCTGCCATTACTTCTAGGGAAGTGTCTGATGTTGAGTTGTGTTCTTATATCACTTACGTGTGTAAAAGATGTGGCACAGTGCGGGATTCAGTGGGACGGACAGCTTTACACGTTGCCGCTTCTTGCGGTCGCACGGAGTTAGTTCGATGGTTAATAGAGCAGGGTAAAGCTGATATAAACGCAAGGGATAAAGAGTCCGGCTTTACAGCACTGCATCGAAGTATATTTTATGGTAAAATTGCTACAGCTGTTCAGTTGATGAAATTAGGTATAAAATAATTTATTATAGTTCGTATTAAATAAACTTTTAGTCAAGTGATTAAGCTTGACCTGTACAGCGTTGCCCGCTTTTAATCAAAATATTTTAAGAAACAAAAATAAATTAATTATAAATATACAGGGTTGTTCACCACGTACGACATGGAGTATTGTAGCTAAACGATTAGATTTTTACAAATTGTAAGTTTGGGGTTTGTTGAAGGACTTTTAGAGCTACAATTTAAGAATATTTTTACAAGATACAGAGTGTCTCAAATGACTAAAAAATATTATAGTCGTATTTTTTTAAATGAAAAACCATGGAGATTATTCTATTTTTAGATTCTACGATTAAAATAAAGCTTAAAAATTACTAATATAAAATAAAGAAAATAGTACCTTATACAGAGTGTCTAAAAATTTATATTAAATAATTACTAGCTTTAAACGGCAATAACTTGTTTAAGTTAAATGGAACACCCTGTATATTTTACGTGAATCAGAGGCACAATTTAATTGTCTATCAAATTGTATTATACCATTTTTTACCTATCTCTTCAAGTTTTCGTAAAAAATGCATTTTATTATAATTTAAACCTCATTTATCACTATACCCATGGAATATTGACATTTTAGATTATTTTTAAAGATCTAACAAATTTTCAAAGGTTACAGATACTAATATTGTCGATAGAGTTCGCTTATTTCATTAAAAAATAAAAAAACATTTAAAACTTTTTTGTTAAAGAGGACCAATTAATATGATCCCAGTATTCAAACTACATTAATTTACTGTTTATGTTGATTAATAGTAAGTGCTCCAAATACTAAAAAAACTGAATTTTGTATGTGTATTACACAGTGTGGTAAAAAAAGTAACACCTTATAAATTTTATTTCATTTTTTGACGAATGCTTATTTATAACAACAGAGACCTTCATTTTCATAACTTATTATTATATTGATTTCTGCCTCAAATCGACATTTATTTAGAATAATTTATTAATTAAAACAATTAAGTATGTAATTAACTAATTTTTGGGTGGTATATTTAATTGATATACTCTTTTACAAAGATTTAAATAGTTTTCTTTTTGTAAAAAAATCTAAAATGTCAATATTCCATGGGTATAGTGATAAATGAGGTCTAAATTATAAGAAAATGCATTTTCTACGAACACTTGAAGAGATAGGTAGAAAATGGTATAATACAATTTGATAGACAATTAAATTGTGCCTCTGATTTACGTAAAATATACAGGGTGTTCCATTTAAATTAAAGAGGTTATTGCCGTTTAAAGCTAGTAATTATTTAATATAAATTTTTAGACAATTTGTATAAGGTAGAATAATTTTTATTAATTTAAATCAAACTTACTCACAATACAATACTAAAGTAAAATTAAAAAGCTAAATTAAAAAATAAATAAATGTGGCAACCTGACATTCTTTACAGCAGAGCTGCCACCTGAATCCCCAGCGGGAATTTTAAATTCTAGTTAGTCAGCCCGGCGCCAAATACGTCCATGGTTGGCAACAACGAATTTAAAAATTGCGCTCTCGATTACGTAACTAAAAGTTTAATTAATATCAAATATATATTGGCTAATTTTATTATTTGGTTAATTTGTTTTTTTCTATAGGAGCAAATCTAAACCAAAAAGACTACGAGGGTTTAACATTCTTAGATCAAGCTTTACTTCATCAAGCGGATATTCCTTTATCAACATCAGGCCGATACTATTACAGTTCGGGTAAAACCACGATCAAATTAGGTATAAATTTTAGTATCAGCTAAATTTATTGGGTATTTGTTTTTTAGGGTTCCGTACCCAAAGGGTAAAAACGGGAACCCTATTACCACAGAATATCTAGCTACGCAACAGAAAAATACTCGAAATGAAAGAGCTAAAATTGCACAAATAGAATACTAGATGGCGCGACAATATCATAATCAGAATACAATTAGAAATTTTGAACTTTCGGTTTTGGATCGACGGCTCGTCGACGGCCTTATAGCTCGGCTAAATATGCACAGTTGCCAGATTCAAAAAGACTTGAATTGGCATCCCATTCTTTTTATTGTGTATAATGCAGTATGTGTTTCTATCGTCTTTTCTTGTCAGATACACTTATATTAATTATTCCTTTGGCTATTAAAATAGTTTTAAGTATATTATTACAAAACATATACATTTTTAATATACACTACCTTATAATGTTAACTAAGAAAATACCTTTAATTATCTTTAAAATTAATAATATACAGGGCGATTGATAGTGATATTTATTAATGCTGGAACGTTAGTAATAAAATATAAGTTTAATAATAATGGAAATAATTTATTAAAATGCAGTACAAAAAATGTTAACTGACTAATAAATACTATAATAACAAATTTCTTCCGTTTGCCACGTTATTTATATAGACCTAGGTAGATTTTAAAAAGTGACACAGGTACAATAATTATATATTAGTTCGGCATAAAAGTTGCTGTCACGACAAATAAATTAAAATTCGTAAAATGAATTAAAATTATTAATTAAACAAATCTTTATAAAGAAACGCAAGTATTCCAAATTTGGGCCGTAACCGAAGATACGTAGTATACCAAGTTTAAGCCCAATCGAACGCCAGGAAATGGTATCGTAATATGGTACTATATTAAGGTACCACTTTATATGCATCATAGTACCATCATATGACAATGTCACCGAAAATACGTAGTATCCCAAGTTTAAGCCCAATCGAACGCCATGTACGTAATATAGTACTATATTATGGTACCAGTTGATATGCTTCATGGTACCATAATAATGCAATGTCATCAAAAATACGCAAGTATATATCAAATATGAGCTCAATTGAACGCCAGGAAATGGTATTGAAATATGGTACTATATTAAGGTACCACTTTATATGCATCATAGTACCATCATATTACAATGTAACCGTAGTAACCGTGTATACGTAGTATACCAAGTTTAAGCCCAATCGAACGCCAGGAAATGGTATCGCAATATGGTACCTCTTATTATGCTCCATGGTACCATAATATTACAATATCACCGAAGATAAGTACTATCCCAAATTTAAGCCCAATCGAACGCCATGTACATAATATGGTACTATATTATAGTACCAGTTGATATGCTTCATGGTGCCATAATAATGCAATATTATCAAAAATACGCAAGTATATATCAAATATGAGCTCAATCGAACGTCAGGAAATGGTATTGAAATATGGTACTATTTTAAGGTACCACTTTATATGCATCATAGTATCATCATATTACAATGTTACCGAAAATACGTAGTATACCAAGTTTAAGCCCTATTGCTGCCATGTACCTAATATTGCTATGTCATCAAATATGGTACTATAGAAGGTACCACTTTATATGCTCATGGTATATCATGGTACCATGATATTACAATGTCACTGAAGATATAGTATATCAAGTTTAAGCCCAATCGAAAGCCATGTATCGTAATATGGTACTATATTATGGTATCACTTGATATGCTCATGGTACCATAATATTGTAATGTCATGAAATATAAGTATATATCAAATACCGTATGATACCGAAAAAAACGGCGTCCAGTTGGCTGGAAAAGGACGATCGATGACATTTCCCATATAAATTTACATATAAAATGACAGCGATATTCGTAGCCATCGCTAACGCCGTTTTTTCCCGATTATACGATATGAACTTGGTATGAACACAATCGAACGTCAGGAAGTGGTATCATAATAGTAGAACAACACTTATTATATTGTCGCCGAATTACAATGAAAATTCAGGATTCAATTATACAATCAAACGTCAGGAAGTGATTGTAATTTAGCTAATAAGATTTAATTCCAACTAACATGGCAAATTGAAAAAAACAGCTCTGATCTATTTTAATATGTTTAAATGATGTAGCAAATTTGAAGGTAGGCTTTATCAGGAAGTATTACGATATGAATTACACAATGGCAACACTGCACAAAATTCTTTTAAATTTTGTTTGTAGAAAACTGTTTTCTTTTACATTTATTGCCCTCTATTATGTAGTAGCGAAACTACCGCATCAAAATATCTGAGTTGGAGACAGGCTTTAAAAGACTGTCTCCTTTTGCTACCTACAATTTTATACATGTAACGAGGCTTCTGTTGCGTAGCTAGATATTCTGTGCTATTACTAAGACTTCGCTGTCCGTCCGTCTGTCACAAAGGTCTATCTTATGAACCGCTATAGCTAGACAGTTGAAATTTTTACAGATAATGTATCTATGTTGCCGCTATAAGAACAAATATTAAAAACAGAATTATATAAATGTTTATAAATAAAAATGTACTTTTACTAAACATTATCTTTTAATTAGTGATGTAAAAATTCTAAGTAATCGTTACAAAGTAACAGTTACTTTACGAGGACTCGAAGTAACGCTTACTATTTGAATTTAGGACTCGTTACTCGTTACTAAGCTAATTCGTTACTTTTGCGCCGGCAGTAATCGCAATCCCTGGAAATGCACGAACTGAGGACTCGAAACTCGATACTAAAATATTCGTTACTTCGACGTAGGTCTAGTTGTTATCAATATATTTATGTTTAAAATGTTGACTTGACGCCGGCCGGTGTTTTGGATGGTAAATGTGTGATATTTTTATTATATTTACCAATCTCAAGGTGTGGGTTCGATTCCCACACCCGGCATTTCATCAGCCGACTATTTTTATTAAAATAAAAATAGTTTGGGTACCTAGGTCGACTCAGCCTTAAATGAGTACTTGGGATTCACAATCCTGAGGTAATAATAGGCGGTTGAAGCGTAGTGCTAGCCACATTACCTTCCTTGTATACCGAACGGCTCTAGTATGGCAAGCTGTACCTTGCTACTCCCAAGGCGTTAAACGCTATATACGGGAGCTATTATTCTTACACTGTAAGAAAATCTACAAAATAAAAATAGTAATTTTTAGTAAACACTGCTGCGTTAATCCAAAGGATTTTTTTGAAGAGATGAATCCGCCACAGAGGAATATACATTTTTTAATATTTTTACATTTTAACAAAAATATATACATTTTTTTAATTTTTACTCTTTAATGTTTGCCTATTTATTAATGTAATACAAAGAGAGAGAGAGAGAGAGAGAGAGAAAATATAAAAAAATACTTTATATTTATTATACACATATTTTCTTTGATTTGTTTTCTTTTATTTTTAATTTTATTAATAGCACATAGTTTTATTTAACATATCATTATAAAAATATTATACATATTATTAAAAACATATTATTCATTACTTGCATACCGAGTATTGAAATTATTCTATTAAGCCCTTATACTAGAAGAAAGTAGAAACCCCTTATAGGTTAAACCGAGCATGCAACGAAGATCGCCGCGCACAATAAGTAACGAAGTTCCACGTCAAGAAACCTGTACACAAAACAACGATTATAAAGTAACGATACTAAGTACCAAAGTAACGAGTAACTAGTCCAAAGTAACGAGTCCTATTACCAAAAGTAACTAGTAGTTACGAGTCCATAAAAGTAACGAAAGTTTACATCACTATTTTTAATTAAGAATTTTACATAGAATCTTTCAAGACCTCGGTGGCCGCGTGGTTTAAAGCGTTAGGACTTTACGCTGCTATGACGTTGGAGCCGTAGTAATAAGGCAGGTTCGAATCCTAGTCAAGGCGAACTTTTTTTAATCGTTTTTTTTTTTAATTTTTACATATTTATTTTTACTTTTTACATATTTATTATTTATTAATACAATTTTTAGTAAGTTGTTTCTTCATTTTTTTTAAGTAACTTATACAGGCATTCAAAATTTCAGCTAAATCGGAAAAAAAGTTTATAATAATATAGTGGTGTAATGTTGTATACAGGGTGGTCCGAACTATATTCCGGAAACTTCGGCAGCATATTCTGCAGATAAAAATATGTAAAAAAGTTCGTATAAATGTATGTCCTAAAATACTTAGTTTCGCAGATACAGGGTGTAGAAGTATAGATATTTTGATCAAAATTGGTGTCTGGGAGTTTTTTGACATGAAAAATTTGATTTTGATGTCAATATGACTCCTACTAGTAGAGGGCGCGACCTACATATTTTTTAACTGGTTTGAAGAGTAATAACTTTTCGTCCGTACTGTATAAAACTACTGAGTAAAAAAATATACATTTACGACGTTTTTTACGTGAAAAAGATCTCTTGGTAAAAATCGCTACGAGTAATGGTTTTCGAGAAATTTGGAATCGAAATTATCAATACCTGTCATCATTGACATAAATTAAACATGTTGACTAAATAGGTATTAGGCTGAAATCAGAAATTTGAAATGTTTTTGTGCCAAAAATTCAACAGAAACTGTTTTATTATCATTTTTTGCAGAAAAATTTATGATTAATTTAAAAAAATAAAAATGTCCCAAATTTATTATTTCAGTGAAATAACTATCTACTCAACGGGTTTATTTTTTGTCAATAATCTAAATATCTTAGGAACGGTTGCTCGTAGCGATTTTTACAAAGAGATATTTTTTACGTAAAAAGTCACAGAGATGTACAGGGTAGTCGAAATTGGTCTGTTTTAACAGAGAAAACCTATTTCCTGACTAGATAGAGCAAAACCGACATAGATGTCATGGGTTCGATTTCTGAGACACGTTTAATGACATAAACCGCCTGTTGATATTTTTACTGCCAACTGAGATACATAACTTTTTTATTTCGCGGAATAATAAAATTCTGGAAAAACGTTCTTAAGGCACCTTTTTAAGAATAATTCAGTGGCGTAGTCAGTTTTTTTTTCTATGCTTGTTCTTTTTGTTAGAAATAATAAAAAATATAATTTTTTTGAACGAAAATCATACTTGGCTATGAACTTAAAAAAATGCTGGCGTTTAATCCTTTCCAACGATATAAAGTTATGGGTATTTATTTCTAGAATGAGAGAAATATTAGGGTTTTTTATCTTTATATCGAAGCGGGCCTTGATTTTGTGTTGACCTATTTGCGTAATTATTTTTTTACAATTTTATTGTATATTATTATTTATCTACATAATTAAAGACTTTTGAAAAGGTAAATTAATATTCTATATTAGTATTAGTAATTACAATTAAAATCGATACAATAAACAAAACTAAAAAAACGTATTTTTTGAGTGACGAATATAGTTTTCTAAAAAAATCATTAAAGATGTTCAAACTGAGCACCTGCTTGTTAAATACACAATAAACATCTTTTACGCACAGAGTTACATCGATTTATTAGGCGAACTGCTATAATAAGTCGAAAAGCTTGCCTAGTAGCCTTCTGTAATTCTTCTCTGGTCCCAATTCTGCAATGGTTTTTATATATTAGGTCTTCTAATTTCCTCCATAAAAAAGTCAAAAGAAGTTAAATCATAGGACCTAGCAGGCTAAGATATGGGGCCCCTTGTTCCAATCCATTTCTCTTTAAATTCTCCATTTAATAGTTCTGTTGTAACCATGGCGTTTTAATTGTAATTGGTAATACTAATATAGAATGTTGATTTATCTTTTCAAAAGTCTTTAATTATGCAGATAAATAATACTATAGAATATTAAATTGCGATAAAAAATAATTAGGTAACTAGATCAACACAAAATCAAGGCCCGCTTCGATATAAAGATAAAAAAACCTAATATTTCTCTCATTCTTAGAAATAAATACCCATAACTTTATATCGTTGGAAAGTATTAAACGCCAGCATTTTTTTAAGATCATAGCCAACTATGACAAAAAGAGCAACTCCAGAGAAAAACTGACTACGCCACTGGATTGTACTTAAAAAAGTGCCTTAAGAACGTTTTTACAGAATTTTATTATTTCGCGAAATACAAAAATTATGGGCAATTTTCCAAATGGTAAAAAATTCAAAAAGATCCCGTATCTCGGTTGGCAGTGGAAATATCAACAGGCGATTTATGCCATTAAACGTATCTCAGAAATCGAGTCCATGAGATCTATGTCGGTTTTGCTCTCTCTTGTCAGGAAATAGGTTCTCTCTGTTAAAACAGACCAATTTCGACCACCCTGTATATTTTTTTGCTCGGTAGTTTTATACAGGTGTGGACAAAGTTATTACGCCTCAAAACAGGTAAAACACATGTAGGTGGCGCCCCCTACTAGTAGGAGTCATATTGACACCAAAATCAAATTTCTCATGTCAACAAACTCCCAGACACCAATTTTCATCCAAATATTGACGTCATTTCAGAAATTATTTAGAAAAAATCGAAATAAAAATGAAACTTCTACACTCTATATCTCTGAAAGTAAACATTTTAGGACATATATTTATACAAACTTTTTTACTTATTTTTATCTGCAGAATATGCTGCCAAAGTTTCCGGAATACAGTTTGGACCACCCTGTAGATAATGAATGGTACGGAACCCTTCGTGCACGAGTCCGACTCGCATTTGACCAATTTTGTTTTTATATTAGCAAATCTAAAGCGAAAAGACTGGGGTCTAATATTCTCAGATAAAATTTTACTTCATCAAGCGGTGCCTTCCTCGAGAACAGGCCTACTGCACACTTTGGGTAAAAGCACGAGCGAATTAGGTATACATTTTAGTATCAGCTAAATTTATAGGGTAATATTTTTTTTATAGGAGCAAATCTAAACCAAAAAGGCTACGAGGATCGAATATTCTTAGATCAAGCTAATCAAGCGCTTATGCCATTATCAACATCCGGCGAACTGTTTACTTGGGGTGATAATACCAACAATTCGTTAGGCACACAACATCCTAGAAGCACGCCTGAAGTTATGAGTATATTTCATAAGACCTATCCCAAAGAAAGTGTGCAAGATTTTTTTATTGATCAGTATCATAGTGTAATATTGTCACAATCAGGTAAAAACTCAGAAAAATAATATAAATTGACCGGGGTTGAGTAACGACACGTAGAAAATTAATTTTCTACATATTACAGGGTTACATTTGAGGGTTGGAACCTTTGGTGTTACACAGCTAAATAAAACACTAAATCACCACAATACACCAAAACACTTTTACTTTTACACTGGACGCGCGTTTCGCTAACCATGTTAGCATCATCAGCAGATGATTATAAACTAAACTACAATCTACAATTTGAGCGTTTATATACTCGTTCAGTGGGCACGGAGTGGCGTGGCAAGATCTAGCCAACCGAGTCAGCGCCCACCGAGAGCATAACAATTAGATTTCCGGCACTAGAGTAGTAGGAACAAAGAACTTGGAAAGGAATTGGACCGTTGTCTCTGTTCATACTATCTTTACATTTATTAATTCTGATGCTTTCATATGCATCTAATCGCCTGTAATTTGAGACTTGTTTAATTAATTTTAAATTATTAAGATCTATACAATGTTCTTTATCAACAATATGTTCAGCAACGCAAGATTTATCCGGTCTACCATATCTTATCTGAGCTAAATGTTCTTTAAATCTAGTTAATATTGATCTTTTAGTTTGCCCAACATATTTCTGATTACAATCTTTACAAGAATTTTTATAAATACCCGATCTTTCCAGTGGAGGTGTTTTATCCTTTGGATTACCTAATAATTGTTGTAATTTATTATTAGCACTATACACAAGTTTATAATTAACATTCTTAAAAATTCCTTTTAGACCACGGGATAACTCTCTATCAAACGGTATTGAAAAATATTTTGACGTATCTTTCTCCACTTGAAAAGTCGAATTTTCAGAAATCATTAACCTATACCTACGTTTTCTAATTATTTTATCAACTAGTCAAGGAGAATGTCCATTACACTCAGCTACATTCCTAATGTAATCTCTTTCTATTTCATATCTTTCGTTGGTAAATTGTTGGCCATATCATATTGTGACACTTTGATATGGCCAGATATATTATTTCGATAACGTTATCGATCATCATTTCCAAGCTTATTTTGCGCTGTTTTTTTTTCGATCATACGGTATATATTAATATGTTGCGGTTAAGGTTCGATATCCGGTTAATGTCGACAGTTAATCTCGAGAATAACACACAACAAAACCACCAAAAACATAACCTAACCCAAACATTAACATGTTAATGCCGACATTAATCGGACATCGGACTTTAACCGTAACAAATATACAGGGTGGTCCGAACTGTATTCCGGAAACTTCAGCAGCATATTCTGCAGATAAAAATAAGTAAAAAAGTTTGTATAAATGTATGTCCTAAGATGCTTAGTTTCAGAGATACAGGGTGGAGAAGTTTTATTTTTATTTCGATTTTTTACAAATAGTTTCTGAAGTAACGTCAATATTTGGATGAAAATTGGTGTCCGGGAGTTTTTTGACATGAGAAATTTGATTTTGCTGTCAATATGACTCCTATTTGTAGGAGGCACCACCTACATGTGTTTTAACTGTTTTGAAGAGTAATAACTTTTTGTCCGTACCTGTATAAAATTACTGAGTGAAAAAATATACATTTCCGTGATTTTCTACGTAAAAAATGTCCCTTGGTAAAAATCGCTACGAGCAACCGTTCTCAAGATATTTACAATGGAAATAGTCAATACATGTTACTATTGACTGAAAAATAAACATATTTAGTAGATAGTTATTTGACAGAAATGAGAAATTTGGGAACATTTTTATTTTTTTAAACAAATCATAAATTTTTCTTCGAAAAAATGATGATAAAATAGTTTCTGTTGAACTTTTGGCACAAAAACATTTCAAATTTATGATTTTAGTCTAATAACTAATTAGTTAACATGTTTAATTTATGTCAATGATGATAGGTATTGGTAATTTCGATTCCAAATATCTCGAGAACCATTACTCGTAGCGATTTTTACCAAGAGACCTTTTTTACGTGAAAAACGTCGCAAATGTATATTTTTTAACTAGCTCATTCATCACATTTGTTTAACGCTCTGCCTGAAATAAAAATGAAACTTCTACACCCTGCATCTCCGAAACTAAGCATTTTTTGACATACATTTATATGAACTTTTTTACTTACTTTTATCTGCAGAACATGTTGCCGAAGTTTCCGGAATACAGTTCGGACCACCCTGTATAACTCACATGAACTATTATATACCACTAAAGAGCGAAAATACGAGTTATATTTTTATAAATACACTTTTTAAACTCTTAGGGCAGGCAGTATTATAATATAGGAAATTCAAATAATTCGTTCTCTGACAAATGGAAATAAATTGTCTGACTGTTGACACTTAATGTCAAAGGCAGCTAGATAAAATCAAGAAAAATATACGTTTTCAAACTTAATCTTAAATAACTTAAAAAATATTTATTTTAGGTATAGGAACATGTATAGTCAAAAAGTAACGAATTGAAAAGCCTTTTCACTAGTGAAATAAAAAAGTGGGTTTCCATTTGAAAAAAATTATTTATGATCATTTTTTAATCGCTCAATTCCATGACAGCTACCGCCATTATTATATGGCATTTGAACAATTTTATTTTTGAAATAGAGATTGAGAATTTTGAGAAATAGATAGCTAATAATCAAGAAAAAATATACGTTTTCAAACTTAATCTTAAATAACTTAAAAACGATTTATTTAGGTATGGGAACATGTATACTTAATAAGTAACGAATTGAAAAACCTTTTCACTAGTGAAATAAAAAAGTTGAGTTCCATTTGAAAAAAATGATTTATGATAATTTTTTAATCGCTCAATTCCATGACAGCTACCGCCTTATTATATGACATTTGAACAATTTCATTTTTGAAATAGAGATTGAGAATTTTGAGAAATAGATAGCTAATAATCAAGAAAAATATACGTTTTCAAACTTAATCTTAAATAACTTAAAAACGATTTATTTAGGTATAGGAACATGTATAGTTAATAAATAACGAATTGAAAAACCTTTTCACTAGTGAAACAAAAAAGTTGGGTTCCATTTGAAAAAAAAATGATTTATGATAATTTTTTAATCGCTCAATTCCATGACAGCTACCGCCATTATTATATGACATTTGAACAATTTCATTTTTGAAATAGAGATTGAGAATTTTGAGAAATAGATAGCTAATAATCAAGAAAAATATACGTTTTCAAACTTAATCTTAAATAACTTAAAAACGATTTATTTAGGTATAGGAACATGTATAGTTAATAAGTAACGAATTGAAAAACCTTTTCACTAGTGAAATAAAAAAGTTGGGTTCCATTTGAAAAAAATGATTTATGATAATTTTTTAATCGCTCAATTCCATGACAGCTACCGCCATTATTATATGACATTTGAACAATTTCATTTTTGAAATAGAGATTGAGAATTTTGAGAAATAGATAGCTAATAATCAAGAAAAATATACGTTTTCAAACTTAATCTTAAATAACTTAAAAACGATTTATTTAGGTATAGGAACATGTATAGTTAATAAGTAACGAATTGAAAAACCTTTTCACTAGTGAAATAAAAAAGTTGGGTTCCATTTGAAAAAAATGATTTATGATAATTTTTTAATCGCCCAATTCCATGACAGCTACCGCCATTATTATATGACATTTGAACGATTTCATTTTTGAAATAGATAGCTACATGTCTTCTCTTTATGTCACAGTACATGTGGTTAATCATTAAGTTTGACTTTTAGGCTATGCAAATTTTTTTGAAAGGCAGTTTTTTCTTCCAAAAATTATTTGTTTGATATCAAAGAACTCGGTCTCCTGAATATAATGATGTGCCACACTTTATATTTTTTTTTGTTTTGTATACCTTAACAGCAACAAAACTATTTAATTATTATTTAAAATAATAAGTCCGACTCTGGTTTCTTAAATTATTTAATCTGATTATATTCATCGCAACAATAATGATCGAGCCAATTGGAAGAATCAAAAAATAATTAATATCCAGTTTAAAGATATTTGTTTTTAACTTTTTTTATTGTGAATTGGAAATCTCAGTGTGCGATCTACTAATATGTATAATATTAATCGTAGTTATTATAAATAAATCAACTTCTACAAACTAATTTCTAATGTTCTACATGTTTGAAAGGGTTACCACCCTATTGCACAAGTTTATGTTTCGCTCAATTTTATTTATAGCTCTTTGAACTTTCTTCTTATACTTGCTGTATGTACTCTTTATTGTAAATTGCATACAGCAAGCATTGCATTTTGTACTCTTTATTGTAAATGTTGAGATGAACTAATTTAACTTTTTTACAAATGACGTCAAATAATGTAGCCTCTTGGCTATATGTCCAGGAACCTCGCTGGACATTATACTGCTAAAATGAAAAATAATTTTAAAAAACACATTTTTTGAATAAAATGTTTACATGAATTTCTCTATCAAGGTTATCAAACCGTGTTCCCTTAGATTACTTAAATACCTAGAAATTAAAAAAAATTAACACATTTTTTGAACACAACAAACTAATATTAACTAAACAAAACTAAAAAACGTAATTTTTACTGCATCACAAGCAAATAAAAATTAATACGTAGCCAAGAGTCATAATTCAGGATTTCTCTGGGGGGTGTCCAGCAGAAAACGGCACCCCCGGGCACCCCTGTAGTTACGCCAATGTATTCGAGAGAATGCAACTATGCTGTTCTGAACTTTAATTAAAGAAAACTAATAATAATACAAATACTGTCTTCATACCAAGGATTGAGGTTTAATACATTCATAACTAAAGAGGTTTTGTTAGTTAGCAGGTCCCCACCTGCAGGTACTGAGGTCCCTGGGATTCGGGAGGCTCATCTAGAGTTGATATGGTTGGTGCCAGTATCTTTAGACTATGAGTTATACTATACCATTCATTGGTTTTGACTGCTCATTTGTGTTCTAAGATATTCGCCCAGGCACGGTTGGAAATTATTAGTACACGCAACAAGGCCCTTATTATCACACAGTTATACTGTCAAAAAGTTACACTGTTGTCATAAGTTGTGTCTCAAAAAGTCATACTGAACTAAAAACATCGGCACAAATGTACAGTAAACGATTGCATTTAGATTTAATTTTAAACTAGAATTTATTCACAGCCGTAAATGGAATCTATTAAATACATACACATGATATTATACAGGGTGTCCCAGAAATAAGTGCAAGTATTTTAAGGGGTGGTAGATCTCGATAAAAGAAACATATTTTCTCTTTATCGTTTTTCAAATAAGTCCAAAATAACGGAGTTATTTTACTCTGAAAATTTCCCAAAAAAATGATTTTATGCTAATATTTTGAGAACCACTGGAACTTTTCTGGATTTTCTTTCTTGTAAATTTAATCTAATATCTATGTTGCCATATTATCAAGGAATTATGTTGTTTAACTAAAAACTAAAGAAAATTCCAAAAAAAAATTCAAAAATTTTCGAATTTCCAAATTTTTTTTTTCGCCAAAAAAACCTCATAGGCCTGGGGGTTGAACTAAACTACTTGTCAGATCAAATAAATAAGGAAAAGCTTGGTTACAGAATATTACAATAGAAAAACAAAATATATTATGCTTTAGTTAACATTAGTAAAATAATGAGGAAACATGTACGTTAATAACCTTCTTTGGCACAAAACTTACAAACCAAAAAAAAAACATGAATGCGTCTCGAATTGTAGTTTAAAAGCTATTAACCTAATATTTATTATCGTTGTTATTTCTCTGATTTCCCTCTCTCTAGTTCTCAATAATATTTTAAATCAATAACTTTATTTATGTATACAGAGTGTCTTAAAAACGAGTGTTTTGAATTTAAAGAAATATGTTTATATGTTTATAAACAAAATGAAAGAAGCAAAAAATTCAGGCCTTGAAAAATATGTTTATTTTTAAATAAGCGGTTCATCTCAACTAATTTCAGGAAATGTCTACTCATGTGGTCATGGTCATGGAGGTCGACTGGGACTTGGTAATGATCGTACTGAACTGGCACCAAAACAGATAACATTTGAAAGGGGAGCTGTAGAAATTAAAGAATGCAGTATTGCTAAGAATCATAGCTTATTTTTATCTACAGACGGGCAGGTAAGTGTTTAAACACTAAATCTACCTTAAATATTGTTTAAAATGTATACCGTGCTGGCAACTGTTACTCTCGGGTCGGTATTTACATGTGTGGAAGTAAATCGTATAGGGATCTTATTAAGTCGGAGTGAGAGAAATGCGACGAAGTGCTGTTACGGCGTTGCCGGTACGCCTTTCCCTAACAAGTAAAGTAAAATCACGATCGCAAACCGCCTATTTTTAAAAGACTTTTTTTTCGAAGATAACTAGATAAATCATTAGAAATGTTTCTGAGCATCTGAAATTGAATTATAAGGATATCTTTAGGGTGTCATTTTTTTATAACGAGAAAACGTCAGTAATCGCGATAATATAAAAACTCAACTTTTTAACACATAACACGCCATAACTCAAGAAACACTTTAGATATTGAAACTTTTTTTTTATTTTTAAGATAGGATCTTTTACAATATGTTTACATAAGAAAAATTCGATAAGGTTGTTTTTTTCCATTCAAAAATTGTAAACAGCCCATCTATTTACTTTTAGAGCATAGCAATTTTCAGCAGTCTGTCTACGAAGAAAATATAGCAGAAATATTAAGAAAGCTTTTGAAAAAACTACAATCAATTATTTCTAATAGATTTCGAGATATCGAGTTCTAATAGCCCGACCACTGTCGAAAACCAACTCAGTTCCACTTATTTTTACCAAAAATGCAAGTGTTTCTAGCTTGCACTTAAAAATTTTCAAGCTATAGGGAAAATTACAACGACTCGTTAATAAATGAACAAATAGTATCACGAGACGTAATTAAATCGTGAAGTTGAACGTATGATGTACACCTTTCCCTAGGACTTTAAGTACTGACAGAGGTACTGATTGGGTCGACCGGTCAACTGCGACAAATCTGCTATATCCCCTTCCATGTCTCTAAGCAATGTGCACAGTTTCTCGATTTATTTCATACGTTTGGCAACGTGTTTACTGTTCTCTCTTTGTTCACTACATTATAAACGCATTGTACTCTTCTTACATACGGAAATCTCTACCCAAGACTAACCTTTGCCAGCCCTTAGTATAGGCTTGGTGCATTCTCCGCCGGTGCTGCCACTATCGGAGAATACCGTAAACAGCAGACTAAACATATGTGGTAATCGCAAAACAATTTCCGATGCACGTGATCAACTTTGAGTGACAAGCGATGGCGACAGCGCTGCCAGATTGTGATGGATTTATGAGATGAATCTTAATTTAAAATTGACAAACAATATATTTATTACATCATTTTTTAAAGAGTTTTACGTTTTATTTTTAATTTAATAACTAATATTTTAGTAATTAATTGATTTATTTGTTTTATAGCTTATTTTACTTATTACATATTGGCAAAAACTAGTCCATTATGAAGATTATTCTAAGCATTATTATGGGGTTATATATTTATTTATTTTTGTACATCTTACAACGCCATAAGTGGTAATAACAAGTAAGAGGGTGCTATTAATACACAAACTAATAATCACAGAATTTTGATAAAAACTAACGTAGAAATAACTTTGAAAGTGGTGTAATTTGCTTATCAATCAAACTTACTTCTTTGACTGCAGTCAAGGGTAATAAAGGACCTTTATTGTCACGTTCTCGCTCAAAATAGTTTATCAGGAAAGCTACAAGCTCTTTTTTTCGACTGTTTAAATGCTTCGGCATATTTTCAACACACAATTTCAAGAAATTCAATACAAAAACTCGAAAATTTACTTCTTAAAAGTACAATTTGAAAAAACTATGAAAATAGGCAAAAAACGAGAATTACTCACAAAGATTCAACAGCACGATATTATACAAAATAATGACTGACATTAGGATAATTGTTAAATAAACGACAACCTTGCTGAAAACGGCGCAATGTGACCAACATAGCTATAATAACATTCGGTTTAAACTAATTTTTGCAGCTTTAATCTAAATAAAATATCTGTTACAATAATTATTTGCTCTATAAAGTCAAATGAAGAGCTGCTCGGTATCTTAAATTATACAACAAATTTAAACGTTTTTGCCAAAATTTCATTTAGTCAGGTTTATAGAGTTTAGTGTCAATGTCGATATGATTGATGACGTGCATCGGAAAATGTTTTGCGATTACAATACACGGGTTTAAATACCGAGTATAGCTTATCTGAAATCAGTTGGAATCATAGACTTAAAATAAAATATAGACTGAGCATCTCATTCATAAATAGCTGGAACATGCGGTCAGACAATGTCTTGTTATTGTTTTAGGTTATAACGAGTGCGACACGAGCGATAGATAGGTTGTCTCTGTCGTAACGGTCGTTCCCTGATGACTCTGACGAGAAACACAACACTGTCTTTCGTTTCTCAAGTACACCTGAACTCTCAGTATCATAACCGGGTAATTTTTTTTATTTTAATGAAGCTATAATTAAATTAAAAATATATCGTATTTAAACTTTTTATATTTTATTAAGATTTAGGACAGGTTTTTTTAAATAAAAGTTTAGAAAAAAACGTCTTAGAATCCAAAAAGGATAAAAATAATAAAATACACGTTATAGAAGAAATTTTATAATCGAAATTACGTAATTGTTGAAATTAATAATAAATTATTAATTTTAGTCAAACATTTACAACCCCTAATATTAATCAAAACAGGATCTGTTTCACAGATATAATAGAATCGGTGACAGGGAGAAAAAAAAAATATGATTGTTGTAATTTTTTTCTGGTTAGGAAATCTGCCTTATTATGTAAATTAGAGAAAACATAAATCTGTTCCATTAAAGCAAAAAAGGTGATAGGAAGTGGATAAAATGAAAACTACATTTATTTAACTAGGTACTGTCTTTATTATACCGGGTGCGTCCCAAAAGTGGCTCATCCCCATAATTTTTTTATATTTTCAAATAAAAAAAAAACAAGATTTAGTATGTTAGTATATGACATTAATTATGATTGATTGACGCATTCAATTCTTTTTGGTCACTTCCTCTTTCACCGGAAATGACTAGAACTTTTAATTTTTAAACGGCACCCTCGGTATATTTCTACTTTATTCGATAGAAAATGACACTCTGAATAGAATATCATATCATATGTCAACTTTTGACATTTTTGCATATGGTTTAATTGTAATTGTAACAAGCGGTTCATAACGACAATTTGACTCGAAACACGAAGTGTGTGGTATCAATATATTCATAAAAAAATGCTTTTTCCAAATATGCTAATGAGTCACCCTTGTTCCGTTTGAAAAAATTGACATATGTATGATTAAAAATACGATTTGTACATCTTTTAACTGGCCTAGACAAGATACGAAACCCATTAGACGATCAAAACTATTTTTCCAAGGCTCCTTGATTAAAACTTAGTGTTTTTAACAACACCATGGCACCCTGGATTGAAATTTAAAATACGATTTGTTTTTAAGCGACAATGTCAAAAGTTGACATATGATATGTCATTCTATTCAGAGTGTCATTTTTTATCGAATAAAGTAGCAATATACTGAGGGTGCCTTTAAAAATCAAAAGATGTAATCATTTCGATGAAACAGGAAGAGACCAAAAACAATTGAATACGTCAATAAATCCTAATTTATGTCATATACCTACTAACATACAAATCTGTTTTTTTTTATCTGAAAAAATAAAAAAAGTTGGTGAGCCACTTTTGAGACGACCCGGTATATTAAAAAATATTGTTTCATAATGTAATATCATTTTAAAATTCTTGTATAATATTTTAGAAGATAATTTTAGAATAAACCGTAATATATTTTTAATAAAAACATTATTAATTATTAACAGGGTTATAATTATGATTTTATTACAATGTAAGTAAGTAAATAACGTAATGTAAGAGAAAAAATTCAGATTTTACATTTTACTAAGATATTATCTAAATAAGCGCCTTTCTACAACAACGCCACTGGCTCCCAATGGGTAAATTGAGAGTTGCCTACCGGTCGAAAGTCGTTTCAAGACTTAAATGGATTATTTAAGTCAAATTTCTTGCAAATTTGGCACTGGCGAACCATATTTTATAGTTCTTGAACAGAAAAAGTCAATAAAATAAACACTTAAGGACTACAAGCTAAGAAAATGCGTTAATACAATACCGGGGACATAGCGGCAACAAAGCTTTACCGCACACGTGCGACGCGTACTACAAGGTAATAAATGAATGAATAGGCTCCTTCGCCTCTAATCGGTGTTGTCATATTGTAAAGAACTTATCCTTTTTAAACAGTATCCGACTTATAATTTAGTAGTATAAGGACTATTTAATACATCTATGGAATATTAAAATCTACTTTATTAAAATATAGTATTAATATCTCAATATATGTGTATAACAAGAAAAAAATATTGATAATATTAAAGACGTGACAACATAGGCTGGATGAGGAAGGCTCGGTCGACTGTACCCAGAAGTAAACATGTGTACAAAAAAGATTGTTTGACCGCGTTGAGATGTAAATAGTGTAGTCTATATTTTATTTTAAGTCTATGGTTGGAATAGATCGGGATTTTTAATTTCGGCACTGTCTTTGTCGGCATCGATCGTTGGGACGAAGGAATTAAGCGTTTCAGTACCTCCAATTGACTTCGGAAATACTATACACGAAACATTTGTCCACAGAATATCTGGCTACGCAACAGAAAAATACTCGAAATGAAAGAGCTAAAATTGCACAAATAAAATACTAGATGGCGCGACAATATCATAGTCAGAATATAATTTGAAATTTTCAATTTTCGGTTTTAGATCGACGGCACGTCGACGGCCTTGAAGCTCGGCTAAATATGCACAGTTGCCAGATTCAAAAAGACTATAATTGGCATCCCATTCTTTTTCTGATGTATAATAATTTCTTTTTATTCTTCGTTTCTGGTCAGATACACTTACATTAATTATTCGTTTGGCTTTTAAAATAGTCAAGTTTTAAGTTTAAGTATATTATTAGAAAACATATGCTCACAAAATACATTTTTAATATATGTAATACACTACTTTATTATGTTAACTAAGAAAATAACTTTAACTACCTTTAAAATTAATAATATACAGGGCGATTGATAGTGATATTTATTAATGCTGAAACGTTAGTAATGAAATATACGTTTAATAATAATGGAAATGATTTATTAAAATGCAGTACAAAAAATGTTAATTGACTAAAAAAATACTATAATAACAAATTTCTTCTGTTTGCCACGTTATTTATATAGACCTAGGTAGATTTTAAAAAGTGAAGAGGTACAATTAATAATATATTAGTTCGGCATAAAAGTTGCTGTCACGACATCGTACAATACATTATAATTCGTAAAATAAATTCAAATTATTAATTAAACAAATCTTTATAAAGAAACACAAGTATACCAAGTTTTGGCCCAATCGAACTCCAGGAAGTGGTATCATAATATGGTACTATAGAAGGTACCACTTTATATGCATCAAAGTACCGTCAATTACAATGTCACCGAAATCACGTAGTATACAAAGTTTGAGACCAATCGAACGCCAGGAAATGGTATCGTAATATGGTACTACATTATGGTACCTCATGATGTACTTCATGGTACCATAATATTGCAAAGTGATAAAAAATACGCAAGTATAATCAAATATGAGCCCAATCGAACGTCAGGATGTGGTATCGTAATATGGTACTATATTAAGGTACTACTTTATATGCATCATAGTACCATCATATTACAATGTCACCGAAGATACTTACTATACCAAGTATATGTCCAATCGAACGCCAGGAAATTCAATTACAATCAAACGTCACAAAGTGACTGTAATTCAGCTCGTAAGATTTAACTCCAACTAACATGGCAAGTTAAATACCTAAACGTTTGAAAAAAGAGTTCTAATCTATTTTAATATGTTTAAATTAATAATGTAGCAAATTTGAAGATAGGCTTTATAAGGAAGTATTACAATATGAATTACACAATGGCAACACTGCATAAAATTCTTTTAAATTTCGTTTGTAGAAAACTGTTTTCTTTTAAAAATTTATCGTCCTCTATTATGTAGTAGCGAAACTACCGCATCAAAATATCTGATTTGGAGACAGGCTTTAGAAGCCTGTCTAAAAGCCTGTCTCCTTTTGATACCTACGATTTTATACGTTTAACGAGGCTTCTGTTGGGTAGCTAGATATTCTGTGATGTGTCATAACATTATTTGAAAAGTATTAGTAATTGCAACGTGTGTATTGAAAATAGATATATGATAAACTTAATAAAAGTTGAAGAGTTTTGTAAAATCTATCAGAAAAAATGATAATATCCCATTTACCATTTTTGTACCATTTAAAAAAATTGAAATTTCTTAATTTTAAATAGTTGAAATTCATAAATATATTTTGAACACCCTGTAGCATCTAACTAAAATATCTTTACATACTTCTGTTTCTATATATCTATAAAATTCTCCTATCAAATTTTAGTTGTCCAACTTCAGAAACAACGGCATCACTGACAATTTTTTACCGCACTGCAATCTAACATTCGTTTAAACCAGGGGTGGGCAAATACTTTAAAGCGCGGGCCAAAATGAAATTTTCAAAATGTCCCCCGGGCCGGAGGACTATACCGCATATGCTTTGCACAAGCGGATGTTTTGGATGGAGTTTTTTCCCTGCCAATTTTTTTTTGACAAAAACACTAAGTATCATTTCAATTTGAATAAAATATGTCACGTAATTTTTAAAGAAATATTTTTATAAATAAATGGCTATTAGATAAACCAGTCAATGAAACATTTTACTTTGTTACTTATTTATGTCTTAACGATACAAATTATTTTATATTGACACATAGTTATTACAATTTAACATTTATATTGCATTTCGTAAATATAATAGTAAATAGAATTCAAAAAAGAAAAGAAAAACATCAAACGTTAAAATAAATATTTAAAGTTAATGCGAAACGTGAAATCTCGAATGTTCATCTGACATTATTTCTTCAAAATTGGGTTCCAAATCACTTGTAGCAATCCTTAATACCGAGTGTAGATTTTCGTCAGTAATTTGTGATCGATATTTATTTTTCGTGGAAACCATTAAAGAAAAAGTTCTTTCACAAATATATGTCGAACCAAATAAAACAAGGTATTTTTGAACATAGTTCAAAAAATGTTTGAAATGTTCGTTATTCAAAGCGCCATAGAAAGCACTCAATTCGTTTGAGTGAAAATTTTCTTTTAGTAAATTATTTGATTGTAAGTCAATTAGTTCTAGTTGAATTTCAACAGGAGCCTCTTGCACATCGAAATTGAAAGGTTGGCTAATTAATGATAAAGGTTTTTCAATAGCTTTGAAATCTTGAAATCTTCTTTGGAATTCAGAATGCAGGTCTTGTGTTATTGCACTATATTTAAAAAAATCTGTATTTTTCAATGATTCTCGCCGTGCTTGCAATGAGGGGAAATGATTTAATAATTTATTATTAAAGTTTTCAGTAAATAAATTGAGTTTTGTCATAAATGCTTTGACGTTTGAGTGCATATTGAAAGCGAATTGGTTTTTCCCTTGTAGATTTATATTTAGTTCATTCAAATATTTTACGATATCTACTGAAAATGAGAAATCGTTTAGCCAAGCTCTATTTTGCAATTCAGGAAAATTATTTAGTTTTTCTTTTATCGACAAGAAGGATACTATTTCATCAAGCAAATATTGAAATCTGTCCAAAACTTTACCAATGCTAAGCCATCTCACTTCAGTGTAATAAGGAATTTCGTAGAAGTCACTTTCAATTTCTTTCAAAAATTCAACAAACTGTCGATGGTTTACGGCACGTCCTCGGATAAAATTCACAACTTTGGTCACAACAGTAACGACGTGATTCAATTTTAAAACTTTTCTGCATAGCACTTCTTGATGAATAATGCAGTGCAAAAATAATATATCGTGTTCTGGTTGTAACTCTTTTACTTTGTCGCGAATTCGTTTAAGTAAGCCTACATTTTTCCCTGTTAAACTAGGACAACCATCCGTAGTGACGCTTACTATTTTATTCCAAGTTAAACTTACTTTAACTAAACACCCTTCAACAGCGAGAAAGAAGTCTTCACCAGTAGTTGTATCTTTCATTGGATGCACACTAAGAAGATCCTCGCTAATTTCACAGTTCTTGTTAATGCCGCGAATAAATATTAATAATTGACTTGTATCAGTAATATCGCAGGACTCATCTAAAGCCAGAGAACAATAGGTAAAATCAGCCATTTTTGTTCTTAGCTGGTCAAGTAAGTTTCCTGAAATATTTTCAATCCGTCGTACTATTGTTCTTCTTGAAAGGCTTACATTTTCAAAAATATGTTTCTTTTCAGGACAACATATCTCCGACACTTGTACCATGCATTGTTTAACAAATTCTGCCTCAGAAAACGGCTTACAGAACTTAGCAATTTTGTGTGCGACAACATAACTTGCTTTTGTGGTAGATTTCTCTATATTACTTTGTTTGGTAAAAATATTTTGTTGCTTATTCAAGTTTTTTGCTAAGTTTTCTGCTACAGTTTGAAGTTCTTTTAAAGAATGTGATGCATATTTTGGATGTTTTGTTGTAAAGTGCCTGTTTAAATTGTATTCTTTAAAAACAGCAATTGTTTCCTGACAAACTAAACAAATTGCTTTCTTATTTATGTTTGTAAAAATATATTTTACCGTCCAAGCTTCATTGAAGTTTCTGCATTCCAAATCAACTTTTCTTTTTTTAGATTGACTCATTTTACAAAGGTCTACAAACCTATAATTTAATTAATACAATAAAATAAAACCAGTGTTTTAAAATTTTACTTACAAAAAGTCCACTTTTTCAATTTTATATTTGCAAACTAATATTAGACTCGAACAAAAAAGAGTATGCGATCAGTACTAAATCAAAATTAACAATACGCGTGGTGCGACCTGTCGTCCCTCGAAAAGTGAGAGGAGTGCTGAATACCTTTCGTTGCAAATGCAAAGGTCCGCTAAAATCTCTCTCGTCTCAAGATTCCTTAAACTTGGGTGTTTGCGGGGAGTGAGCCGCAAGGAAAAGGAAATCGGCGTTTGCTGGTTGGTCAAAATTCGTCCGGATGAGGCGATATCGGTTTTAGCTGAATAGACCCGAATTGAACCGATGTATTACAACAGGTCTAGTAATGAGAACATTGGGAACTATCGATATCGAAAAATTTTTCCATTCTAAAATTACCAAGCGGTTAGTTTTCTTATTTTTTCCGATAATTTAAAGAAATTAATTTATTACCTATATAAATAATGTACTACTGTCAAATACTATTGTAAAATAATTTGGATTAACTATCTAATCAAATATTTCGATAGTTTTTATTTGAACGTAGACCTTAGTTCCCATTATTAGACAGGTTGAGAGGACTGAATTTCTAGGTTAGGTTCGTTTTAATTTTGTTTCCGTTCGATATCATCGATCTCGTTTTTAAAATCTTGAGTGAAAATCGGGTGGAAATTGAAAAATATGATGTGAGTTGGTATTTTAAAAAGGTGCTTATTTTAATTATGGGTGATGGCCTAGGTAATTCATGTAAATTTGTAAATAGTATTATTATTTTATGTTTCATATTAACAAGAATATAATAACAAATTACTTTGCATGTACATCGGTATGTGTATTTTATATTTTCGCCTCACCTATGACAGCACCCCAGATCCGCCACTGATATGCCGTCCACACATGCATTTCGAACCTAGCGCGATCTCCTTTGTGTTCAACGAAAAAACCGCCTTGAGAGCGATCGTCGTGAGCGACCCACGTGAGAATCACACGAGGATTGTTTCAAGATCGCGACATCGTCCACACTAGTGTAGTTAGCCGACCGCCCATTTTATTAAGCCTATTATATATACAGTACGCACACTAATAATGCTGATGTCAACAAAATCTCATAAAAGAGTTTAAAAAAATTTGCGTGCGGAATTTTTCAACGGGCCGGATAAAATTAGCAAAAGGGCCGGATCCGGCCCGCGGGCCGGCTTTTGCCCACCCCTGGTTTAAACAAATTTAAATATTACAAAAACTATTAATTTTAGGTATATAACATTATATATAAAAAAAGTTATGGAATTTCACGCAGAATCTAAAAATAAAATAAAAAATAGGGTGATGCATTTAAAAAAAAGATATGTTATATTCGCCTCACTTTTTTGAAGCACCCTGTATACTCTATAGTAATTTTAAAATGTGTATCTTAACCTTCCCTATAACTTATTAATCATTTTTTTGTAAACCTCGAAACAAATGAGTAAATGGACTTTACTCTATCGTTGACTCACTCTGTACAATGAATTTTAAATAGATATATAGTTGTGGACTGAACACGCACGGAGTTCTTGGTTTTGACTCGTCTGTTACGGAGGTTGTTCGTCCAAAGGCTGTGAAATGCAAATCATTCATAGAATCAGTATTGGCCAGTGAGTATCATTCGGTGGCCTGGAATTCACATGGTTAGTATATTTAGTGCTGTTTCACGTGGAGCGGAGCGTCCGCGAGTTCGAGCAAGTACTATGAGTTTAAAGGATACCTAACCTAATTCATCCCATATTTTATCCCGTTTTCTAATGTTTTTGTATTCGGGATTTCTCATGTCATATAGAATTGGGTATTTCGTTACCAAATTTTGATAATTTGAATCGGGAAGAATAGTGTAAAGGTAAGTGTCCATTTGAGAGTAATTCGTGCGAGTGAATTCGATACTCACTCCAAAGAGAGTATCCATTTGAGAGCGATTTAAAGAATTTTTGCTATTGGCGAGATAGCTAAAAACTCTCCAAATGCTTACTCTCACACATATCTGTCAGGAGGGTATCCATTTGAGATTTCTGTTTCATCAACTGCCTTTCTTTGTGTATTAACGGGTTTTGTGTTTTTTTTAATCAATTTAGTTATTCCCTCATATAAAACATATATACAACACATAAATAATGTACAGCATATACATATCATAGAAGATCTGGGTCTCGTCCTTCTTCATCTGTTGCAGCATCAGTGATCTGTTGGTACCAGATCCTGGCCAGTTGGTATCGAAGACATTCTTTTCTTAATTATTTCTGTCGTCGATTTCTGGATTTAGTGTGTGGTTCTATTTAATATTAATCATTTGATATTCTTTTTGAATTGTATAAATTTCAATTTTTTTACCTCCTCTGCTAAACTATTGAATGTTTGAATTTTTTTTGTTGTTAGTCTGTGTGTTAATGTCTTATTTTTTAGTTTATGGCATCTAATATGTGACTTTCTCCTTGTTTGGTAATTGTGAACTTCCTTGTTTGTATTTAATTTAATATTTAGCAAGCTATTAAAAAGTATTAATTGTTTTATATCTAGTTCTTGCACTGTATCAAATAATATGTGTGTTGGTGTTCTTTTGTGTAATTTATATATTAATTTTAAAACTTTATTTTGTTGACGTTGCAATGCGTTGAAATTCTTTTCGGTCGTATTACTCCATATATTCATTAAATAGTTCATCCTTGAGGTAAACAGTGTTTGTATAAAGGATATACAGGAGAGGTGGTAGATTTCCTCCTCGCGGTATCTCATATGGCGCCATGGTAGTTTTACTTTCAATATTTCCCATGCAAATTTTTTGTGGTCGATTTTTTAAATAGCTTTCCATTAGTTCTAGTATGTGTTGATTCAGTTTATATTTTTGTAATTTTTCATTTAATTTGTTTATGTGTAGTGTGAAAGAAACATAGAAGTGCAGATAGTTAATCCCATGGTATCCCACAAAACTGTATTTTCCTCGTATATACTTATCAAAGTATCATATGACCACTCTTTGCGAGTAGCTGCCATTTTAAATTAATAATTCTCTGCTAGAACTATCACAATACGAAACGTAATCGTATTTCAGAAGTAACTATCCGCTATTAAAAATAATATGTATACACTTGGGAGCAAATATATATATTTATTATATATATATATATATATATATATATATATATATATATATATATATATATATATATATATATATATATATATTATATTATTAATTATTATAAGTTATTAAAATAGTAAACTAGTAATGAACAATAATAAGCAAGAGATTCTGCTTACACATATTTTTTTTTCAAACGTCACAAAAGTATTAATTTTTGTCACATGATTGACAATATAAGAAAGTCATTTTAACGCCTCGGCATAAAAGTCATATACAGGGTTGTTCACCACATACGACACGGAGTATTGTAACTAAACGATTACAAATTGTAAGTTTTGGGTTAGTTGAAGGACTATTAGAGCTACAATTTTAAAATATTTTTACAAGATACAGAGTGTACAAATAAATAAAAAATATCAAAGTTGTATTTTTTTAAATAGAGCACACTGTATATTATTGCATTTTTAGTTTCTACGATTAAAATAAAGGTAAATTTGATTAGGGTTTATTACACTTAAACCTTACCGTTTTTGAAATATTTTCAATTTTGCGAAATTGCAGTATAAATTTTAAGGCTTCATTTCTCTGAGGATATCAAAGTTTTTAATACTAAATATTTACTGAAGTTTATTTATTGATCAGTTATTGTGTTGCAATAATAAAAATTATACTACCTTATACAGAGTGTCTAAAAATTTATTTTAAATAATTACTAGCTTTAAACGGCAATAACTTAATTACTTTAAATAGAACACCCTGTATATGTACAGGCTACGTTTTTAGTAAAACGATCATATTACTAGGCCATTTGTATGCAAAAAGAAAACTATTTAAATCTTTATAAAAGAGTATACCATTAATTAAATATACCACCAGTATTTCCACCCAAATACTAATTAACTACATACTTAATTGTGTTCGTTAATAAATTATTCTAAATAAAGGTGGATTTGAATCAGAAATCAATATAATAATAAGTTATGAAAATTAACGTCTCTGTTGTTATAAATAAGCATGTGTCAAAAAATTAAATATCATTTTTAAAGTGTTACTTTTTCCACACTGTCTAATACACATACATAATTCAGTTTTTTAGTATTTGGAGCAATTATTATTAATCAACGCAAACAGTCAATTAATGTAGTTTGAATACTGGAATCATATTAATTGGTCCTCTTTAACAAATATTTAAACAGTTTTTTTATTTTTTAATGAAATAAACGAACTATATCGACAATATTCGTATCTGTACTCTTTAAAAATTTGGTACATCTTTAAAAATAATCTTAAATGTCAGTATTCCATGGGTATATTGATAAATGAGTTATAAATTACAAGAAAATGCATTTTCTACCGAAACTTGAAGAGATAGGTAAAAAAATGGTATAATACAATTTGATAGACAATTAAATTGTGCACCTTATTCTCATAAAATATACAGGATGTCCCATTTAAATTAAACAAGTTATTGCCGTTTAAAGCTAGTAATTATTTAAAATAAATTTTTAGACACTCTGTATAAGGTAGTAAAGTTTTTATTATTGCAACACAATAACTGATCAATAAATAAACTTCAGTAAATATTTATTATTAAAAAGTTTGATACCCTCGGAGAAATGAAGCCTTAAAATTTATACTGCAATTTCACAAAAATGAAAATATTTCAAAAACGATAAGGTTTAAGTGTAATAAACCTTAATCAAATTTACCTTTATTTTAATCGTAGAAACTAAAAATGTAATAATATATAGGGTGTTCCATTTAAAAAAATACAACTTTGATATTTTTTGTTTATTTGGGACACTCTGTATCTTGTAAAAATATTTTTAAATTGTAGCTCTAATAGTCCTTCAACGAACCCAAAACTTACAATTTGTAAAAATCTAATCATTTAACTACAATACTCCGTGTCGTATGTGGTGAACAACCCTGTATAAAGGAAATAAATTTAGATTGGAAAGACCGTCAAAATATATAATTGTTTTGGGTCGCGACCGTTGTACGCGATCTGGCGCTGCTATAGCGGTTGATAAGAACAACCGAAAACAATAACAGAAATAATTTTCTCTTGTCAAAGTCGGAATCTACAAAAATTATCAAATCTTTCAAAATTTAAACCGCCCTCATTGAAAAAATACGGAAAAGTGTTTAAAGTCGATTCTCAAAGTAATTATTGCTATCTTCCTATCTTGTGAGTTTAGTTTAAAATTTACTTACTCAAACCCGTGATAATTGTGAAAAAGTGGCATTAAAATTAAAAAAAAACTGTGCTGTGAACTGTGAACTACAAAAACCATCGTGGATCGTGGCATAACGTCGATTTCATAGGTATTTCACATACATGTTCTTATATAAAATAAAGTTTCTTGTATGCAACGCACTGTATTTTATTTATAAAATTAAAACAAAGTAATAATAAATTTGAATAAATAATACGGCGACATAATTCCGGAAAAGGCCGAACCGATCCGAAATTATCAAAAGTTTTGGTCGCGACCGTTGCAAGAATAGCGCCAAATAGTGTTTACATTGTCCCTATGGGCACTTTCCAATCTAAACTTGTTTCATGAAAAACTTGTTCTATGAAAAAAGGTTCTATGGGTATATTATTAAATTGACATGAAGTGTCAAATTCAACGAGCGTAACCATAATTTCTCGATATATAATTACCATTACATTCAAGGTATTACTTTTAATTGTTTTTATATTATTTGGAACATTGAAATTGTTTAAAAAATTATTTGTGGGGTTTGAAAAAAAGGCATGTTCTGTTCGGAGTAAAAATGACTTTTTGTGGCTCGGTTGTATGTCAAACGTGCAGCCTCGCCACGAAAAGTATAATTTTTACTCCTAATAAAAAAAAACAATATTTTAAAGTGTGAGCTTCACCCCAAAAAACCACCCCCAATACGCCCTTCGATGGTTTTTCGCTTTTTTCTCAGAACCTGTTGGTCCCACAAATTTTTTTTTACTTACCGAAAATATTCCTTATAAAATTAGCTACAAAAAAGGTTCTATTCATTATTTATATTTATCCAATGCATTTCGAGCGATAACCGTTTGAAAAATGGAGTACAAAAAAATAAGGTCGCCTTTCAAATTATAGTCTCCCAAGGTATTTTAACGTGCTAAATATACACGCAACAGATATAATACTGTATAATATAAACAAAAACATTGCCTATTCCACTAAACTAACATTCATATTTTCATCTACATATTGTCATCGTCTATAGTTTCTAGAATGTGCTCAGTATTCGAACAACTTTGCCCACGACAGGTTCCGCACATAGTTGTACATTTCATGCCGGCTTTAATGCAACTGCATCTTTTTACACAATCTTGTTTGCAGTTGCACGTTATTAATGACATAATTGAAGCAGGGGCGGGCGATTCTGTTGTATATAAAGGTGACAGGGTGTTGTTGATTTTCTTCCAGCCCCACTCCGGGTTTTATATGTATATATGTTTTCCGGGAACGTTACCTAGCTGCAGCAGATGTGGGAGGCAATTTTGATAAAAGTACCGTGCTGTTTGCTTGACCAACTAACTTATTGAAACAAGCGTATCTTTGCTCACCAAGGCTCCCTCCAGCTGATTGAAGTTTGTACAGTTTCAGTATAAACGTCTCTCCAGCTTTTTCAATTTCTTCAGGTGTTGACTTTGCGTTGTTGAAAATATCGACGATACTATCAAGGTCTTTTTCTTTATTAAATATTTGTACGTGTTGTTTTCCTTTTCCAAGAAATCCTGATGTTGTGTCACACCCGCCAATAGCGTGAATAAATAAAATTGATTTTTTTAAATTACGTATAATACTGGATGATTGCAAGTCTCCCGAACTATACATTCGTTGTTCCACATTACCTATAGCTTCTTTCAGAAAAAGGATGTCTTTTTCATCGGGGGAAAGTGCTACTAATAAAACAACAAGATCGACATCTTGTCCAACCACTAGAACTTGTTCGTTTTTCTCAGATATTTTGATGGCAGTACGAATAATTTGAACATCAGCAAACAAGATTGTGTAAAAAGATGCAGTTGCGTTAAAGCCGGCATGAAATGTACAACTATGTGCGGAACCTGTCGTTGGCAAAGTTGTTCGAATACTGAGCACATTCTAGAAACTATAGACGATGACAATATGTAGATGAAAGTATGAATGTTGGTTTAGTGGAATAGGCAATGTTTTTGTTTAAATTATACAGTATAATATCTGTTGCGTGTATATTTAGTACGTTAAAATACCTTAAGAGTCTATAATTTGAAAGGCGACCTGTATTTTTTTTTGTACTCCGTTTTTCAAACGGTTATTGCTCGAAATGCATTGGATAAATATAAATAATAAATAGAACCTTTTTTGTAGCAAATTTTATAAGGAATATTTTTGACGAGAATAAAATTTTCTGTGCGACTATAGTCTGTCCAACGAGAAGAACCTTGACAGTGATAGATGTGTCTGTCATTTTAATTTCAAAGTAGTTTATTTTATTTTACAAAGAAATAAGTTGGTACAACTGGAACTCATAGCAGGAAATTAATATATTTAAAATTTGACTGAAAAGGACAAGTGATTACTTCAAAATAATGTGAAACAAACTGTATAAAACTGAAAAAACATAATCGAGTTATTTTATTTAATAAAAAACGGTATGTGTTAATACAAAACAAACAAGAACAAGACGCCACATACAAAAAAAATATCAAAAAGAACTATTTCTTACTTTCAAGCTATTTGAAACTTCCCGCATTTATCATTATATTTATCAATATAACTAATGTACAAATACAAATTTGTAATATTCCGCAGGAATAAATAAAACAACATAAATAAAACAAACTATTTTATTAATAATAACATTTACCAAATTTTATATCTTAAAGGTTAATTAATTAACTTTAATCTTAATTTTTTTTAAACCAATAGGTACCTTTTGACATTATTTTTCTGCAGTACTAAAATCCATTATTTCCCTATCGTGTGATGTCGATATTTTATAGCTACTCCAGTTTTTAGTATGTGTTTAGTATGGTCGTTCTACCATATTCGAGATGCACTTATCTACGACGAGATGGTATACGAACTTTATTGATGGTAACTTTATTGGTGTATAAGACTTTCGGCCTGTGCAGCGAATATTAACCATAAACTGTGCTCTGGGTCTACAGTTAATTTTCACTCGATTTTTCCTCCACTTGATTTCAAAAGACACAAAACACACGTAATAACACGAATCAAAATGCATCATCTTCCAAAACGCAGTATTTGACTAAAAGTTGACACAAAATTCTAACCTATAATTTGGCAAGACTTTGACAAACGTCAAAAATCTAAAGGCGAGTTCATACGCATCGGCGTCCGTTTGTCGTTTATCGTTCCGTCAAACCAATAAAATTGAAATACGATCTGTCATTTTTTAAATAAACCAATAAAACTGGTTAAAAACAACAAGAGACGACGCATGACGGATTTATAATTAAACTCATCCATAGTTAACTTAAAAATTATTAGAAACTTTTTTTAGTTAAATAATTAGATTGGTATGGGACGTCATCTGCTTTTCTTCTGTCATCGTCTGTCGTCTGTCGAACCACCGCAGTGCGTATTGGGGGTGGTTTTTGGGGGTGAAGCTCACACTTTACAGTTAGGAACTCTTGATTTTAAAAAGTCTTTTTTAGTACGTATAACCTCAACATATCGAAACTTTATATTTTTTTTTTCTAAATATGCTAATATCAACGTACTATAGCGACGGATTTAACAGCTCATATGAAAGCAGTTCGTCGTACCTTGAAAAAAAAACACGTGGACGAACAGCGCGGACGCTCCGCCCCATGTGAAACAGCACTTAAATATTATGTATATTTTATATTAAAGGGTGATAGATAATCTTTTTTTATTAAGTCATTTTATTGAGTCAAGTGAATTGATCAAGTCACTTGAATTAAACTGACTTGAAAGCAGGGTGCAAAAAAATCAAGATTTTTAAAAAAATAAAAAAATCGAAAAAAAGTTTCTATAACTTTTACAGTTATTTTTCGATTTATCATAAGTTTTTAAACAAGTTGATTTTTTTTATTTAAATCCATGATTAAAATAAAAAAATCCGTTGATTTAAATCAAGTTGATTTAAATCATTGCACCCTGCTTAAAAGTATTACTACCGAGTTTACGCGTGTCATATCAAAAAGCTTCTGTTGGTTGATTCAAAATGGCGATAGTGCGTAAAGCCGTACTTTAAACTGCCTAATTACAATTTTCCGAATACAATTAGCAATATACAAGGTGTCCCAGACGGAGCGTGCATATATCTAACATTAACCGTTTTTGAGAAAAAAAAAATTAAAATTTTTACTTAAACTACCTGCCAAAAATATGTGTGAAATATATAGTGAAATAAAAAAAGTGGGTTTTCATTTGAAAAAAAAATGATTTATGATAATTTATTAGTCGCTTAATTCCATGACAGGTACCGCCATTATTATATGACATATGAACAATTTAATTTTTGAAATAGATAGCCACATCTTTATGTCACAGTAGTTGTGGTATTCACTAAATTTGACTTTTAGGCTATACAATTTTTTTTGACAGCAGTTTTTTTCAAACATCAACATTTTGTTTTCCCTCGTATAATTGACAGATGGGAACTCTCATTTTTAATTAAGAAAGAAATACTAAAAACTACATATTGCTTAAAAATCAACAAAATCGGCCCACTACAACAATATAAACTCACCGGCAAAAAAAACCGGCCACTAAAAACTTTTCCCAATTCCAAAGTTGGATTTCTCGCTAACCACTCATTAAATATTGATGATTTTTTAAATTTTAAATTGTAAATTAATTCCTTCTTAACGGATGCTACGTCAGAAATTTTTATTCCGAATTTATTTTGAGTATATACAGGGCACTATAATCAGACAAAGTTTTTTGTCCGAACTTTGTAACACGTTGTAGGGTGCAGCCGCTGTAGTAGCTATTGCTAAATCAAATCACATTGTAAACTCATCTTTTGTGAGTAATGTATTTTTTTAATCACGACATTATATCTGTTTGTATTGAAGATACGCTGTTTTAAAATGAAAGTCTCGGAAAAATGCTTCGCAGGCAGAAAGTTTTATGTATAAATCAAGGCAACGCACAGTGCTTCGTCCCATGGACAAAAATGGAAAAAAAAAGTTAAAATTTACTAATATCTGAATATGTAATTTTATACTTATAGCAATGTTCAACCATCCTGTATATTATTTTTCATAAACAGCGTTTTTTTGTTACCAAATATTTTCACTAAAAATAAATTTTGCGATCATTATCTTATATCAATGAAAAGAATAACATTCATAGTAGTTCTGTATATGGAGTTAAACGTAAACGAGTTAGTACGTACTTAATTGAAAGCCACTATGGATATTGTTAAACAAAGTATGTACTTTAAATTTATTTCTAAACAAGTTCGTGATTGTTTAGTTTTTATTTATTTTTTAAAATTATTCTTAAATGTGTATAAAAATTTTGCGTTTTCAAACTTCAAAAAGGCATTTAAAAAAAACATATCAAAACATATCGTATTTATTGAATATTTTTGTTGTCATATTCATACACTTTTAATTTTTGTATAGTTCACCTGCGTCTGCTTGCGACGAACTTTATTTTATAATACTTTTCAGATGGAGTAAAATTGATAAGCAATGCCGATCTGGTTAATACTTGGCTTGATCATAAGGACAAGAACTCAAAATTATTTGTATTTCAAAAAATGTGTTCTTTATTAGATATTGATGAACATTCCAGTCAAATGAGACCATTTGTGCCTGAAAAAGCCCACTATTTTGGAGCGAAACGTCGCATAAAAAAGTTTCCATCTTTCAATTTATTATAAAACCTCATACCCAAGAAAACGAAAAAATAATATATTGATATGGTCTATTAAAGAGGTAACTATTAACATCCGAACCCCTCATACCAACAAAAAGAACAGTAACAACGCGAAAAAGTAACATATTAGAAAATGATGTACAGAAATATCTTATATGTGAGGATATTTTATCTACCTGTGATTTGAATACTATAAATTTGGAAGATTCTGTCAGCAGTGATTCTTCTGAATCAGAGTAGTTACGATCTATGCATTTTGTTGACCTAAAGTAAATTTATAGTATCTTAAGTTTTTTTTAATTAAATATAGCATTAATGTTTCTTTTTCATTAAAGAAAAACATTTTTATCTTATATTGGCTTATATTGTAGGAATCATGTTCTAATGTTATTCCAATTCTTTTTTATCACAGGAGTTTATTTAATACTTACACCGTTTTCATACTATAAATTATTATTTCCTTAGATGGAACACAGCTCCCACATTTTTATTATTTATAAGATTTTTTTTTCATCAACGTGGGACTAAGAACATCATCATTTAGTACAATGAGAGTAGTAGTACATTTAGTAGTACTCATCATTTGTGTCAAATAAACCTAGTTTGAATAAATTGCCTACAATAAAAGAGAAGTTTTGCATTTTTGTCCTCTAGAGCCATATGTTCGAAGCACTGTGCAACGGTTGTCAAATTAAAAAATGCGATTATCTGTGACGCATGTTGCTCGTATTGTGGCTTTAATTGAGGATGGCCGAAGTCAACGTTACGTGTCCGATACCCTGGGTATACCTCGAACAACAACCCAGGATGCCTGGAATCGGTATAAGGAAAGGGGAAATTTCACCAGGCGAGTGGGTTCCGGAAGAAAACGGAAGACAAATGCAATTGACGACCGCTTTATTGTCCTGAATACTTTACGAAATCGTAGAATTACAGCGTTTCAGAATCAACATCTGCTACAAGCCGTGCGTAGAATTCAAGTCAGTCGGAGAACAATCCGACGAAGACTAAAAGAAAACAGCTTGTCTGTAAGAAGGCCTGCCACAGGACCCCAGCTACTTCCAAGACATCGTCGAGCACGTCTTGTTTGCGCGTTTGCATGTGAATTGGGATATTGAGCAATGCATTGAAGTCTTTTTTTTTAAGTCTCGGAAAAGAAGCACTTTTCCGAGACGTTTGTTTTAAAGCAGCGTATCTCCAATACAAACAGAGATAATGTCGTGATTAAAAAAACAAATTGCTCACAAAAGATGAGGCTACAATGTGATTTGATTTAGCAGTAGCTACTACAGCTGCTGCACCCTACAGCGTGTTACAAAGTTCGGGCAAAAAACTTCGTCTTATTGTTGTGCCCTGTATATGCTCAAAATCGAGGGGTGTCTCACTATTGGAATTACATGTACATTTTCTTGGCAGTCGCTGGCAGTCATTGGCAGTCTTATGGCAGTCGCCTATAATAATTACATGGCAGTCATAGGCAGTCTTCTTCATAGTCATTGGCAGTCGCTTAGCAATGGAAGGATATTTTGGCAGTACGTGTACATTTTTTACCCGAGTGAGACACCCCTCGCTCAAAATAAATTGGGAATAAAATTTCTGACGTAGCATCCGTTAAGAAGGAATTAATTTACAATTAAAAAAAAACAAATCATCAAAATCTAATGAGGGGTTCGTCAGAAATGCAACTTTGAAATTGGGACTAGTTTTTAGTGGCCGGTTTTTTTTTGCCGGTGAGTGTATATTAAACTTTAAAATATACATCAACAGTTTAAGATGCCCGTTTTTCGTGCAGATGAGTGTTTTAGGAGGCCGCGGTATACTCTTAAAGGTATTTGATGATAACTGATTATTGTTTGGTTATTTTGTCCCCATTAATAATTTATTTACATTTTTTTAGCAATGTTTACTTGGGGATTAAATGCTGGCCAACTAGGCCTTGGTACCACACTCCATTATTTGGTTTATGCTCCAAAAAAAGTGACAATTCTGGACTTTAGAGAGAGTTCTGATAGAATTAACTTGGTGTGCACCAGCACTGGAGCTATCGTAATTAGCACTATGAGGGGATTTGTTTATACTCTACATGATCACGAATGCAGACCCATTGCTTGGAAGTAAGTTATTACAGTCTACAGATTTCTCAGTTTGTCGTTCATCGTTCCGTCAAACCAATAAAATTGAAATATGATCTGTCATTTTTGAAATAAACCAATAAAGCTGGTTAAAAACAACAAGAGACGACGCATGACGGATTTATATATAAACCTATCCATATTTAACTTAAAAAATATTAGAAATATTTTTAATTAAAATAAATAGATTGGTATGGGACGTCATCTGCTCTTTTTTCTGTCACCGTCTGTCGTAATCTTACCTGAGAAAAAAAACAGAGTACATCAATGTCAAGGATTTTGTCGTTGGACAGATATACAGGGTGTCATTGAAATGGTGTAAAAATGTGGCTTTAAAAACGAAATAATCCAATTACCAAAATTCCTTATTAAAATAATGCATTCCTTAATTGATTCATAGTAAATGTTCAAAGTGACCACCATTCATTTCAATGTAGACATCTGATCTTCTTCTCCACGATCTGCCTAGATACCCTGTGGAATATCCTTGGTGTTGTCCGAATTTGATTGGAACAATCAATAATGCGTTGCCGTAGTTGCTTTTCAGTATTAATCGGCACTGAGCAAACCAAATTTTTTTAAAACCAAAAAAGTTTATTTCGTTTTTAAAGCAATAAGATGTTTTAAAAATCATGAAATTTTGATTTTCCAATTAATTATGTAATAATTACTTGGTTACTTTTGAACCGCCATAACTTTCAAAAGTTTAGGTTGATTAACCAGTTAGCAACCCATCAGAGCAATCTCTTTGCTTTCAATTTTCTCGAAAACCATCGCTCTGGGCGATGTTCAACAAGGGTACCTTTTTTGTAGGAAAAAGTATGTAGTTTTCAAAAAATGAACCCACGTTGCAAAAAAAATAACCTCAAAAAAGTTATTCACGAAATAACCCCTACCCTTGCAAAAACTACCCTTTCCGCTTTTCCAAATAATTTTTCAGTATCACCATTTGATTTAGGGTCAAAATTTATTTTTTTTTCGAAATTTTATCTCGTCTTTTAAGCCTACAATTTCAAAACAACCGTTTTTTAAATTCACCGTTTTAGTGCTCCTAACTCCCTTAATATGCATTTTCCGCCCTATACTTATAGGAACTTTTTTTACTATTTTTAGGAGTACTATCACCCCCCGACTTTACACCATTTCAATGACACCCTGTAGAATGTTTTTTTTTTATTTCTAGATTACATGATATATTGGCCATATCTGCTGTCGGAGGAAAATTTAACGAGGAATTGTACCCCGAATTGCGAAACAAAAGTAGCGATCTTAGAATAGCAATTGTGAAAACTGACGGAAGTGTACGGATCTGGCAAAGTTTTGATCGGGTTTTTCGCATGTGCCACTTCTCTATGCAGAGTCCCGGGATCGTTACCGATGTCAGCTTTAACGCCTGCCAATTACTTTTGGTCACCAAACACGGGGAAGCTTTTAAAGGTAAGATTGCTTAGTGGTGTATTTACGAGCCCTAACAACTATATGTTGGGACCAGGTCTTTTTTTGCAATAAAAATAGTAATTTGTTAAAGCGACTCAATCTATTTTGTTTATTATTCTAAATTCAAACATTACAATATGATCTAGACAATTTTACTATATTTTTATAACTTTGCAAACAAATCACTTTTGATAATAGCTTATTTTGCCAAAATCAAGCCAAATTTGCTGACAACTATATATAGTCTGTCCAACGAGAAGATCCTTGACAGTGATAGATGTGTCTGTCATTTTAATTTCAAAGTAGTTTATTTTATTTTACAAAGAAATAAGTTGGTACAACTGGAACGCATAGCAGGAATTATTTAAAATTTGATTGACAAGATGACAAGTGATTACTTCAAAATATTGTGAAAAAAACTGTATAAAACTGAAAAAATGTTATCGAGTTATTTTATTTCATAAAAAACGGTATGTGTTAATACAAAACAAACAAGAACAAGACACTACATACCAAAAAAATATATAAAAGAACTATTATTTACTTTCAAGCTTTATGAAACTACCCGCATTTATGATTATATTTATCAATATAACTTATGTACAAATACAAATTTGTAATATTCCACAGGAATAAATAAAACAACATAGGTAAATAAAACAAACTATTTTATTAATAATAACACCTACCAAATTTTATACCTTAAAGGTTGATTAATTAACTTTAATCTTAATTTTTTAAACCAGTACCTTTTGACATTATTTTTCTGCAGTACTAAAATCCATTATTTACCTATCGTGTGATGTCGATATTTTACAGCTACTCCAGTTTTTAGTATGTGTTTAGTTTGATCCTTCTACCATATACGAGATGCACTTATCTACGACGAAATGGTATACAAACTTTATCGATGGCAACTTCATTGGTGTAGAAGACTTTCTGCCTGGGCAGCGAATATTAACCATAAACTGTGCTCTGGGTCTACAGTTAATTTTCACTCGATTTTTCCTCCACTTGACTTCAAAAGACACAAAACACACGTAATAATACGAATCAAAATGCATTATCTTCCAAAACGCAGGGTATTTAACAAAAGTTGATACAAAATTATAACCTATAATTTGGCAAGACTTTGACAAGCGTCAAAAATGACAAAAATCTAAAGGCGAGTTCATACGCATCGGCGTCCGTTTGTCGTTCATCGTTCCGTCAAACCAATAAAATTGAAATACGATCTGTCATTTTTTAAATAAACCAATAAAACTGGTTAAAACAACAAGACACGACGCATGACGGATTTATATTTAAACCCATCCATAGATAACTTAAAAATTATTAGAAACTTTTTTTAGTAAAATAAATAGATTGGTATGGGACGTCATCTGCTTTTCTTCTGTCATCGTCTGTCGAAATCTTACCTGAGAAAAAAAACAGAGTATACTGGGACAGCACAACAAGAAATTTGTTTAATACGGAGTTACATCACCTTTCGCCTTAACAACTGCCTGAACTCTTAATGGCATTGTATTTACCAAAGATTGGTACATTTGAGGAGAAAAATTATCCCAAATTTCCTGCAGTTTTGTCCGCAAATCAAAAATTGTTCGTTGAGGGTGGTTTCTTAATGCCACACAGTTTCTATAACATTGAGGTCCGGACTACTTGCAGGATAGGATAGAAATTTTATATTATTATTACCGAACCAATTTTTAGTTGATTTTGCTGAATGGCACGATGTTCCATCTTGTTGAAAAATATAGTCTTCGTTTGGAAACAATTCTTGAGCACTAGGCAAAAGTGAGGTCTCAAGTATATATGTTTATATTTTTGGGCGTTAACAGTGCCATCTATAGAATTTAATTTGCCCAAACCTCTTGCTGACATGCAACCCCAAACCATAATCCCCTTAGGAAATTTAACAACCCTCTTTAAGCAATCTTTATGAAAGGCTTCTGCATTATTTCGTATTATTCTTTTTCGATAAACTCCAACGCAAACATCAAATTTAGACTCATCGCTAAATATGACCTTATTCCAATCATTTTGTGTCCACGATAATTTAGATTTTGCTCAATTGTAGCGATTTTTCTTTTGAATTTCTGTCAGTAGCGGTTTTTCTTTGGCCTAAATAAGAATTTGTATCAATAATCTTCAGGTAATTGAGTATCCACACAAAATAAAGTTTACCTTGTAAAACCCCAGACCGCATTTATGGATATATTTTCGGCAACATTATCTTGATATATTTAATCCAGTTACAGTATTCCATTTAACTGTTACTTCGCGAAGAGTACTTCTTCTCGCAGACTTGCAAATTTCTACTAAATTTCGTAAATCTCTCTGAGATACAACTTTTGGCCTTCCCGAACTTTTACCTCTAACGCCTACACTGGCAGATTCGCCGTATTTTTTTATTATATTAAAGACCGTGGTTTTTGGAATACTTAAATCATCAGAGATTTTTCGAATTGTTTTTCCAGTACTGTATTGACGAATGATAATTTCGCGTAGTTTTTGATTTGTAGTTTTTCCACGGACCATTACTTTGGATTAAATTAACAAAATTGAAAATTAATAAAATTAAAATTACTTACAGTAAGCCTCACTACTCAAAGTATCGAGTCACTTACAAGCTGTCAATGCTGAAGTAAACAGTTTGCGACATTTGTGACGTTTATAGCAAAGCCGCCTATGATATTAATTATTTAAAAATACTTGTCCCAACATTTAGTTGTCAGACAAATTTGTCCTTTTATGAACAAAATCCGCTACTGTAAATATGGATTGATTTACAAATTCATAAAAATATTGTCAAGTTGTTTAGGATATATGGCTATGTTTATATTTAAAAAATTAAACATATATTTTTCAGTCATTTTGAAAAACCAGGGCAATAATTCCAAAATATGACCTTGTCCCCAACATATAGTTGTTAGGGCTCGTACCATGAAAGCTTCAACCAAAAATATTAAATACCGGGAAATACAATGATTCATTCGTAAAATCGCGGGTGATGTGGCAAATGCTCCTATCTGCCATTTTTTTCAAAATTGAGATTATTTTAGCATAAAGTTCTATGAGTCATTATGCACTTATTGACAAAAGGTAATATCTGAAAATAAAAAAATTACGGCATAAGCTAAAGAAAAGAAAACCTTCTATCTGAAACCAGCTGTTATTTTGGTCACACAAACTCCTATCTACTTATTTTGATTAAAAAGCAAAAGGTCCTAACTATAATCAGGTGATATTAAAAAGCAATTTCTCCTATCTTCATAACTTTGCGTTAAAAACCAGCGAGTCGTGACACGCTTCTTGTGCTTGTTGGATTTTTTAGTTATATTTTGAACTAAAATTAAGGTGATTTCTACAGTTTTTTCATTTTTTTATAAAACTATGAAAGCAAATTATCCTATCTTACTTTTACCACAAGCAAAACGTCCTATCCTTTATAATTCTAAAATACAAATAATCCGATGTGCCATTTTATCAGAAGCAAAAAATCCTATCTGATTTAATAAACAAGTTTACAGTTTAATTGCTTTCAAATAAATATAGTATATTTATATTAGACCTAAAATAGCCGAATAGAAGAAAAAATTTATAAAGTTTTGATATGTTGAGATTAGACGCACCAAAAAGGGCCTTTTCAAAATCAAAAGAGTTCTTAACTCTAAAGTGTGAGCTTCACCCCAAAAAACCACCCCCAATACGCACTTCGATGGTTTTTCGCTTTTTTCTCAGAATCCGTTGGTCCCCCAAAAAAATTTGGATTATACTTACCAAAAATATTCCTCATAAAATTTTCTACAAAAAAGGTTCTATTCATTATTTATATTTATCCAATGCATTTCGAGCAATAACCGTTTGAAAAATGGAGTACAAAAAAAATACAGGTCGCCTTTCAAATTATAGTCTCCCGAGGTATTTTAACGTGCTAAATATACACGCAAAGTAAACTAACATTCATACTTTCATCTACATATTGTCATCGTCTATAGTTTCTAGAATGTGCTCACAGTATTCGAACAACTTTGCCCACGACAGGTTCCGCACATAGTTGTACATTTCATGCCGGCTTTAATGCAACTGCATCTTTTTACACAATCTTGTTTGCAATTGCACGTTATTAATGGCATAATTGAAACAGGGGCGGGCGATTCTGTTGTATATAAAGGTGACAGGGTGTTGTTGATTTTCTTCCAGCCCCACTGGTCGGGTTTTATAGGTTGTTCTTGCCATATTTGTACTTGAAGATATGTGCTCCGGGAATGTTGCCTAGCTGCAGTAGATGTGGGAGGCAATTTTGATAAAAGTACCGTGCTGTTTGCTTGACCAACTAACTTTCAATAAGTTAGTTAATAAGCGTATCTTAGTTTTAACAAGCGTATCTTTGCTCACTAAGGCTCCCTTCAGATTATTGAAGTTTGTATAGTTTCAGTATAAACGTATATAACCAGTATAAACGTATAAACCAGCTTTTTCAATTTCTTCAGGTGTTGACTTTGCGTTGTTAAAAATATCGACGATACTATCAAGGTCTTTTTCTTTATTAAATATTTGTACGTGTTGTTGTTTTCCTTTTCCAAGAAATCCTGATGTTGTGTCACACCCGCCAATAGCGTGCATAAATAAAATTGATTTTTTTAAATTACGTGTAATACTGGATGATTGCAAGTCTCTCGAACTATACATTCGTTGTTTCACATTACCTATGGCTTCTTTCAGAAAAAGAATGTCTTTTTCATCGGGGGAATGTGCTGCTAATAAAAAAAATCGGTAAAAAAACTTTTAAGTTAAACGGTTTTATCTTATGTGCACTGAAAACTAGAAAATAATAATAACAATTAGGTATTTTGAACTTCTAGTTCAGAAATATTTTAGTACTAGGCAGAATAGCTTTTAGGCATATTAGACTAAAATAAAAACGTGGGGCCCATTAACTATTGCTGTAATACTTTCTTCTAACTAAGTGTGGATTGCATCGACTTACTATAATCGTAACTAGAGATTTTGACAATCAATAACCAGCCGTGGCGGCTTCATCAGCGAACGCCGAGCTCATATACCAAAGTATAAAGATATGCTTTGCCATAGGTAGGATTTCAGAGGGGCCCCACGTTTTTATTTTAGTCTAATATGCCTAAAAGTATTCTGCCTAGTACTAAAATATTTTCTGAACTAGAAGTTCAAAACAACTAATTGTTATTATTATTTTCTAGTTTTCAGTGCACATAAGATAAAACCGTTTAACTTAAAAGTTTTTTACCGATTTTTTATTTTCTAGTTTTTAGTATTTAACGGAAATGCCTACCGAATATTCCTCATTCTATTTAATTCATTTAGTGCATCATTGTTACATGGTTTTTTACCTGATAATTTATTACAATCTAATTCCTCAACACATAGCCCTTCCAGAGACTTGACTCGACTTAGAGCCACGTATGCTTGCCCTTCCTCAAACAATTTTGAGCCCAAATACACTACTGCATGGTCGACTGTGCTGCCCTGCATTTTATAGACGGTGGATGCCCATGACAAAATTAAGGGTAACATCCTTCTTTCAGCCGTACCATAATTGAATTTTGCTGGAAACTGTATGGCTTTCGGGTGTATAACGTGCATGCCGTCTCTGCCAAAGTCAATCCAAACTGATGGTACATCTGTTTCGTACATTTGGGTTCGACGGAACTGAGGCCAAACAATTTCTGTAATGTGGCCTATAGCACCATTTACCAATCCTTTTCTAACGTCAATGTTGGACCGCAACATTACTTTTGCTCCTACAAATATTTCAAGTACTGATGGTAAGCCTCCAGTCTTATTTATATCTGTTGGTATTATATTTGCTAAATTTAAATTATCTGTATTTCGTGTGGCGTCAATTAGTTGGTCCTGTGCTTTAATGGTATAAATTCGAGATCCCTTATTCCGGAACAGATTTAAAACAGCAGCGTTGTGATTGTTTACTTGCTGATTAGTGGGGTATACCCTTAACGCTTTGTCTGTTGCAAACTCATCACTTGAGTTTTGAAGTTCCCACTAGTAATGGACATTTTAACGGTCGACCCCCCCAGAGGTCCAGTAGAGGGGCAAGGCTATAATATACAACAAGAGGCGCCCAATCTTGAGGGGAAAACGCTTGCGTCATTACATTTTTAGCCACCCTAATGCCATACAGTTCTCAGCACGTTTTAACGTATTACCTTAACTTAGGTGATAAAGCTACCGCTAACTACGTAGGTACATCTAATCACCTATTTTTTTTTATCTGTCCTTCTAACGTCACACAATCTTGGACACACCTGTTCTGGACACGACTACTCATGCCCTCACCTAATACGCCATTTTGTAACGACGTCCATCTTGGATTTTAAATTTTGTCATAATCACAGTATTCTACTAGTGTAGCCCTTTCATTTGATACCCATATTGAGGGGGTTGTGGAAAAATATGAAATCCGCCATTTTGTACCGGCGGCCATCTTAGATTTACAATGTTATTGATATTACTATATTGTATTGTCATCGGAACTAAAGCTGTGTACCAAATTTCAGATCAATCTGACAACAGGAAGGTACTTAAATTTCAATTTCTAATTTTGACCCAAACAAATAAATAAATACAGTACGGGTCGAGCTAAATAAAACCGTTTAACAACAAAATCGACATCTTGTCCAACGACTAGAACTTGTTCATTTTTCTCCGATATTTAGATGGCAGTACGAATAATTTGAACATCAGCAAACAAGATTGTGTAAAAAGATGCAGTTGAATTAAAGCTGGCATGAAATGTACAACTATGTGCGGAACCTGTCGTGGGCAAAGTTGTTCGAATACTGAGCACATTCTAGAAACTATAGACGATGACAATATGTAGATGAAAATATGAATGTTAGTTTAGTGGAATAGGCAATGTTTTTATTTATATTATACAGTATTATATCTGTTGCGTGTATATTTAGCACGTTAAAATACCTTGGGAGACTATAATTTGAAAGGCGACCTGTATTTTTTTTGTACTCCATTTTTCAAACGGTTATTGCTCGAAATACATTGGATAAATATAAATAATGAATAGAACCTTTTTTGTAGCAAATTTTATAAAGAATATTTTTGACAAGAATAAAATTTTCTGTGCGACTAATGGTTTTCGCGAAAAACGAGAAAAACCACCGCAGTGCGTATTGGGGGTAGTTTTTGCGGGTGAAGCTCACACTTTACAGTTAGGAACTCTTTTGATTTTAAAAAGTCTCCTTTTAGTACGTATAACCTCAGCATATCAAAACTTTATAATTTTTTTTCTAAATGTATGCTAATATCAACGTACTAATAGTATTTAATAGAAAACATACATTATAATGTATTTTCAATAGCCAAGCCTTCTAAGTCGTTCGGTTTTTGAAAAACCCGTTTTTATTGCCTCCTGTAAGGTTATTGTTTCAGTAGATAGGAACATTTGCCAGATCATCCGCGAAATGCTCTATAGGGTGGTGACAATTTCGATGCTCAACATTGGCATCTCAGAAACTACAAGAGATAGGAATTCGGTTAAATGGGACAAAAGTTGCGTAATTAGTATTTTGACAAACACCTATGAAGAAAACCCCGGTATCTTGATTAGTTTCGGATTTATGTCAAAAAAATGAAAATAATACGTTTATTTTAAATGACAATATCTTGTGAACTATTGTATCTATTGCGACGTAAGTTGGTAGTTTTATATTTTTGACTTCGGCCGATTAAATGCCGTTTTCAGAAAATGTCTAAGCCTTCTAGATTTCGCACAACAACAGTCAAGTTTTGTTTTCTTATGACCGCCATTTTGAATTTTTATACTATTAGATATAGCAAAAAATAATCTGTACGGTGGTATCTAATTTTTATTCATTATTATGTAAATTCACTAAAAAATTGGATTTTTTTAAAATTCGCTCAAAAGATCAACTCTGTTAAGAGTCCATTTGCGCTAGACCGCTCGGGTCGGTCTCAGGGGTCGGGTAGAGCGGGTGTGCTGTGGAAGGCGGTCCGTTCACTATCCCCCACCGCCTGATTTTTGGTCGAACGCATTCAGTGTAAATCACATCTGAATAATTCCCATATTATTTGATAGAAGTATTTATTTCTCCAGCGTCAGAACTTAAAATAACGTATTTTTTAATTTTTATTCCATATTACATTTATTTAATTTTTGATTTTAAATAAAAATAATATGAAATGCATTTATACTTAATAATGTTTTTTTTTTAAATTGGCAATAAAGTAAACAGTATCATAATTCAGATAGTTCCGTAAGTAGGAGAGGAGGTATATGATTTTAAGAATAATTTTGAAGCAATAATAATAATCATAATAATGTTTATTTAAATATCTAGGGATACCATATTATGTATAACGTTTTGTACAACAATAAGTTAACATATTTCTAAATAAAAAAAACTGTAGAACTTAATACTAGTACATTTTTTTTTCATAACACAATAATAATAATATTACAATTCTATATAATATATAACCATGTACATTTTCAAAATAAACACCTAGGGTTACTAGGAATTTAATTCACTTTTATCTATAGAAAAAAAATCTCCGAAGACAATAAGCGGTATAAAAAATATTTGAAAAATAAAAATCCTTTGTAAACAACCGCGTGCGAAGACAATGTCTTTGATGATTTTCGATGCACCAGTTTGTTTATTGAGCGGTCCGTTTATTTACCTCAATGCTATATAATATAATATTAATTTCTTTTATATATTACAGTCTCTTTGGTGGATTCGAATTTATAACGCATAAAATTACAATGTCCTTATGTGCCGCTCTTCAAAATTATAGATAGATACATAACTAAAATCCCTATTTTTTACGAAAAAGTGGAAAAGCTTTAAAAGTATATAACTATGTATGAAAACATGTAAACCAAACAAAATAACATAATAACGATTTTCAGTGACAAAAAATAGTAAAAATAATTAGTAAATTTCCACACATAAATAAGCGTCATTCAATTTATGTAAAAATATTAGAAAAAATATAATATATATAAATTATAAATATTAGGGGCAACGGCCTAACTACGATGAAACACCGGTTCCCATTAGAACACCGAAGTTAAGCGACGTAAGGCGATACTGGTAGATGGACGGATGACCGGTTCGAAACTCTGTATCGTGCTGTTGTCCAAAGGAAAAGTGTAAAATCTATTGATACACACTGCTCATTCACGCCGGTTTGAGGCCGGATGAGATCGGATATCTCGTTAATTTAGACACTTCCTAAGTCGGTAGGCCACTGACCATGATATGGCCGAGGACCGCGGTTCGGATTCCGCGTAAACAAAGTAGGCCCCGTCCAGATTAGCCCTGGCAGCAAAAAGGACGTTAACTAACTGAAATCTTTACTTTTACTTTTTTACTTTACTTTTTATAAATATTAGAAAAAATAATAAATTCATAATATTTATTACAATCATTTATAAATATTTATCCTAAATATTTAGAAATAATTAAATTTGCCATCAGTTTGAGTTTGCTTAAATAGAACAAGTAACATACAATTTACGCGAAACTGACGATATGGCCACAGACAACAAATTGCAGAGTTTCACAATTCAGCATAAAATGGCCAGCAATATTTATTAAAAAAATATATATATAACTGTAATCAGAAAACCTTAATTTATGTCTGTATTGTATCGGAATTTTAACTTATTTTTAAACGGCCTTTTGGGCGATGTGGGGTACCCGATCCATTTTGAAGAAAAAATATTAAACGCTGGACTTAAATTAAAATTTGTTTTTAACATATCGTAAAAAAACAAAAATTAAAAATGTAGTCCAAAAAATAAAAAAATATTGGGGTGGGCCCCCCTTGTCACTTAAGGGTATAAAAATAGATAACAACCTATTCTCAGACCTACTGAATATATATATATATATATATATATATATATATATATATATATATATATATATATATATATATATATATATATATATATATATATATATATATATATATATATATATAAAATTTAATCAAAATCGGTGAAGCCGTTACGGAGAAGTATGGTAACAAAAAATTAAAAAAAAACAGCCCCTATTTGTAAGTGAAAATTTAGTGTTGTATGTTTTTTTAATGCCACATCGTAAAAAAACAAAAATTAAAAATGTAGTCCAAAAAATAAAAAAAATTGGTGTGGACCCCACTTGTCAGTTAAGGGTATAAAAAATAGATAACAGCCTATTCTCAGACCTACTGAATAGACATATAAAATTTAATCAAAATCGGTGAAGCCGTTACGGAGAAATATGGTAACAAAAAATTAAAAAAACAGCCCTTATTTGAAAGTGAAAATTTAGTGTTGTATGTTTTTTTTAATGCCACATCGTAAAAAAACAAAAATTAAAAATGTAGTCCAAAAAATAAAAAAAAATTGGGGTGGGCCCCCCTTGTCACTTAAGGGTATAAAAATAGATAACAACCTATTCTCAGACCTACTGAATATACATATAAAATTTAATCAAAATCGGTGAAGCCGTTACGGAGAAGTATGGTAACAAAAAATTAAAAAAAACAGCCCCTATTTGAAAGTGAAAATTTAGTGTTGTATGTATTTTTTAATGCCACCTCGTAAAAAAAACAAAAATTAAAAATGTAGTCCAAAAATAAAAAAAAATATTGGGGTGGGCCCCCTTGTCACTTAAGGGTATAAAAATAGATAACAACTTATTCTCAGACCTACTGAATATACATATAAAATTTAATCAAAATCGGTGAAGCTGTTCCGAGAAATATGGTAACACAAAATTTAAAAAAAAACAGCCCTATTTGAAAGTGAAAATTTAGTGTTGTATGTTTTTTTAATGCCACATCGTAAAAAAACAAAAATTAAAAATGTAGTCCAAAAATAAAAAAAATTGGGGTGGGCCCCCTTGTCACTTAAGGGTATAAAAATAGATAACAACCTATTCTCAGACCTACTGAATATACATATAAAACTTAATCAAAATCGGTGAAGCCGTTACGGAGAAGTATGGTAACAAAAGAATAAAAAAAAACAGCCCCTATTTGAAAGTGAAAATTTAGTGTTGTATGTATTTTTTAATGCCACCTCGTAAAAAAAAACAAAAATTAAAAATGTAGTCCAAAAAATAAAAAAATATTGGGGTGGGCCCCCCTTGTCACTTAAGGGTATAAAAAATAGATAACAACTTATTCTCAGACCTACTGAATATACATATAAAATTTAATCAAAATCGGTGAAGCCGTTCCGGAGAAATATGGTAACAAAAAAATTAAAAAAAAACAGCCCCTATTTGAAAGTGAAAATTTAGTGTTGTATGTATTTTTTAATGCCACATCGTAAAAAAAAACAAAAATTAAAAATGTTGTCCAAAAAATAAAAAAATATTGGCGGGGCCCCCCTTGTCACTTAAGGGTATAGAAAATAGATAACAGTCTATTCTCAGACCTACTGAATATACATATAAAATTTAATCCAAATCGGTGAAGCCGTTACGGAGACATATGATAACAAAAATTTAAAAAAAAACAGCCCCTATTTGAAAGTGAAAATTTAGTGTTGTATGAATTTTTTAATGCCACATCGTAAAAAACAAAAATTATTTTTTTTTCCAAAAAATAAAAAAATTGGGGGGGCCTCCCTTGTCACTTAAAGGTATAAAAAATAGATATCAACCTATTCTCCGACATACTGAATATACATAATATAAAATTTCATCAAAATCGGTCAAGTCGTTTCCGAGGAGTACGGTAACTAAAACTGTGACAAGATTGTTGTGATTATATATCACTGTAATCACAAAACTTCAATCTATTTCCCTCCAGTAACAGAATTTTAAAATATATTTTTATTTTCGAGAAAATTTAGTCCAAACATAAGGTTTATTTTGTTTATGTTTGACCAACAAAATCTTAAAAATGAAGAAGTTATCTAAAAATGTGCTACACGACGGATTTAGTATAATCCTTTATCTTTAATTTCCTTCTTCGTATGTGTAAAAATACCTAGCCAGTTTGACATAAAACGTTAAATGCCGAACGCTTATTTTGCTACTTTTTCGGACTAGTGAAATGGACTCTTAAGTGTCAAATCTGGACACATAAATGTATAATAGATTGTGTAAAGTGTATTAACAGTCAACAATATGTTTACAAGTGAGGAAACATGAGATATATATGACGCTTAGTTAAAAAATAACAGAAATTCCGATATAGCATGCACAATTTATAGAACATTGTATCCTGAAAGGACACAGCCTCATCGCCATTTTCGCAAGGATTTCAAGAAATTTAGCAGTTGCTGGTAGCTTTAAAAAACAAGAGCGCAATATTTTATAAGGCTTAATGATATTATTATGCCGGCTCAGATTGAAATAAGTCCGAAAACTTCTAGCCGTAAAATAAGTCGCGAGTGTTGTATAGTAAACGCCACGAATGTTTGGGAGTGATTCATCGCTTGATGAAGTTAGAATCGACACGCGCGCTATCATTTTTACGTTAAAAACGTAAATTTTTACCGCCAACGTAGGTTTTTAAAGGCCCAGTCTAATCATCTACCTGCGCTCCTACTTATTCTAAAATGTTAGCGTGATTGACAAAGACGATACTGTATCGCGTTTCTTTGATTGATTCGTTTATGTGCGTCAATCCATTGGTGTGCTTGCAGTGCGATCAATGGGGCATTCCATTTTGTATTTATAACCAAATATATGTTTTGACAAGACTTTGACAGTTAAAACAACAAATTACAACAGATTATATATTGATTATTCTATAACTTGAAACACCACGGCACTGGAATTAAGTTTTATGTGACCTTGAACAGATTAGTTCACATGGTAGCGACCGATGAATCACTCCCAAACATTAGTGGCGTTTACTATATAAGCGATTCTTATGTCGGGAAAATTATCAAAAAACATAATATCAAAATTTAAATGTGTACCAAATTTACATTTTTTTGCATGCTGTTGATCACAAGAGAAGATTACAATTTTGCAAATGGTTTCGGGGAAGTGTTCAAGAAAGCCCCATTTTTTATAAAAAATATTATGGACTGATGAATCTTTATTTACAAATTCTGGTACATTTAAAAGAAAAAAAAATTGACATTATTATGCAAAAGAAAATCGTAATTTAATTAGAGAAACCAGACTACAAATAATCTGATTTGGTGATATACTGATATGAGAGAGTCATTTTACGACAATTCCTTGTATTGACCTGTATTGAACTCTAGTACACAATTTTTGTGCGTCCAGATTTGACACTTAAATAGAATAAACAAAAAATAACTTGCTGACATGTAAAGTGTCAATTGGATCTCCAAGGTAGACTTGATCTTTTTAAAAAATCTATTTTTTAGCGAATTTATATAATAATGAATAAAAATTAGATAGGTATAGACTTTGTTTGCTCTATTTAGGCCCCGTGTCTTCAGTTATAAATAAATAACTTTTATCTAACAAATAACCATCTAAAACATAAACAATCTAGAGCCTGCTATCTATAGGATATAACATGTGGGTATTTTCATACAAAATAATCCAATAGATAACAATTTGGAGGAGGGGCCGCCTACGGACCGTTAGACTTAGACACTCCGCAGAGAAAGTGTTGCCAATATAAGATATCTGAAATTGAGATGGTTATATATGAAAACTCTATAAAACAGACAGAGACAAAAACTCGGAACTTCAAATCGTTAGATTAAAAATAAAAAGTGAGGTTATTGTTCAGTTGTCAAAAGATCGTCAAAATGAAAATAAAAACAATAAAATTCAACTAAACTATATTTTGTGTTCAACTTCAACTAGTCCTATTATATAGGCTATTTAAATTTACATTTATGGAAAAAGGGAAAGATAATTCAATTTCAGCAGTGGTGCAATAGATCTATGAATGGAATGCTATTTATAAGAAATGAAAACAAGAAAAAATAATCTGTAAGTAATTTATAGTTTAATTACATGATATTACTGTTATATTTATTATATTAACATTTTAGTACAATTGATAATAGAAAATATGGAAGAAGCTGGTGAAGTGCAAGCAGAGATTTATAAACAAATCCTAAAACCACCATCTGGTAAGCTATTAATATTGAAAATTAAAATTAGCATAAGACTGTTAGTAATAACAAATATGTTATTGTTCTAGGGCTTCTCATAGTAAAGAAATAGGTAGGATAGCATCAATGATAGTATATATATAATACTTATTATATACTTACTATAATAGATAAATGCACTTATACTTTTGTCTTAATAATAATTTGTCATATTACTTTTATTTTTAAGAACTCAAAGTGATGGAACTTCAAAAAAAAAAAGAAAAAATGAAGGAAAAATCTTTTCTAAACAAAGGTGAACTAACTGGAATTCAAAGGACCACAACACAGGTGTTTTAGCAAGGTTTAGCTAGAGAGTTACTTAAAAAACAGCATGGAGAAGAGATGTACCGTAATGATCGAAAAAGTAAAATTGTAACACAAAAGAAATAAAAGCAAATGTGAGTTGAATAACAGGTTTTATAAGGTTCCTGTTATAATATTAATGAATTAAGATATGCGAATTAAAAATGATATAAATAGTTTGATTTAAAAAGTTTTATTTATTTTTTACCTACTTTAGAGCTTTATTAAAAACTAGTTGAAGCCTGGCGCATCCGCCACGACATCAGGAAAAAAATACTTTTATTTTTTTTAATTAAATGAAAAACAAAAAATCCGGCGACGGCAGTTTCTAGAAGGGCCAATTAGCTATCTTTTAGTAAAAAAAGCAACTTTCTAGAGCAAGTCGTTACTTCAGTAGAGACGACACAGATAAACATTATCATTTTATATATTATCTTAATATATAAAAACTGCTAATGTTTATCTGTATCATAATAATTATGTCGATACGTAATGATTTATAATTGAAAGGATTTAAATAAAATAATTTATAAATTGCTGTTTTATCACTATTATCCTGACTTAATGCATTTTCTTCGTTCTGATGCTCTAACAGAACAGAGGCTCTCTTTATTTTGTAACAGTCCTTATAAAGTCCGGCACTAGCAACAATAGTTTTTTGCACCATTTCAATGTGTTTATTGGTGTTTATACCCATGTTATACCCTATACGTTCTAAAATGGTTATAGTCTACATATTCAGAATAGGTAAGTCTTTTCCAAATAATCGAATTTATTGGAATAAACGAAATCTTCAGTAGTAACAATGTCTTGGTTGTGTTAAGCAATTTTGTCAAATAAAATCAATATCTTCTCATGCCTTTGCTCATGCGTCAAATTTTTATCCTACAAATAAAGCGCTATTTGGCAGTTCAGGTCCCAAATAGGATATCTGAGGGATAAGGTTATTTTATCTAATAGATATTGCTATCTATAGGTGAAGATACACGTTTTTCTGCTATCTATCAAATAAAATATATCTGACGGATTATAACGCGCTATCTGTATCTGAAGACACCGGGGGTTAATAGTATAAAAATTCAAAATGGCGGCCATAAGAAAACAAAAACTTGGCTGTTGTTGTGCGAAATCTAGAAGGCTTAGAAATTTTCTGAAAACGGCATTTAACTGACCGAGGTCAAAAATATAAAGCTACCAACTTACGTTGCAATAGATATAATAGTTTTGAAGATATTGTCATTTAAAATAAACTTATTGTTTTCATTTTTTTTTGACATAAATCCAAAACTAATCGAGATACCGGGGTTTTCTTCATAGGTGTGTGTCAAACAAAAACAACTTTTGTCCCATTTAACCGACTTCGCATCTCTCGTAGTTTCTGAGATGCCAATGTTGAGCATCGAAATTGTCACCACCCTGTATACCAAATCACGTTTTTTATCTGAAAAAATAAAAGAGTTATAGTGGTGAGCCACTTTTGAGACGCACCCGGTATATCGTGTTATCTTAGGTGATGTTACCAGGAAAACGTACAAGCGAGGCGTAGAGTATAATGGCAGACCAACAATAAGGGCAAGAAATGGCCGGTATCGCTCCTCTGACCGGAAAATTGACGGACTCATAGTGAAGTTGGAGAAAATTCCTCTGGTTTATCGAGCCCTTAAAATACGTAGCGATCCCAAAGGATCTAATTTCGGAATCATACAGGTATAACGATAATTCATTTTATCGATAACTTTCAGAACCATTCAGAACCTAGCAATTAGTGGAATAAATTAGTGGTTTCAATTAGCGTAAAAGTTTGTTCCTCTAATTTCAATGTAAGCATTCAGAACGTCAAAATTAGTGGTACGAATTTTCAAATAGTGGAAAGAGTTACCAAACTTTTCCACTAATTATACTTCAAAATTTGTGAGGAATGTCATTTTGAATTTTGCATATCATCCATCAAGAGGAAATGCTGTTAAAAATCAAAAGTTTATTGTTTTACAAGCTAAATATTACGCTTTCTCTATGGATACAACCTTTGAATAAGAAGACTAAGGAAGGAGCATAATGCTATCCATGTATTCATGCATGGTGGGCGGATAAAGCTCTCTAGGGTGGGGATCCTTGACAGTTCTGTTTGACGATTCATTTGACACATTTGAATTTGATTTGAAATTTTGTGGATTTGTCAGTCTTTACGGAGCTTATTTTATGTTATTTATTATTTATTCTACTACTGATAGTTGTATAAAAGTAGTAAATCTAGATGGAAATTGTGGCAGCACTTAAATTAACAGTGACACTATCGCGATTTATCGAAAAAGACTCTAAAATAGTTGGTTCTGTAGCGTGCGGTAGATCTCGGCAAATATTGAGTGAAATAATGGAACAACTTTTCGCTAGTAAGTGACTATGTAATATACATACATGTAGTAAACCGATCATTTATGAAATTCACTTAAATTAACTAAATTATATATTTTTCTTGCATTTTAGCTTTTATTTATTACTTGTCAAAGATTAGATGTCAAAGAATTTAGATACGTTAATTTGACTTACCTGCTTCAGTAGCGTATCGGATGTTTGTGGTAATAAATACTTATTATAACTTATCTATTTTTATTAGAATTATATATTTTTATAACAATTTTAATAACTACCAACATTTATTCACAACGTAAAATAAAAAAAAATATATTGAATCTACTCCACTTCTACCCTACATCATAGTTTTACATTTTTTAAATAAAATTAGAACGACACTGATAAACCGAATTTAAGTCGGCCATATTTGAGGCCCATCGCGGTGTACCTAAGATTTTTGATATGCTGCTTCCTTAGTCTTCTTATTCAAAGGATACAACTGATTACCGCAAGCTGTTGCTAGGATATTATCTTCTTCTTTCCATGCCGTCTTCTCATAGAAGGTTGGCGACCACTTTTCTAAATTCTTCTCTGTCTTTTGCAACATGGAACAATTCTCCAACGCCAAGATTTGTCCACTCTCTAATGTTTCGGAGCCAGGATTTTTTCTTTCTGCCGATACCCTTCCTCCCCTCAATTCTGCCCTGCATAATATTTTGTAACAGTAGATATTTGTCACTGCGTAATATGTGTCCCACGTAAGATGTTTTTCTTATCTTAATGATTGTGAGAAGTTTTCGTTTCGGCCTATGCGTCTCAACACTTCGTCGTTGCTTATTCTATCAGTCCAAGGTATCTTCAGAATGCGCCTATAGAGCCACATCTCAAATGCTTCGAGCTTTTTAATCATTTGAGTCTTCAGCGTCCAAGTTTCTACTCCGTACATTAACACCGACCACACATAACACTCCACGAATCTCACCTGATGACAAGGTTTAAATTTCTGTTTGTGAGCAATGTGGAATATTTCATAAATGCATTTCGAGCCATTTCAATTCTGATCTTAATTTCCTGATCAGGGTCCATTTCAGAATTTATGGTAGAGCCGAGATATTTGTATTTTTGGACCTGCTCTATTCGGTTCCCATTTACTGTCAGAATAGGGTTAATATTTGGGTTTTTGCTTATGACCATCATTTTAGTTTTCTGCGTGTTTATAGCAAGTCCCACTTCTTCACACTCTCGACTGACTCTTCCAACAGGGTTTGAAGATCTTCTGCACTCTCCGCCATTATGGCAGTATCATCGGCGAATCTTAGGTTGTTAATCAATGTCCCTCCAATGTTTACTCCCTCAGGTCTCTCGTAAAGTGCTTTTTGAAATACAAACTGAGAGTATAGATTGAACAGTTGTGGTGATAGAACGCAGCCCTGGCGAACTCCTTTTTGAATCTCGACTTCATCAGTCTCGATGTCCCCAACTCGAACCACTGCCGTTTGATTGTAGTAGATATTTTTTATTAATTGTATATCACTTGGGTCCAATTTGATGCTCATCACAGGACTTGGGGTTGTTCTTTTTAGGCAGAGGGATGAAGACCGATTTAAGCCAGTCTTTTGGGATTTCTCCTGTTTCGTAAATTTTATTGAGCATTATTGTGAGTTGAGTTAAGTTTCTATCGTCTAAGGCCTTCAAGAATTCTATTGGTATATTATCAGGTCCGGTCGCTTTTCTGCTCTTTGATGTTTTTATAGCATACTCCACTTCTGATTTTAAAATACATAGCTGTTCCGCCTGGTTGCTCTCATCTCTGACGTCATCTCGTCTTGCTGCAAATAGATGTTCAATGTATTCCTTCCAAGTTTGTCTTTTGCCTTCTTCTGTTAACTGTATATCTCCCTGTGCGTTTCTTGTGATCATCGGTATTCTTTTTTTTATTTCCAGTTAATTCCTTTAACTTTTATGTAGATTAAAATAATCATGTTTATTGTTCAGTTGTTCCATTTCACGGCAATTCTCCTCCATCCATGTCTCTTTGGCTTTTCTTATGCCGTGTTCTATTTGTCTTTTGATTGTTTATATTTTTGCGGGTCAGTGTTTTTGTATTTACGCTTTTCCTCTATAAGGTTTATGATTTCCTGTGTCATCCAGGGTTTTTCGTATTATGTTCTCTTCTGCCTACAACTTGGTCCGCGGCAGTCAACATTGTAGATTTGATTTGGTCCCAGGCCATGTCGATATTTGTCGCTGATGCTTCCAAAAACTCACTTGCTATTGAGTCGTTAAACTCCTTCTGATACTGCTGTTGTTTGAGCTTTTCTGTGTTTATTATCTTCGGTTTTATTATCCTTTGCAGCTTCCTTAGTCTCACTTTTACGTTGGCTACAAGCAATTCGTGGTCAGTGTCCGCATCTGCACCTGGGTAGGTTTTAGCACTCTCAATGCTATTCCTAAACCGTCTGTTGACACAAATGAAATCAATTTGATTCCTTATGATCTTCTCTTTGCTACTTCTTGGTGATGTCCAAGTATAGAGTCGTCGAGGTGGTAGCTCATAAAAAGTATTCGCAATAACTAAATCTTTCTCCTGACAAAACTCTATGAGTCGTTCCCTCTCTCATTCCTATCTCCCAGTCCGAAGCCACCAACAGTATTCTCGATCCTTCCCTTGCCAACCTTAGCGTTGAAATCCCCCATTATCACGTTAATTTCATGTTTCTTCAACTTTTTAGTTAGCTCGTTTAGGTCTGAGTAGAACTTCTCTATAGTTTCTTCATCGCTGTCGGCTGTGGGAGCATATACCTGTATCAGGTTGGTGTTTATAGGCTTTGTAACGCAACTGGATCAGCATCATTCTTTCATTATAGGGCACGAAATTAGCAACATATTGTTTGAGTTCTTTTTTTATCATAATACCCACTCCATGTTGGTGTTCGCCGTTCTGACATCCAGAATAGTACAGTACCACATTATCGCTATTACATTCTCCAGCATTTGGTCATCTAACTTCGCTGAGACCAAGGACTTCTATGCCCATTCTGCGCATCTCAATAGGATATTATATTAATTTTAATTGTGTTTTTTTGACATTGTGAATCACAAAACATCCCCCTTTAGAACTTTTTCTTTAATGGCCATAAGCGAGAATCTTTGAATAAGAAGACTAAGGAAGGAGCATATCAAAAATCTTAGGTCCACCGCGATGGGACTCAAATATGGCCGACTTAAATTCCGGTTTATCAGTGCCGTTCTAATTTTATTTAAAAAATGTAAAACTATGATGTAGGGTAGAAGTGGAGTAGATTCAATATATTTTTTTTTTATTTTACGTTGTGAATAAATGTTGGTAGTTATTAAAATTGTTATAAAAACATATTATTATAATAAAAATAGATAAGTTTTAATAATTATTTATTAACACAAACATCCGATACGCTACAAGCAGGTAAGTCAAATTGACGTATCTAAATTCTTTGACATCTAATCTTTGACAAGTAGTTAATAAAAGCAAAAATGCAAGAAAAAATATATAATTAGTTAATTTAAGTGGATTTCATAAATGATCGGTTTACTACACGTATGCATATTATATAGTCACTTACTAGCGAAAAGTTGTTCCATTATTTCACTCGATTTTTGCCGAGATCTACCTCACACTACACAACCAACTATTTTAGAGTATTTTTCGATAAATCGCGATAGTATCACTGTTAATTTAAGTTTTGGCACAATTTCCATCTAGATTTACTACCTTTATACAACTATCAGTAGTAGAATAAATAACATAAAATAAGCTCCGTAAAGACTGACAAATCCACAAAATTTCAAGTCAAATTCAAATGTGTCAAATGAATCGTCAAACAGAACTGTCAAGGATGGCGGAAAAAGGACTCTAGGGTGGGGCTAGAGTCCTTTTTCCGCCCACCATGCATAAATACATGGATAGAATTATGCTCCTTCCTTAGTCTTCTTATTCAAAGGTCAAGAGAAAATGCTGTTAGAAATCAAAAGTTTATTGTTTTACAAGCCAAGTATTACGCTTTCTCTATGCATACAACTGATTACCGAAAGCTGTTGCTAGGATATTATATTAATTTTAATTGTATTTTTTTGACATTGTGAATCACAAAACATCCCCCTTTAGAACTTTTTACGCAAGTAAGCGTTTGTCCATTTTATATTTTACTTTTTTCATACCTATGACAAATATACATATATTGAAATTTTATAATTGGTTTTATTTAAAAAATGTTAGAAAATAAGCTTGTAATCCTGTAATTGACATAATTGTTATGTAATATATTCCATTTAAACGTAACATATTACTTTACAATTAAAAAAATTTAAAAAATATATTAAAAATATATACAGGCATTAATTGAAATTTTTAGTGTGCCAACAAACACGAGAGGCGCTTTACTATTTACTTTCATTTCTTAACATGACAGACGAAGTTCTAAATGGAGATGTTTTGTGTTGTGAATGATCGCAAACTTAAAAGTATAAAGTGTAATTATCGCTGGAAAACTTAGGCTATATTCCGTTGCAAAATCAGGCGAACCAGACCGGTAAACTATACGGTAAAGAGCGGTTCCTGAAAAACATCGGTTTGATACGGAACGGTTTGGTAAAATATTGGAAATGTCAAATGTTTCAATACCTTTATTATACAATTTATCTTCTATGCATTTTTAATGTATCCATTGTCTGCTTTTACGTTTGCTTCTTTTTTTCAATGGAGTTTAATATTGAAAAGTACTTTATTAATAAACTGTTAAACTCGTTAGACAGCTCAAGTGAAGATTTGCAGGGCCAGTATTAAAACAGATCAATAATAAATAAACAAATCTAATCAATATTTATATTTTTATAAATATATATTGCGGATTTTTACGACATTCCTCGTCTCCCGCTTCTCAACTTCCACAGATTTCTGTCTGTCCAGTCTTCTTCGTGAAGGCCTCTAGAATTCATAGCATCAAGTACGCCCTGCTTCCATCTGCGAGGTGGTCTTTCACGTTTCCGCCTTTCGCTTGGTGTCCATGAATTAATTCTTTTTGGCCATCGGTTATCATCCATTCGTTGGAGGTGTCCGTACCAACTAGTATTTTGCCGTCAATGGCGTCGAGAATAGTTTCTTTTTCTCCTATAATTTCTCGTATTCTCTGATTTGAGATGTGTTCCAGTCTTGAAATGCGACAACTTCTTCGCCAAAAATCCATTTCAAGAGACAGCAACTTATTTTTCTCTATTTACTTTGTTTGGCTCCCACGTTTCAGCGCCATACGTGGTAATGCTCTCTACAATGGCTTTATAAAGTAGAATTTTTGTTTTTTGGGAAATTTTGTCACTCCACAACAATGAGTTAAGTTGACCGATAACTTTTTTTTCTTGACCAGCTTTATTTGCAATATCTTGAGTGCTTTTTCCATTTGTTGTAATAGTGACGCCCAAGTATTTAAATGTACAGACATTTTTAATTGTACCGATTCCTACATCCAAATCCTCACGTTCGTCATCATCCACTACCATGTACTCCGTCTTCTTTGTGTTTATTGTTAGGCCCCATTTCGAATATTCCTCATGCAGTTTTCTAAACATATAACTGGAGTCGTCTCTGTCTCCCGCTATTAAGACCTGGTCGTCGACAAAGAGTAAGGTATATAAAGTGTCTTTTCCTACTGGGATTCCCATTCCACGGCATTTCATCTTCCAACACTTTAGTACTTCCTCCAAATATACTTTAAATAAAGTTGGTGCTAATGAACACCCTTGTCTTAAGCCCTTATTCACAGGAAATTCTTTGGAAATATTATTTCCAAGTTTAACTGTGCTACTGCAACCCTCGTATAATTTTCTTGTTGCTTGGACATACCAACTACTGATACCAAAATTTTGAATTGACACCCACAACTTAGTGGGACTGTATCGTATGCCTTCTGTAGATCAATAAATGTCAAGTGGACCGTCCTTCCCCGTTCTAGCCTTTTTTCGATTAGATGTTTAAGAGTGAAAATGCCATCAGTAAGCCCGTACTTGGTCCCGGTCATGAGCCAGTACTTGGTCCCGGTCTAAAACCATTTTGCTCTTCCGATTCCATTATTTGTGCTTCTATCTTATGTTTTAGTACTTTGCCATAGAGTCGAGCAACAGTACAAATGACACTAATTCCTCTATAGTTTTCACAGTCGCGTCGGCTCCCTTTCTTAAATATGGACGTAATAATCGCTTTTTTCCATTCCTTGGGCGGGTCTTCTCCATTTAAACATCTACTAAAAATATCTGCTAGAATTTCTAAATCTTCTGAGGCGGCAGCCTTTAAAAGTTCTTCTGAAACATTTCCCAAACCTGGGGCATTGCCATTTTTCATTTGTTGGAGAGCTTTATTTACATCTGCAGAGCTTATTCGTGTTGGATGCTCAGATTCACACATTTAAAAAAAATCAAGTTAGCCTCTGTATATGTGAAAATCAAGTTAGTCTCTGTAAAAATCAAGTTAGCCTCTGTATATCACAAATTATCAGCTAATTTGAAAATCTAAAAATACTATCAGATAGCCCTAATAAAGTGGCTATGAGAATGTGCAATAACTTTTTTTTGATTTTCTTAAAAGTAACGAGAATAAAAAATAAAACTGATTTTCAAAAAAATCCGTTTTTTTTTCCAAAAAACTCAGCAATCCTTGAAATTTTTAAAACTTTTTTGAATGGCATCTTGGTGAACATCCTAAAGCACAACTTTGCTCTAATTTTACCATGTGAGTATCTATTACGGTTACCGAGTTACAAATGCTCGTAGTCCGAATTTGTAGCACCTTGTATATTCTATTATAGAGGTGAACCTCCTTGTTTCTTGCATCTATGTGTATTTGAGAACCCGCTAAATATAAATAAATTATTAAATAACTCTAAACTACAATACGCTGAAATTAATAGAATATTATTAGATATTCATCAGTTGCATCGTCTTATTGTAACGTTTTTAGTTCGTTACATGTCTTTTTTATATATGATATATGATGTCTGGCGTATCGTCACCCGATTCCGTATCGTTCAGGCCTGATATTTTATTTGAAACGCTTGGCGTAATTTTTACGTTTTTTAGTCAACAACCCTGTTATCGTTTCACTGCTTCTGTGGAGGGCTGTCAAGATCGTTTCAAGGCGCCTCGCCTCTCTGCTTGGTGTCCATGAATTAATTCTTTTTGGCCATCGGTTATCATCCATTCGTTGGAGGTGTCCGTACCAACTAGTATTTTGCCGTCAATGGCGTCGAGAATAGTTTCTTTTTCTCCTATAATTTCTCGTATTCTCTGATTTGAGATGTGTTCCAGTCTTGAAATGCGACAACTTCTTCGCCAAAAATCCATTTCAAGAGACAGCAACTTATTTTTCTCTATTTACTTTGTTTGGCTCCCACGTTTCAGCGCCATAAGTGGTAATGCTCTCTACAATGGCTTTATAAAGTAGAATTTTTGTTTTTTGGGAAATTTTATCACTCCACAAAAACGAGTTAAGTTGACCGATAACTCTTTTTCCCTGACCAACTTTATTTGCAATATCTTGAGTGCTTTTTCCATTTGTTGTAAAAGTGACCAAGTATTTAAATGTAGAGACATTTTTAATTGTGCCGATTCCTACATCCAAATTCTCACGTTCGTTATCACCCACTACCATGTACTCCGTTTTCTTTGTGTTTATTGTTAGGCCCCATTTCGAATATTCCTCATGCAGTTTTTAAACATATAACTGGAGTCGTCTCTGTCTCCCGCTATCAAGACCTGGTCGTCGTCAAAGAGTAAGGTATATAAAGTGTCTTTTCCTACTGGGATTCCCATTCCACGGCATTTCATCTTCCAACGCTTCAGTACTTCCTCCAAATATACTTTAAATAAAGTTGGTGCTAATGAACACCCTTGTCTTAAGCCCTTATTCACAAGAAATTCTTGCGAAATATTGTTTCCAAGTTTAACTGTGCTACTGCAACCCTCGTATAATTTTCTTGTTGCTTGGACATACCAACTACTGATACCAAAATTTTGCATTGACACCCACAACTTACTCAGTGAGACTGTATCGTATGCCTTCTGTAGATCAATAAATGTCAAGTGGACCGTCCTTCCCCTTTCTAGCCTTTTTTCGATTAGATGCTTAAGAGTGAAAATGCCATCAGTAAGCCCTCCGTACTTGGTCCCGGTCATGAGCCAGTACTTGGTCCCGGTCTAAAACCATTTTGCTCTTCCGATTCCATTATTTGTGCTTCTATCTTATGTTTTAGTACTTTGCCATAGAGTCGAGCAACAGTACAAATGACACTAATTCCTCTATAGTTTTCACAGTCGCGTCGGCTCCCTTTCTTAAATATGGACGTAATAATCGCTTTTTTCCATTCCTTGGGCGGGTCTTCTCCATTTAAACATCTACTAAAAATATCTGCCAGAATTTCTAAAACTGCTGAAGGGGCAGCCTTTAAAAGATCTAACATTTCCCAAACCTGGGGCTTTGCCATTTTTCATTTGTTGGAGGGCTTTATTTACATCTGCAGAGCTTATTAGTGTTGGATGCTCAGATTCGGTTAGATTAACAGGATGACTTTCATGATCTTTTATGGATTCGGTTCTATTTTCCGTCAGAAGATTTTGATAATAAGTCTTCCAATCCTCGATCGGAACAATATTCATCCCTGCAGTATCTTTATGTTGCCTTCGCATTCCGTTGATAATTTTTCATTTCCATGCTTCATTTGCTTTTGTGTTTCCAGCTTCTAGGTTGACTTCTTGGCATCTTTCTTCCCAGTACTCATTCTTTGCTTTTATTATTTCCTTCTGTACACTTCTCTTGTTGTCATTATAAATTAGTCTGTCTTGAGTGCTCTGTGTACTTAACCATTTCCCATAAGCAGCCTTCTTTCCATCTACAATCTTTCCTAGTTCTTCACTCCATCAAGGTGTATCTTTTCTGTATCCCGTGGAGACTATTTTCTCTCCAAGAGCCTCATTTGTGGCTTCATGTATGCATTTCAGACTTTCGTACATATCATTTGGAGATCCTTGTCCTATTATGTTTAATTTCGTGGCTAGTCTCATCTGGTACAAGAATTTAGTTGAGTCATTCCTCAAACTTTCGATAGTATACATCACATTACTTAATGGAGTTCCATTTTTTGCAGGCAATCCATTTGATTGCATTTTTTGTTTGTAGGGAAAATAAGGTTTTTCTACTACCATGGAATGATCAGTACCACATTCTGGGCCACGCATAACTCTGACATCCGAAATTTTCATTTGAGTTTTCTGCCTAACAATTATATAATCAATTAACGATTTTAGATTTCGTGTGGGTTGCGTCCATGTATATTTGTGGATATCTTTGTGTGGAAACCATCCATTAGCAATCCTGAGTGCCTCTTGTTCGCATAAGTGAATAAGTCTTTCACCATTATTATTTACAATGTGTTCTCCGTAGCGTCCTACTACTGGGCCATTTAATTTAAAACCTGTTCTGCCATTTAAGTCATCAATTAGGATCACCTCCTTTCGACTTCCAATCTTTTCCAAGGCTGTCGTCAAATCAAAAAAGAACGTGTCCTTCTCGACGGCTGGGGCGTCGTCAGTTGGGGCACAGGCTGCTATAATTACCAAAGAATGATTTCTCACATCAACATCCACCTGCAAAAGTCTGTGGTTAATTTGGTCCCAAGATTTTATAAATTTCTTATATTTCTTCCCAATTGCTAGTGATATTCCACCGTGGGCTCGCTCCTCTTTTGGTACACCACTGTATATATGCACATATCCATCCTTCTCTTCTGTACCTTTCCCTTTTTTCTTAGTCTCTGTTCTAACAGCTATTATGTCCATATCGTACCGTTCCATTTCTTTAAACTACTTCTCTCTTTGTTGCTATCCCTTGAATATTCCATGTTCCTATTCGTAAAGTCCGTTTCATTGCCAATTTTCGTCTACTTTTCTGAGAATCCGGGTGCGAAGCTTTGTTGAGAAATTTTGCGTTTTTAAAATTTTTATAAGTGATGGGCTGCAGACCCAACGCCTTATCCCCCTACTAGGAGGACTAGGTAATTTTATGTCAGGGTGCTTCCCTTAAACTGGGTATCCTTCATGACTCAAGAGACCAATTTTCCCTGCTGCTTATACATTATCCCTAAAGCTGGGTAGTCACTTCCGCCGAATCCGCCGTACTGAGGTCCATCCCCTCCGCCTTCTTCGCCGTTGTGGTCTTCGACCGTAACCCTGGCCAGGAGGAAGCGTTATACCCCGCAACATTGGGTCCCCGATTTATATTTTTATAGCTTAATAAAATTGAAATCTGTTATAAGTTTCCTATCTATTTAATATTATCTATGAGTCTATAAGTCTTTTATCTATGAGTGTAATTGAAACCACTAATTTATTCCACTAATTGCGAGGTTCTGAACGACGCTTTATTGTTTATGATAATAGTTGTTTGTAGAGTTGGCCATACAAAAATTCTCGATATCATCGTTTTGAGGAACAGGACATTTATAGTGTATTAAACGGCGGGCTCATGGAATTATTACAGACAGCGGATCTAGAAGACGGTCTAGTCGATGTGGTTATCAAGGCTAGTAATCGCGAGTTTTTAGCCCACAGGTACATTTTAGCCTCCAGGAGTCCCTATTTTGCAAGGGTTTTATCGGAGAACCCAAACATAACCCCAACTATCGACCTGGATAAATTCGATGCGGATATTTTCGATCAGATTCTCAGATTTATCTATGGCCGAAGAGAAAACGAAATATGTTTGGGGAAATTTCCAAAGGAATCGGATAAGAAGAAATCCGTTCTAAAAGCGTTTAGAGATGCGGCGATTAAATTCGAATTGGACGACTTAAAATATTTGTTTCAAGAGGTCAAAACGGATTTAGGGGATTTTTTGCCGCCGCTTTTTGACATTTGGACGTTTGATAGATTCGCCTTCCAGGATTTTTTCGACGTCTGGGTAAAGTGTTCGGATAACACGATACTCCGTGCTCACAAGTGCGTTCTGGTGGCCAGATCCGAGTATTTTTCCAGTATGTTCTCCGTTAGATGGATGGGGGTATGTTATCACTTCTATTTCTCTTCACTGTAACTCATATAAACTAACATGGATGCTAGATTAGACAAGTAGTTTATTTATATACTGGTATAGTTATTTGATACTGGTAGAAAACTATTTTTTACGCGTATTAAACCATTTACGTGTAAAAATATCTATTTGTTACACGTAAATTTTTTTTTCGCCTCAGAAACTGGTAAAAACCCTTTCTTACGCAAAAAAATTACGTGTAAAAAACTATTTGCTACACGTAAAAAACTAATTTTTACGCGTCAATAACTTGTTGTTTCTGGTAAAAAAAAATATTTTTTAGGTGTAAAAACTATTTGTTACATGTAAAAAATATTTTTTACGCGTCAAAAACTTATTGTTTCTGGTAAAAAAAACCTTTTAACACAAAAAAAAATATTTTTACGGGTAAAAAACTATTTTTTACATCTCAAGAACTATTTGTTTCTGTTAAAAACCCTTTTTTACGCAGAAAAAAAACACTTTTTACGCATAAAAAACTATTTTTTACGCGTAAGAAAATATTCCTTTAATTTATTACTTTTTTAACTTTTCAAAATACCTACACTTTTTCAAACATTTCCTTCAAATTTTTGAATTTAATAGAATCTTCCTAAATAGTAGATGTTCTCTATAAAAATATTTTTTTAGATATTACCCTAAAATGAAAAAAAATGCATACTATTTAATTTATTTTTATTGTATTATTAAATATTACGTCCGCCTATGACGGGGTCTCATCTTAGTAATCGCTAAAGACGCTACAGAAAACAAACTGATTTGTTTTCATTTGCGTTTTTTGCGAGACACGCCGAACGCTACACGCTTTTTGTAGGGCCACTCCTATATAATCCTGTTATTTTGTTTTAGTCGCTAAAGACTAGTGATGGGCAAAACTGTTATTTTTAGATAACAGTTGAAACTGTTATAGTTATTTATAAAAAACAGCTTAAAAATAACAGGTTTCTTTATTTTACTGCTAAATATCTGAAAGAGTATGAGACGGTCATCGCCAGGCGTATTAACGCAGTTGCAAGTTGCAACAATGACGTGCTCGGTGGTAGTATTTCCAGGGTGTCAAAACATTTCTAAATATCGATTGTTATCTAAAATACCTCTCTAAAAACGGTGGTTATTTACAAATAAGCGCTGTTTACAAATTGCGATATAAAAAGCCAAAATTCGGCCACTCGTCTATAGTATATACCTACGCCCTGCCCCTCGATCCGCGTAGATCCTGAATTGCGTAGCAGTGTACAGGGTGCATCTCACTCGACGGGCGAGAAGCTCTTAGTTATGATTTTACCATTTGCGGTCAAAAAATAGTAATATAAGAAAATGTGTAGTATATTCTTCATAAGTAAACCAACTACACACTAGAGTTCGAATTAATTTTACACTTAAACTAGCGTGTACCCGCGACTTCGTTCGCGTCGAATTAATAATTTCTAATGGTGATGATAAAGCAAAACAAGAATTTCCATTAACATACAAACTGGATAAAATTTTCTCACATTTGCCAAAAATAAGCTTTCTAACGTCGAGCAGTTTAAGCAGAATCGTGGTTAATCAATTACTCAACTTTTGGAACACCCTGTATGATTTTTAAAAATTTCAAAATATGTAAAAAAACAAAATAAATTATGCGTGTCCAGGCGTTTTCCCGAAAGACTAACCGTTTTTTAAATAACAAATATTGTAATATTTGAGGGGCGTTTTCACCCTGTTGGAATTTGAGATTCGAGAAACCCCTCCTTATCGAACCTCAACCCCACAGTCAATCCATTTGCAAAAAATCAGCTTTAAACGTCCAGCAGTTTAAGCAGAATAGTGATTACTCAATGGTCATATTTTATGAAACACCCTGTATATATTTTTTAAAAATCTTAAAATATGTAAAACAACATTAAAATATACGTGTTTTAAGAGTTTTTCCCAAAAACTCACCGGTTTTTAAATAAAAAATATTCTAATATTTCAGAGTAGTTTCACCCCCTTAGAATTCGAGTTTCGAAAAATCCCTTCTTATCGAACCTCTACACACTAAAGTCAATCCGTTTTCCAAAAATCAGCTTTTTACGTCAAGGGCTTTAAGCAGGATCGTGATTAATCAATGACCAGATTTTTCAAAACACCCTGTATACATTTTTAAAATCTTTAAATATTATTCTGAAAATTTTCAGAATAAATATATACCTAAATATTGAAACTTAATAAGTAAGTACTGAACATACAGCGCCATAATATCTCGACCTCCGTCCGTTATGCTCGTAACAGGTTGAAACAGAATGTATCTAAAACAACTGATGCGTTATTCCCCAACCTGTTTCGAACCTCCATCGACAATCGACCGATGCAGCAGCGTTCCTTTCCCACACCTATTATCTCGTCCGCCGCCCTGTTATACTTGTAACAGGTTGAAAAACAACATATCTAAAATGACTGCTTCTCCAACCCGTTGCGAGCCTCCATCGACAATCGACCGATGCAGCAGCGTTCCTTTCCCACTCCTGTTATCTCCACCGCCAGGCGTTATGCCCTCAACTGTTTCAAAAAACCTGCTTCTTTTATATCCTATTATTTTTAAGCTGTTGTAAATACGACCATTGACGGTATCGACCGAAGCAGCTACGTTCGCCGTAGCGCTTTCCCCACTCCGTTGTCCGTTGTCTCGCCGCCTGTATCGATGGTTGACGAAATAACATGTTTTCCATCCATACTAGTTGTTTTTTGGAATTGCTTCGAGCAGCATAGAATTTCGTGGTGATGCAGAGCGCCGACTTCGTTTTTCCTTTCACGAGCGGCCGATCTCTACGTGTCGTTATTTTATATCTGTTATTTTTTAAAAGTAGTAACGGTTGCGTTATGTTATTTATAAATAATTGTTATAAAATAACAGATAGTTAAATAACAACCCATCACTACTAAAGACGCTTCACGCTAAAAAGGGAAAAAACGCGTTCTGTGTGGCCGTGGGCTTAGACTATAAGGTATAACATTCTTCACACTATCCATGTTATTTTATATGATTTCCGGTGTCAATATTCGATTTTTTAAAACATTTCTTGTAGAGAAACAAATCGGAAATCACTCTATCGTTCACGGCAGACGTTGTAGATCGTCTGCTTGATTTCCTCTACACCGACGCTGTCAAGAAATTAGACGAAATCGAGGTGGATAAAATCTGCGATATATTCAAACTGGCCGACCTTACATTAGTCAAAAAACTGGGACAGATCTGCGAGAATGCATTGGCAGATTCCTTAACCATCAAAAATGCACTTCCTCTGCTCACTTTTGCTCTATCCGTCGCCGCTGTTTATCTAAAAACGAATTGTTGTCGATTTGTACAGCTAAACATGGCTAATTTCCTGGAGTTGCGTTTATTGGAGGACTTGGACGATGCTGTTCTGGCTGAATTATCTGAGTTTTACCAGCAGGCTCTTGAATTCGGTTCTAAACAAATAACACCGTACTCTACGGCGCCATCCTTTGAGCAAATGACAGGGATATGGGCGGATATGTCAAATGACAGGGATAACGAGGTTTCTAGAAGTAACAAAGTCAAAAGGAAAAAGAGCGCAAAGAGGATAAGCAGTTCGCAAGACGATGTACCAGTTGCAGAGAGCTCAATAGACCCCTCACAGGTATATTTTTATTGTTTTAAAATGATTATTTAGATTTAGATCCCAAAAGCATTTCTGTAAAATATTTTAAAAATAACTGGTGTGTTAATGTCATAATGGGTTTGGGCGTAAAAAAACCGCGACAGCGGCGCCCGGTACGGTAGAAATCGGAACTGCCCGATTAAATTTATTTCACGCCGCGCCGTTTCGGTTACCGTGGTACCTTAAACAAGGTAGGCGGCGCCTATCTTAAGATTTTGGCAGGATTTAAGCGGTTTATTACATTACATTATTTACTATTAATGTTGCCAATACACAAAAATACTGTTAATACACGGAAGTGTGTTTTAATAATCAATATTATTTTAATATTTGTGGTCTTGTATACTAACATATTCAGTACCGCTGGCGTACGCTGACCGCTGACTGTGCCGCTGCTTCGAAAACAAAATAATTTTGACCGTTGGAGCGCCTTTGTTCGGCGATTTCTACATCGCCTACTATTAGAGTCGATGCACGACGTACGGCAGTCTTCTGTCTGTCTAACTCATCGTGCGGTAGCGACGCAACGTAAGTCGGAGTTGTATCGTATTAAGGCGGGGCTGAGGCGAAATCTCCAGTCGCCTTCGCATGAAGTCGTGGAGGCTCGGTAGGCTTAGAAGTTAAGGGGATATTCAGATATTTCAGAAGGAGATATATCACATTTCGTTAAGGGGCTATTTCATATGATTCATTATACGTAGCATTTAAAACTTTTATATGAAAATTCAAATAAAAGGTTTAAAGCAAATTTGAAACATTTTTCGGGCTTGTCCGAGATTATTAAAAATGATATAACCGGTTGTATTTCAGAACACGCCATAGAAATAAAAGAATCTGAAATAAAATAGCGCGTTATTTTATTCGGTGCAAGAAGAGGATACAACAGATATTACAGAAAAGTATCTGTGCTATTTCAATTGGATATGTTAATAAAAGCGGCTAAGTCAAATATCTTTGCGAATTTTATTTTATGAAATATTAGATAACATTGTTATACATTTAGAAATAAGGTTTGCAGAATAAATCGTATGTCTCAATTATTAGACTCGTATGTCTCAATTATTTTTATTTATCTCTTGAGGATCCGAAATTTATAGAACCCTATAAAAAATTTCCAACGTATATAACATCTGATTTAACAAACTTGTTATATTGATACATTTCCAACTTCCAACGTATTTAAGAGTGATTTAACGAACAAAAAATGTTTTTGACCAACATAAATTAATGAATAAATTGCAGGTATTAATAATAGATATGATAATTTCGATCATAAAATATATTAAGGAGAATAATCCTGGAAAAATATTTCCAGGAGCTTTCAAATTGTTTGTTTTGTTTGTTACTACACCATAGACATAAAATAAAATATAGACTACACTATTTACATCTCAACGCGGACAGACAATATTTTTTGTACACATGTTTACTTCTGGGTACAGTCGACCGAGCCTTCCTCATCCAGTCTATGTTGTCACGTCTTTAATATTATCAATATTTTTTTTCTTGTTATACACATATATTGAGATATTAATACTACAGTTTAATAAAGTAGGTTTTAATATTCCAGAGATGTATTAAATAGTCCTTATACTACTAAATTATAAGTCGGATACTGTTTAAAAAGGATAAGTTCTTTACAATATGACAACACCGATTAGAGGCGAGGGAGCCTATTCATTCATTTATTACCTTGTAGTACGTGTCGCACGTGTGCGGTAAAGCTTTGTTGCCGCTATCTCCCCGGCTGTATTAACGCATTTTCTTAGCTTGTACTGCTTAAGTGTTTATTTTATTGACTTTTCTGTTCAAGAACTATAAAATATGGTTCGCCAGTGCCAAATTTGTAAGAAATTTGACTTAAATAATCCATTTAAGTCTTGAAACGATTTTTGACCGGTAGGCAACTCTCAATTTACCCATTGGGAGTCAGTGGCGTTGTTGTAGAAAGGCGCTTATTTAGATAATATTTTAGTAAAATGTAAAATCTGAATTTTTTCTCTTACATTACATTATTTACTTACTTACATTGTAACAAAATCATAGTTGTAACCCCGTTAGTAATTAATAATGTTTTTATTAAAAATATATTCCGGTTTATTCTAAAATTATCTTCAGAATCTAAAATAACATACAAGAATTTTAAAATGATATTACATTATGAAACAATATTTTTTAATATACCGGGTCGTCTCAAAAGTGGCTCACCCCTATAACTTTTTATTTTTTCAGATAAAAAAAACAGATTTGTATGTTAGTAGGTATATGACATAAATTAGGATTTATTGACGTATTCAATTGTTTTTGGTCTCTTCCTGTTTCACCGAAATGATTACATCTTTTTGATTTTTAAAGGCACCCTCGGTATATTGTTACTTTATTCGATAAAAAATGATATTCTGAATAGAATGACATATCATATGTCAACTTTTGACATTGTCGCTTAAAAACAAATCCTATTTTAAATTTCAATCCATGGTGTTGTTAAAAACACTAAGTTTTAATCAAGGAGCCTTGGAAAAATAGTTTTGATCGTCTAATGGGTTTCGTGTCTAGGCCGGTTAAAAGATTAAAATTATAATCGTATTTTTAATCATATATATGTCAATTTTTTCAAATGGAACAAGGGAACAAGGGACTCATTAGCATATTTGGAAAAAGCATTTTTTATGAATATATTGATACCACACACTTGGTATATCGAGTCAAATTGTCGTTATGAACCGCGTGTTACAATTACAATTAAACCATATGCGAGAATGTCAAAAGTTGACATATGATGTGTCATTCTATTCAGAGTGTCATTTTCTATCGTATAAAGTAGAAATATACCAAGGGTGCCGTTTAAAAATTAAATGTTATAGTCATTTCCGGTGAAACAGGAAGTGACCAAAAACAATTAAATGCGTCAATCAATCCTAATTTATGTCATGTACTAACATACTAAATCTTGTTTTTTTATTTGAAAATATAAAAAAATTATGGGGGATGAGCCACTTTTGGGACGCACCCGGTATAATAAAGACAGTACCGAGTTAAATAAATGTAGTTTTCATTTTATCCACTTCCTATCATCTTCCTTGCTTTAATGGAACAGATTTATGTTTTCTCTAATTTACATAAGACATCATCACTTAACCAGAAAAAAAATTACAACAATCATATTTTTTTTCTCTCCCTGTCGCCGATTCTATTATATCTGTGGAATAGATCCTGTTTTGATTAATATTAGGGGTTGTAAATGTTTGACTAAAATTAATAATTTATTATTAATTTCAAAAATTACGTAATTTTGATTATAAAATTTCTTCTATAACGTGTATTTTATTATTTTTATCCTTTTTGGACTCTAAGACGTTTTTTTCTAAACTTTTATTTAAAAAACCTGTCCTAAATCTTAATAAAATATAAAAAAGTTTAAATACGATATATTTTTAATTTAATTATAGCTTCATTAAAATAAAAAAATTACCCGGCTATGATACGGAGAGTTCAGGTGTACTTGAGAAACGAAAGACAGTGTTGTGTTTCTCGGCAGAGTGTCAGGGAACGACCGTTACGACAGAGACAACCTATCTATCGCTCGTGTCGCACTCGTTATAACCTAAAACAATAACACAACAATAACAAGACAGTGTCTGACCGCATGTTCCAGCTATTTATGAATGAGATGCTCAGTCTATATTTTATTTTGAGTCTATGTACTACACCATTTACAAGTACAGGGTGTCCCATTTTAGTTGAAATCATACCATTTAGTTGAAATCACTCCGTTATTCATGAAGATAGAAGGGTGCGGTTTGCACAAACCTGTGCCACTTTTTTATCAAACGGAAGATGCTGCCAACAAAATTTTCATACCCCTCTTCGTTTCTGAGCTACAGGGTCTTTTCAAAAATTTTGCAATTTGGGACAGCCCCCGTGTCTCCATTATTATGGATGATATCGAGAAGATGAAAACTGATTCTTGTAGAACTTTTTACATAGAATACAGTGGCGTAGTCTGTTTTTCTACGAAAAAAATATTTTTGAAAATATGAACTAAAGTTATGTTTTTTCAAATGGAACACCCTGTATATTTACAAATCATATAATCCGCCTTGCTATGAGCTTCTCAAATATATATATTACTATATATTTATTTTCACTATTTACTGCAATATTTAAAATATATCATTTTCTTATTAGTAGGCCGTGATAAATAACAAAATCAAAATGGTATTTACTAAAATAGACATACACATGATATATTTTACTTTTGAACTGTTATATATTTTTCTCTTTTTTATAACAGAATTTATTATAATGGGATGGGTTTGCAAATATCTAAAAGCTTGCATTATTAAAGCATTTTCCAGGTGTTCGACATCGTATTAGTTGCCACGATATTTCATATTTCAAAAATCTCCAAAATCAGAAATCGAGAACGGACAAATCCGGGAATCAGGGAGGCCATCATATGGGTACATTGGTTCCAATTCATTGATTTGAGAAATAATAATATAACAAAACTCGAATATTTTCGTTGTAAGTTAAGATGTAAGGGGGAGCCCCATCTAGGTGAAAGTATATTTCACGTAAAAATTAGCTAAAAATAACTTCCAAGATTTACAAATAGCGGTAGAGATTTAAGTTTCCCTAATATACAAATAATTAATTAGTGACTCTCAAAATAAAACAAGAGACAGATAGCAGTATTACTTTTAATAATTCTTTAGTTTCTTTTATTATCAATCATGGCCTACTAATAAAATATGATCTTTTAATATATTTTTTTAAATATTGCATTAAATAATGAAAATAAATATAGAGTGTTATATATTTTAGAGAAGCTTATGGTCAGCCAGATCATATAATTTATAAATATACAGGGTGTTCTATTTAAGAAAACATAACTTTAGTTTATATCTTTAAGAATATTCTTTTCGTAGAATAACAGACTACGCCACTGTATTCTACGTAGAAAGTTCTACAATAAACAGTTTTCACCGTCTCAATACCTTTAACAATAACAGAGATACAGGGGGTGTCTCATATTGCAAAATTTTCAAAAAGATCCTGTAGCTCAGAAACGAAGAGGGCTATGAAAATTTTGTTTACGGTATCTTCCGTTTGACAAAAAAGTGGGACAGGTTTGTACAAACCGCATCCTTCTATCTTCACGCATAACGGAGATACCGTATGATATCAACCCAAATGGGACACCCTGTACTTGGGTTGAGAGACATTTTTCATGTTTGAAATGCATTATAAAATTTATAGTAGAGATTCTATGAAAAATAAACGTTTATCGCCACTTGCCTTACTTTCAATCTAAAAAGATCTTTTCAAAGCGCTTCAACAATCTGATGATTTTACTGATATAATAATAAATAACTTTAATAAGAAAATATTTAATTCTTTATTAACTCTTAACTGGTCCGGTAATAGATATGTATCATAAACGGTCCGGCGTAGTCTGTGGGACTACGCCTTCTAAAAAGTTTAAAAAACGCAGAAAAACTAAAAAATAACAAATTTTTATTTCATTATATATTATATTACGTATTATTGAACTAATCTAGACAAAAATGGGTTCAATTAATATTAACTTTAAGAAAATATAGTACAAAATAAAATAACATACATATAAATTTGAAAAAAAATCAATTAGGTTTTTACCAAGCTCTAAAAAATAAAACCAAATTACTAACAGTCATTACAATATAGAAATAAGTTTTTAATACTTTATATATAAAAAAAATAAGTTATAAAACTGGAGTTAAGAAAAAAAATTTAGTTACAGCATGAGGCAAATTTCATTGTTTTCCTAAACATGTTTTACACAATGGAATCGTACATTCTAGGCATTAAAAATAATTAACTAGGACATAACATTGTCTTTAACTAGGATAAGAACTGTCTTTAACTAGGATAAGAATATCTTCGTAGGCATTTTCTGGTTGTACAGGAATTGGAAGTATTCTACCAATTGTAAAGTGTATTTCTCGTGGAATATTTGACATTGTCAAACGCATTTGTCTGGCAGATTGTCACTGTCACAGTCCTCATCATATCATTTTAATAGAGTTTCTTCATAACTAGAGTCTCCTAAACGCATTTTTTCGAAGACCCGGCTATATTTTACAAAAGTTTGTCACACACAAAATCTTACACAAACGGTCCGGCGTAGTCTGAGAGACTACGGCTTAAGTAACTTCTGCCATAACTTCTAAAAAACTAATCCAGTTTGGGTATAAATATGGCTATCAGTTGTTGACCGTAAGGGGGAGGATTAGCTGGAACGCCAATCCTGTAGGCGGCCCCAGTAACTAATGAGAATGAGTTAATTTATTTGGCGTAGTCTGTCAGACGACGCCGGAGTAGTTAAGGGTTAAGAAACCGACTCAGCAATTTAATATATAAAACACAACTATTCTTTCTCTCAATACTACCAATTTTTAAGTTTGCGTAAATAAATAAAAATAAAATAAAATTATTCTATGATGTACTCCATAGTGACTCTATAGTAATAGATAAAAAAAAATAATAGGTAAAATAGATTAATAAAAACTATACTTGTACATTATGTCACTCATTATGTCATTACGTTGAATGCTGATATTTTTACTTTAGTTTTGTCCTAAATATTTTTGAGCGATAAACCAAATTAATTATTTTTTAACCCAGAGATAACATATATTTACAAACTGAGGGTATTATGTAAATTAGGGGGGGGGGGGGCAAATAGACGCAACTAAAATGTTGTCGCCTACCCAGTCACACGGGTCACGTGCCGCCACTGAAATATATTTGAAGTTTTCATGGAAAATATCCTTGTAGGGTCAAGCGGTGTAAAAATGAGACACTTCAAAACTTTTAGTTTATTTCTTAATTACATCCATTTAAATACAAAAGTATTTATACCCCAGTCAAATTAATTAAAAAAAAGGTACATCGGTGGAAAAAATTCCCGCGTTCCAAAATTCCAAAAAAAAATCCAAAAGTTCCCACGAAAATGGTTTTAAACGATTTTTCTAGACTTGGGCTGATATGTGTCAGAAGTCCCCGAAGATAGATGATGAGCTCGAGGGGTGGGGAGGGTTAAGTGTCAATTTTTTCACTTTTTTGTTTATATCTCGGAAACTATACCATCTACCGAAAAACACTATATATACAAAAATAAAGGCGACGAAATTCTCTATAAAAATGATCTATACATTTTTGTTCCCGGACTTATGGTATCCGAACTACGCCCTTCATAAATTTGGATACTAAATCAAATGGCATATTCCAAATCCGTACAAACACATTTATTTTCATTGCGCGTTTTTCGTTCAAATAGCGTTGGAGAAGTATGATATCCATGATTTTTTAAGTATTAAGTATAACTTTTAGTATATACTGTGATTTTATAAATTTTAGACGTGATGGCGTTCACACAAATCACTCCTTGACTGCGCAGGTTATTTGTTAGCATAGATAATGTTTTCTGTTCATTTATTTTAATTTATATTTTTGGATAATTAAAAGAATCAAAACCAACACAAATTTGTAGAGAATTTTCTGGGCTTCAATTTTATACAGGGTGAGTTTCCTACGATGTTCTCTATGGGTATCACGGAAACTACTGTAGATAGAGAGTCGGTTAAATGGGGAAAGAATTACAGTTTTGTGGGGTCATAAATATGCGCCTTTCAGATTTTTGAAAAAGTTCATGGTTTACTAGATATTTCGAAAAAAACAAATTTCGGCTATTTTAAAAATTTCCTTAATTCCATTATAAGCTATTTTAGACCAAAAGTTTTCAGATAAAAGTTGTAGATAATCCCATCCTTAATGAGACTGTGTCCTCCGTTTTTTTCTAAAGCCTGTCATTTTTGACATATGACACAAACATATGTTTTTTTAAATGGAAACCATAGTTGGCCACGACTTCATAAAAAGCGCCATTTTTTAAGCTTTTTAGTGATATAAGCTATAATATCTTTTCTTCGAAAAATTACTGAGTTATAGCCAATTCTTATCATTTTTAAACAATTTCACTTAGTTAGCCATGGAAACAAGTTCAATCACCTTTGCTCTCAGAAATGTGAAGCTCTCACATCTAAACTTTGTAAATTAAAATAAACAAAAATTGTAAATATGAATTTTTCAAATGAAGAAAGGCGTGTAGATCTCGCACATCAATAGAGTGGTTCCAACATTACTTTCATTATGACACACCACCCCCATAATGAAAGAAATGTTAAAAATTATTTATATCATAATTATACAAACGCAGGGGATAGGAAAAGGTGGGCTAATTGCATGGGCCTCCTCGATCACCTGACCTATCTATTTTAGATTTTTTTATGCGGTATAGTTAACAATAAGGTTTACAAAAGAACTAATGAATTAAGAGAGGCACTTGAAGTGGCGGTACGAGAAAAGTTTAATTAAGTCCAGCGGTCCTTCTGTGAGAATAGGTAGTAATTCAGTTTTAAAAAGATGCAACTCAAAACAATGGCGGATTTTTTGAGCATTTTCTATAATTACTTAGGGTGTATGTAGTGATATTACTTTTTTTAAGTTTTAGTTTGGTTTGGCTGCTTTTATTATTTGGCGCTGTAATTCAATGTAAATTGTAAAGAACCGTTTAGTAATATATTCTGATTTTTTTTAAGCTATAAATCATAACAGAATAAGAATACCATGGAATCTAAGTGAAATTAGTCAAGAAAGATAAGAATTGGCTATAACTAAATTTAACTTTTCTAATATGTCTTGAAACCCGTTCTCTAAAAAACGTAACATTCACCGGTCAACGTATCCTCGAAAATGTATGGTCAAGAAATGTCGAACCAATAATCCTGCACGCCTTTCTTCATTTGAAAAATTCATATTTACAATTTTTGTTTATTTTAATTTACAAAGTTTGGATGTGACAGCTTCACTTTATGAGAACAAAGACGATTAAACTTTTTTCCATGGCTAACTAAGTGAAATTGTTTAAAAATGATAAGAATTGGCTATAACTCAGTAATTTTTCGAAAAAAAAACATATTATAGCTTATATCGCTGAAAAGCTTAAAAAATGGCGCTTTTTATGAAGTCGTGGCCAACTATGGTTTCCATTTAAAAAAAACATATGTTTGTGTCATATATCAAAAATGACAGGCTTTGGAAAAAAACGCAGGGCACAGTCTCATTAAGGATATGATTATCTACAATTTTTATCTGAAAATTTTTTGTCTAAAATAGCTTATAATGGAATTAGGGACAATTTTTTAAATAGCCGAAATTTCTTTTTTTCGAAATATCTAAGGTCTTTGGGGACTAACTTTTTCAAAAATCTGAAAGGCGCATATTTATGACCCCACAAAACTGCAGTTCTTTCCTCATTTAACTGACTCTCTATCTCCAGTAGTTTCCGAGATACCCATAGAGAACATCGTAGGAAACTCACCCTGTATATAGGATATTTTTTCGTAAGTGTCATATTTTCCGAGATATAAGCTATCGAGCTCATCGTCTATCTTCGGGGACTTTTGACACATGTCAGTCCAAGTCTAGAGGAATCAATTAAAACCATTTTCAAAATTTTGGGATTTATTTCCAACGATTTGTCTAATTTGATTGGGCTATTTGTTGTATTTACGAAAAGTAGTTTTCAGGTGCCAGTTCCAGCTCTACGAATGATCCCGATTTATCCACAAGTTTAAACAGTGTTTCTCTAACGCCAGGAGGTGAATTGGTTGGACGTCGGGTCAAGGCCATAACCGCTGCGCGGAATTTGGATTTAAGTGACGAAGAAAATTTTACGGCGCTTAATAAATCGGACGGTTCCAAGAGTCTGAGCGGTTCCTTCGTGGACGAGTACGAGTTTCCGCTGCTGAGCAGTGCGCAGAAGGCTTCGGCGTCTCGAAACACCGCCCACAAATCGGACGCGAGGCGCAGCATGCCCAAACTGTCTCAGAAGCAGAGAAAGAGATTGAGTTCAGAGAGCGGTGGTTCTGGAGCTGTATCTTCTCCGCCTTTAGCAGGTAATTTGTTAATTTGCATCGATATTACACTCACCAGCAAAAAAAACCGGCCATTAAATCCCAATTTCAGAGTTGGATTTCTCACGAACCATTCATTAGATTTTGATGATTTTTTTTTAAATTGTAAATTAATTCCTTCTTAACGGATGCTACGTCAGAAATTTTTATTGCGAATTTATTTTGAGCATATACAGGGCACAACAATAATACGAAGTTTTTTGCTCCAACTTAGTGACACCCTATAGGGTGCAGCAGCTATAGTAGCTATTGCAGCTGTAGTAATCAAATCACTGTAGCCTCATCTTTTGTGAGCATTTTGTTTTTTTAATCACGACATTATCTCTGTTTGTATTGGAGATACGCTGCTTTAAAACGAACGTCGCGGAAAAATGCTTTGCAGGCAAAACCGCGACCAAACCAATTCACATGTAAACGCGCAAATTGAAGACGTGCTCGACGATTTCTTGGAAGTAGTTGGGGTCCTGTGGCAGGCCTCCTTGCTGACAAGCTGTTTTCTTTTAGTCTTCGTCGGATTGTTCTCTCACTGACTTGAGTTCTACGCACGGCTTGTAGCAGATGTTGATTCTGAAACGCTGTAATTCTACGATTTCGTAAAGTATTGAGGATAATAAAGCGGTCGTCAATTGCATTTGTCTTCCGTTTTCTTCCAGACACTAGTAACAGTTAGATTTCCACCACTTCATTTCCACCTCCAAAGAACTTGAAGGAATTGGACCGTTGTCTCTGTTCATACTATCTTTATATTTATTAATTCTGATGCTTTCATATGCATCTAATTGCCTGTAATTTGAGACTTGTTTAATTAATTTTAAATTGTTAAGATCTATACAATGTTCTTTATCAAAAGTATGTTCGGCAACGCAAGATTTATCCGGTCTACCATATCTTATCTGAGCTAAATGTTCTTTAAATCTAGTAAATATTGTTCTTCTATTTTGCCCAACATATTTCTGATTACAATTTTTACAAGAAATTTCATAAATACCCGACCTTTCCAATGGAGGTATTTTATCCTTTGAATTACCTAATAATTGTTGTAATTTATTATTAGCACTATACAGGGTCCGGCAATAGTGCGTCGGGCATCTGTAGCTCCTAGAATAAAAAACTTGAGAATTTTGTTTTAGTGCAAACCTAAGGTATGTACCAGGATGTATTTCAGGAAAATATTTTAACTTCTATAGGGTGGCTCAAAAAAGTGTGAGCGGACCTGGATGATTTTTTTTTAAATGGAACACCCTTTATATTATTGCATTTTTGGCTTCCTTTCAGATCACTTTACATAACCCTAAGATATAAATAAATATATTTCCATAGTTTCAGAGATATTAGAAAATAAATCAAAATATATATTTTTCAGTCTTTCTTAAAAAAATTATTAAAAATACAAGAACTGTTCTGAAATCAAAACGATATTAGGTATTTACTTTAGATGGTCTGTTCTTACTTTGCTATAAATATGGTAATCGTAATTCATACAGGATGTTCAATATTCTACGCCAAACTTTCTAAAATATAAAATATTTTTCTTTGTTTTTAAAGGGAACACCCTGTATATTATTTTTTTATTAGATGGAGAGTTTAAAAATGAACATTTTTTGTATTTAGAGTATTTCAAAATTTTTAACGGTTTCGCAGATACACGCAGTATTATTTCATATGGCGCTTTCAATGCTAAAATACGAGAGAAAAATTATTGGGTGGCTTTGATAAAAATTTACCGTGGAAAATGCCATATGAAACATAAAACCGCAAATATCTACGAAACCGTTAAAAATTTTGAAATACTCTAAATACAAAAAATGTTCATTTTTTAATTCTCCGTCTATTGAAAAAATAATATACATGGTGTTCCATTTAAAAAAACGAAGAAAAATTATTTTATATTTGAGAAAGTTTGGCGTAGAATTTTGAACATCCTGTATAATTTACGATTTTCATATTTATAGCAAAGTAAGTACAAACCATCTAAAGTAAATACCTAATATAGTTTTGTTTTCAGAACAGTTCTTGGTATTTTTAATAATTTTTTAAGAAGGGCTGAAAAAAATATATTTTTGATTTATTTTTTAATATCTCTGAAACTATCAAAATGTATTTATTCATATCTTAGAGTTATGTAAAGTGATCGGAAAGGAAGCCAAAAATGTAATAATATACAGGGTGTTCCATTTAAAAAAAATCATCCAGGGCCACTCACACTTTTTTGAGCTGCTCTATAGAAGTTAAATATTTTCCTGAAATACATCCTGGTACATACTTCAGGTATACACTTAAACAAAATTCTCAAGTTGTTTATTCTAGGAGCTACAAATGCCCGACGCACTATTGCCGGACCCTGTACACAAGTTTATAATTGACATTCTTAAAAATTCCTTTTAGACCACGGGATAACCTCTGTCAAACGGTATCGAAAAATATTTAGACGTATCTTTCTCCACTTGAAAAGTCGAATTTTCAGAAATCATTAACCTATAACTACGTTTTCTAATTAATTTATCAACTAGTGAAGGAGAATATCCATTACATTCCTAATGTAATCTCTTTCTATTACATATCATTCGTTGGAAAGTGGGAAACTAAGTAATCTATGAACTAAGAAATTTAAACTAGCCATTTTATGTTCAACACTATGATGTGATTCATTACGAATATATCTGCGTGTGTTTACCCTATTATTTATATAATAAGTTAAGTTAAGTTATTTATAATAATAATTAATTATATTAATATTATTATATATATATATATATATATATATATATATATATATATATATATATATATATATATATATATATATATATATATATATATATATATATATATATATATATAACCGTATTTTTCCTATAGATATCAAATTCCAGGCAATTATTAGTATTTCTAATAACTAATACATCTAGAAATGGTAGTACTCTGTCGTTGTTCTCAATTTCATGCGTAAATTTATGTTACAAAGTTCAGGCAAAAAACTTCGTCTTATTGTTGTGCCCTGTATATGCTCATAATAAATTCGGAATAAAAATTTCTGACGTAGCATCCGTTAAGAAGGAATTAATTTACAATTTAAAAAAAATCATCAAAATCTAATAAGGAGTGGTTCGCGAGAAATCCAACTTTGAAATTGGGACTAGTTTTTAGTGGCTGCCCGAGCCGGTTTTTTTTGCCGGTGAGTTTATATAGAAAAATAAATAAAAGTTGGCATGTTCCTCATCACGAATGCATGTCACAATGTTGTAACCCTAGATCATATGCACTTACGTGGATACGTAAATGACTATGGAAACAGTCGCAAACATATAACCGACTTACATATATCTTCTTTTTTTCGTTGCACACGCGGTGCTTCTACTCTGTCCTTCTACCCTATCCTTGTCGAAGACCTATCGCTCACGCGCCAAATTTGAATATTAATTTTAAAAAATCGATTTGTTAAATGCATATATTTGAACGATAAATTGAATGTTTACTGTCGCAAAAAATTAAATTATATAAAAAATGCATTTAGCCACTCCATACGAACATCAATATACTTAGTAAATCTAACCAGAATGTATGCGTGTGGTTTAATATAAATAAAGGAACAACTGAATATTGTATTTGCCTATGAAAAGATAATTCGGCGACCTTTATATTAGAACTTCCACACACCAAACACTTTCTAGTAATTTTTACGAGTAGGTATTTAAAAAATCCAACGAAAAAAAATAGAAATATAATTGCACAAACTTAAAATTAACTTCTCACTTGCATCCTTAACTATATAAAAGCGATCGATAATGGAGTAATTGAGACAATTTTTAAAATAAACGCAAAAAACAAGCGTCGTTACTCAATGGAAATAAGATTATGACCAATAGTTGTTTCCATAACAATGTATAATTTGTATTTTGTAATCTGTATAAAATTGTGATTATTTTGGAAATACGTGCAACTTTTAATGCGCATGCCCAAAGTAAGGTCCTCGGAAAAGACAAACTTATTAAAGGTTTCATTTTAAAAAATCCAACGAAAAAAAATAGAAATATAATTGCACAAACTTAAAATTAACTTCTCACTTGCATCCTTAACTATATAAAAGCGATCGATAATGGAGTAATTGAGACAATTTTTAAATAAACGCAAAAACAAGCGTCGTTACTCAATGGAAATAAGATTATGACCAATATGATGACAATGAAAAGTTGTTTCCATAACAATGTATAATTTGTATTTTGTAATCTGTATAAAATTGTGATTATTTTGGAAATACGTGCAACTTTTAATGCGCATGCCCAAAGTAAGGTCCTCGGAAAAGACAAACTTATTAAAGGTTTCATTTTAAAAAATCCAACGAAAAAAAAATAGAAATATAATTGCACAAACTTAAAATTAACTTCTCACTTGCATCCTTAACTCTATAAAAGCGATCGATAATGGAGTAATTGAGACAATTTTTTAAATAAACGCAAAAAACAAGCGTCGTTACTCAATGGAAATAAGATTATGACCAATATGATGACAATGAAAAGTTGTTTCCATAACAATGTATAATTTGTATTTTGTAATCTGTATAAAATTGTGATTATTTTGGAAATACGTGCAACTTTTAATGCGCATGCCCAAAGTAAGGTCCTCGGAAAAGACAAACTTATTAAAGGTTTCATTTTAAAAAATCCAACGAAAAAAAATAGAAATATAATTGCACAAACTTAAAATTAACTTCTCACTTGCATCCTTAACTATATAAAAGCGATCGATAATGGAGTAATTGAGACAATTTTTTAAATAAACGCAAAAAACAAGCGTCGTTACTCAATGGAAATAAGATTATGACCAATATGATGACAATGAAAAGTTGTTTCCATAACAATGTATAATTTGTATTTTGTAATCTGTATAAAATTGTGATTATTTTGGAAATACGTGCAACTTTTAATGCGCATGCCCAAAGTAAGGTCCTCGGAAAAGACAAACTTATTAAAGGTTTCATTTAAAAATCCAACGAAAAAAAATAGAAATATAATTGCACAAACTTAAAATTAACTTCTCACTTGCATCCTTAACTCTATAAAAGCGATCGATAATGGAGTAATTGAGACAATTTTTAAATAAACGCAAAAAACAAGCGTCGTTACTCAATGGAAATAAGATTATGACCAATATGATGACAATGAAAAGTTGTTTCCATAACAATGTATAATTTGTATTTTGTAATCTGTATATAAAATTGTGATTATTTTGGAAATACGTGCAACTTTTAATGCGCATGCCCAAAGTAAGGTCCTCGGAAAAGACATTAAAGGTTTCATTTTAAAAAATCCAACGAAAAAAATAGAAATATAATTGCACAAACTTAAAATTCTTCTCACTTGCATCCTTAACTCTATAAAAGCGATCGATAATGGAGTAATTGAGACAATTTTTAAATAAACGCAAAAACAAGCGTCGTTACTCAATGGAAATAAGATTATGACCAATATGATGACAATGAAAAGTTGTTTCCATAACAATGTATAATTTGTATTTTGTAATCTGTATAAAATTGTGATTATTTTGGAAATACGTGCAACTTTTAATGCGCATGCCCAAAGTAAGGTCCTCGGAAAAGACAAACTTATTAAAGGTTTCATTTTAAAAATCCAACGAAAAAAATAGAAATATAATTGCACAAACTTAAAATTAACTTCTCACTTGCATCCTTAACTCTATAAAAGCGATCGATAATGGAGTAATTGAGACAATTTTTAAATAAACGCAAAAAACAAGCGTCGTTACTCAATGGAAATAAGATTATGACCAATATGATGACAATGAAAAGTTGTTTCCATAACAATGTATAATTTGTATTTTGTAATCTGTATAAAATTGTGATTATTTTGGAAATACGTGCAACTTTTAATGCGCATGCCCAAAGTAAGGTCCTCGGAAAGACAAACTTATTAAAGGTTTCATTTTAAAAAATCCAACGAAAAAAAATAGAAATATAATTGCACAAACTTAAAATTAACTTCTCACTTGCATCCTTAACTCTATAAAAGCGATCGATAATGGAGTAATTGAGACAATTTTTTAAATAAACGCAAAAAACAAGCGTCGTTACTCAATGAAAATAAGATTATGACCAATATGATGACAATGAAAAGTTGTTTCCATAACAATGTATAATTTGTATTTTGTAATCTGTATAAAATTGTGATTATTTTGGAAACACGTGCAACTTTTAATGCGCATGCCCAAAGTAAGGTCCTCGGAAAAGACAAACTTATTAAAGGTTTCATTTTAAAAAATCCAACGAAAAAAAATAGAAATATAATTGCACAAACTTAAAATTCACTTCTCACTTGCATCCTTAACTCTATAAAAGCGATCGATAATGGAGTAATTGAGACAATTTTTTAAATAAACGCAAAAAACAAGCGTCGTTACTCAATGGAAATAAGATTATGACCAATATGATGACAATGAAAAGTTGTTTCCATAACAATGTATAATTTGTATTTTGTAATCTGTATATAAAATTGTGATTATTTTGGAAATACGTGCAACTTTTAATGCGCATGCCCAAAGTAAGGTCCTCGGAAAAAACATTAAAAAGGTTTCATTTTTAAAAATCCAACGAAAAAAAATAGAAATATAATTGCACAAACTTAAAATTAACTTCTCACTTGCATCCTTAACTCTATAAAAGCGATCGATAATGGAGTAATTGAGACAATTTTTTAAATAAACGCAAAAACAAGCGTCGTTACTCAATGGAAATAAGATTATGACCAATATGATGACAATGAAAAGTTGTTTCCATAACAATGTATAATTTGTATTTTGTAATCTGTATATAAAATTGTGATTATTTTGGAAATACGTGCAACTTTTAATGCGCATGCCCAAAGTAAGGTCCTCGGAAAAGACATTAAAGGTTTCATTTTAAAAAATCCAACGAAAAAAAAATAGAAATATAATTGCACAAACTTAAAATTAACTTCTCACTTGCATCCTTAACTCTATAAAAGCGATCGATAATGGAGTAATTGAGACAATTTTTTAAATAAACGCAAAAAACAAGCGTCTTACTCAATGGAAATAAGATTATGACCAATATGATGACAATGAAAAGTTGTTTCCATAACAATGTATAATTTGTATTTTGTAATCTGTATATAAAATTGTGATTATTTTGGAAATACGTGCAACTTTTAATGCGCATGCCCAAAGTAAGGTCCTCGGAAAAGACAAACTTATTAAAGGTTTCATAAGTGCAATAAAGAAGGTTTGAAAATGGCATGTCGTGATGTTGGAGTTGTCGATATGAATGCTAATCATATCTAGGCTTTTATCAGCTTTTATGCATCAACGCACTATGGTTTCTAGAAGCTACTTTTTTGGCCAAAATTAAACAACTTACATTTAATGGAAAATATTGACTGTAAATTTGTGCTTTTAATAAAATAATAAAATACTAATAAAATGAAGTTATTTTTAATCTTCTCATTCAACGTGTGATTAACTTTTACCTATGAAGCATCTTCTGTATCTAGTTCCAAAAAAGAAAGTTGATCAATCATCGAATTAATGCTGTCCAAAAAACAATCTTCTTTAGAAATATCTCCATGCTCTTCTTCTTTTTGCATTTCTTCTTCTTGCTCTTCCTTCTCGTATTCCTCTTCTTTTCCATGCTTCTCTTCAAATTGTTCTTCACTTACCTAACTTCTTTTAGATAAAGTCATTTTCACGAAGTAGGTTAAGTACATCGGCAGGATAACTAAATTTACAAAGCAGCCTGCACAAGTAAAGCCCAATCCTGCTTATGTTCCTCGGAAACTTTTGGGGCCGTTCTTCTCTGGGTTCTGGAAGATTGCTCCGAAAAAGGTAATCGTCGGCGGCCGGCAGATGATGTGGATAGAAGAGGTTCATTTAACTCAAGGATAAAATCCTTCTTTAACCAGTCTTCATTTTGTTTTAAAAATAAATCTTTAAGCGGCGAAGCCGCCTGCCATCTGCTTTCAAAATTTATACAAAGACAATTTATCTTTTTTTCCATTGTGCCTGATAGTTCTTGTTTATTATTCTGAAATTTCTGTCTTACAAAATTTGAAACATACCCGTTTTTATCAACTTTATCGGCTTCTTGTAGCCATTTTTCCAAAAGATCTATTTTTTTCAATCGATACATAGCTGAAAAAAACATTCTTTTAAATGAAAGTTGTAGCTAGTAGCAGCCAATTTTTTCTTTGATATGTTCAGAAAGGATTGTTTCAAATTGTACAATAACATCTAGCATGGGGAAACATGGAGAATTTTTTATAAGTTAAACTAAACTTTTAACTTTTTATTTATTTTCTGTTTTAAACTCATTATTTCTAATTAATTCAAAAATAACGGACGCTGATTCTTATGTGCAATTGTTAGTGATTTCTTAAAAATACATACCATAAAGTGTAAAAATAACAGTAATCCGTTTTTATATCCCACTGAAATATATCACTTAATATTCACCAAAACTCTTCCGAAAATAAACAACTAAATAGGCACAAATACTTCACTAGAACGTCTAAATATAAATGATGATAAGGAATAAAAATTAAAACTAAACAAAAATACATACATACATACATACATAACGCCGTTACTCGCTGACAAGTATTCGACACACATAAAGAAGATGGTCACGCAGGCGTTTTCTTTCATGAGCTTTTCTGTGACTGAAAAGCCCGATAGGTGATGTTATCTGCCTACCGCACTCCGGACATTCAAAAATCTCATTGCTTTGTTGCCTCTTTACTTTTTGGTTGCGGCTGTTAACTGAGTTTACAACCCTTCTCTATTGAGTTCTATTGTGAGCTGCTTTTTCCCACTCATTCTGCATGTTAATTCCCTTTAAATTTTCGTGGAAAATGTCCTTGTATCTTTTCAGTTGTCCACCCGGCCTCCTCTTACCGTCTAGAAGCTCACCGTAAAGCAGAGATTTTGGTATGCGGTTTTCTTGCATTCTGCATACGTGACCAGCCCATCTTAAGCGGGATTTTGTGACCATGACTTCAATACTCTCGCAGTTAGGTTTTTCAAGGACCGATACATTTGAGACATGATGGAACCACCGGACTCTTAAGAGTTGTCTAAGGTGTCTCTGTTGCAACTTGTTTAATGCGTTCATGTGTCGGCGGTAAGGCACCCAGGTTTCGCTCCCATATAACATGGTGGGGATTATAATTGCTCGGTATACTGCAAGTTTTGTTTTTGTACTCAAGTCATGATTGTAGAAAACCCTGTCTTTCAATTTCCAGAATGCTCTTGAGGCGCTACTAATCCTGTGCTGAATTTCAGAGTCAATATTGGCCTTTTCCGAAACCACATATTCGAATAGTTCTTCTCCGATTTTTATAGCATTGTTGTGATCTTCCGGGGGAGTGCACATGATTTTAGTTTTGTCGATGTTTAGCTTAAGGCCCAAAGCCTCGTATGCCCCTACACATATACCTCGTAGGTATATGTGTTCAACATTTCTTGTAATTGTTGTACCGTGTTTGCAACTAGAGCGCAGTCGTCAGCGTATTGAAGTTCTGTGATAAATTTTGTACGTGTTTTTGCCCTCAGTCTTTTTATGTTGAACAGACCGCCGTCATATCTGTATCTAATGCCCAAACCTCTCTCCTGCAGTTTGCTGTCCACCATAATGGAGAGCGCTGCCATGAATATGTTGAATAGGAGAGGCGCTAAGACACATCCCTGCCTAACTCCTGTATTTGTTAGGAATGGGTCGCTCAGTGATCCATGATGTGACACTCTTGACTTGTTGTTGTTATGGAGGCTTTTACACACTGTAAGAAATTTGTTGGGTACTCCGAACTTTTCCATAATTGCCCAAAGCGCATCTCTGTTCACAGAGTCGAAGGCTTTTGTTAGATCGATGAATGCCACATAAAGTTTAGACTGCTGCTCTTTTACTTTTTCCTGTAGTTGACGGATGGAAAATATGGAATCGACGGTGCCGCGATTGGTACGAAAACCCGTTTGCAATTCTGGAAGGATTTTTTCTATATATGGGTGCAGGCGGTTTGACATTATTTTTGCAAGAATTTTTCCGCCGATAGCCAATAGCGAAATTCCCCGGTAATTTCCGCAGTCTGATGCACTTCCTTTGTTCTTAAATATATTCACTATATTCGCATTGCGAAAATCCTGAGGTACCTCTCCGCTTTCCCATACGACATCAAAGAGAGCCTTAAGATGACCAATAAGTTTTTTACTTGCACACTTATAGATTTCCGCCGGAATCGCGTCACAGCCAGCTGATTTGTTGTTTTTAAGCTGTTTTATGGAGGTCTTTATTTCTTGTTCTGTTATTGGGATGTCTAATACATCGAGGCTGTTATACTGAGGTATTGTGTTTAGTGCTTCCATATTGGGGTTGTTTTCTTGGTTAAGGATATGGCTGTAATGTTCTTTCCAGCGATTTCTGATTTCTTCTTCCTCTTTTAGAAGTTCGCCATTTTGAGCCATGATTGGGCAGCTTACCTTCTTAGTTGGGCCGTATACTTCTTTTACAGCCTCGAAGAATTTACGATAATCGTGATGCGTGGCGTACTCTTGAATCTGATTCGCTTTTTGTGACCACCAGTTATCCTTTACATGGCGCAGTTCTCTTCGAAGCGTGTTGTTGGCTGCTTTAAAGTCGTCTACCAGTCTTGGATTATGTGGATTTGCAGTGACGGCTTGATGTGCTCTATGCTTTTGTTCCAACAAAGCCTGTATATGCGGTTGATTTTCGTCAAACCAGTCTGGTTGTTTCTTTTTGTTCGACTTTCCCAGTACTGCTTCGCTGGTTTTATGAATCGCATCCCTTAATTGTGTCCAGCCTTGTTCAGCTTCCAATATTGAGATTGAAGTTATCGGTGGAAGAGATTCTTTGATGGCTTCCCGGAGGGCGTCGGCGGTATTGTTGTTCTCTAGACCCCGTACGTTCAATCTGGTCATGTTGTTTTGCTTTTTACAGCGTGTATGTTTGGGTTTTAACTGGATTTTCATTTTTGAAATTAAAAGTCGGTGGTCAGTGCCGCATTCGGGATCTATTCTAGCTTTTGTGAGCCTAACATCTTTTAGATGCGTCCTTTGAAGGATTATGTGGTCCAATTGATGCCAGTGGCCTGATCTAGGATGTTTCCAGGTACCTTTAAACTTGTCCTTCAACATGCACCACGTATTGGTGATGCAAAGATTATACTCTGCGCATGTTGTTAATAAGCGTTCACCATTGCTATTTGCGTTTCCCATTCCATGTTTTCCCAATACGTCAGGCCATATTTCTTGTTGTTTGCCTACACGGGCATTAAAGTCGCCTAGCAAGATGATTTGTTCGTGATTTGGAATTCGTTGAAGGGCATTTTGTAAAGCTTGGTAAAATTTATCCTTATCTTCAATTTTAACGTCAAGGGTGGGAGCGTAGGCACAAATGATGTTGACGTAAGTTTTGTCTGATATGGGGTACCTTAGGGTCATAAGACGTTCGGAGACACCAATAGGTACTTCTGTTAACTTGGTGGCGATTTCGTTTTTGATCGCAATGCCTACTACAAGGTGTAATGCTCCTCAGTGAGACTACCTTCATCTGCAAAGCGTGTTTCGCTTAGAGCGGCAACATCTATATTTAATCGGTGGAGTTCCTGTGAGACCAGTGCTGTTCTTCTCTCTGGTCGATTTGAATTTATCTTGTCCAGTAGAGTGCGGACTTTCCACGCCGCAAACGTGAAACATTGATATTTTTTGTTTCTCCGATGATACGCTCGAGTAGGCACCCCCTCCCGGAGATCCGATTGAGGGGGAATTTTACCTCCGGACGATAATTTTGTCCCACTCGAATGTTCCATCATTGCTGTGTGTAAGCTGCGTGAAAAGGTTTAACTGTGGCGGTTACGCTGCCGCACAGTTTTGGCTGCAACTGTAGCACGGGATGGCTATGGCACAGTGAGGACTGCGACGATAGTTCCCTTGTGCTACGTTCTCGGCCGGCTAGGTGTATTTTATTACTCCTTTTCCCCAGAAGATGGTAGGTCTGAGGGTTGTATAAGGTTATACCGCCTATACTCGGACGTCAGAGCCTCGTTTGTGTAAACAGGGTGCACCACGTGAAGGTGAGGTTGACTTTTGGGTAAGCTAGGCTATATGTATCGCTTCAATACCCCTTGCACCCCAAAAATATATGCATGTAGTCTGCTTCATTTGTATATCTGCTGACATTCCACTTTTAAAAAAGTCCATATACAGTGAGTCTAAAATATACATTTTGGCCAAAAAATTAGCTTCTAGAAACCATAGTGCAACGTAAGTATAATTGATCTAGGCAAATAATGATGACGAAACGTTGAACAATCGCTGAACAGTCAGTATTGTATTTGATTCACTTGTTTTTATAGAAAGCCCAAAGAATCCTTGGAAGGTTTTGCCAAGTCCTGTCACCGAAGTTAACAGGAAAGAAGAAGGTATGGAAAGCATTATAATTGATGAAAAGAAACAAAAAGAAAACCTAGTTAGAATGCAGAATAAACCATTGGCGCTTACACAGGTATAGTAGAAATAACCAGTTTTTTTTTATTTTGACATTAATATTTTATATGGCTGTATTTTAGAAAGGCATTCAAATGATAAAAAACGCTGCTGAGACTCATACATTAGTTTATATCAAATAAGTAGATATAAACTATATAGTCTCTATATAGTTTATAGAGAATAAACGATAATTTTATATAAACTTAAAGTTAGGGTAAAAAGCAACCCTTCAATTAACCCTGTACAATAAATCAAATCCTAAAGTTTATAAAAATCTGAGTCTATGAATTACTAGTGTAAGAGCTAGCAACGTTTCCGAGAAAGTATTTTAAGACGTCTGGCTCTTTGATATATCTTTTACTATGCTCTCTGGAACAGCATGCGGCCCGTCTGGCTGCGAAAACCCGTTGCGTTCCGTACTGCGCATCGGAAGAAGATCCTATATTGTTTTATTAATTTAGTCCTATAAATTCTAGTATTGAATATAAATCAAACATGTCTCCATAGCGCAGTGCGTACAGTTTCCGACCAAGAACCGATGATTCAGAGTTCGAATCCGGGTCAGGTCAAAGGCTTTTTTATTTTATTTTCGTTTATATTCTGACAGTAAAGTATTAAATAATTCTGGTAATTAAATAAAAACAAATATTTAATACTTTACTATCAGAATATAAACGAAAATAAAATAAAAAAGTCTTTGTCCTGACCCGGATTCGAACTCTGAATCTTCGGTTCGTGGTCGGAAACTCTACGCACTGCGCTATGGAGACATGTTCGATTTATATTCAATACTAGAATTTAAAGGACTAATAAAAATATAGGATCTTCTTTCAATGCGCAGTAGGGAACGCAACGTTTACCGGCAGCCAAACGGACCGCATGCTGATCTAGAGAGCATAGTAAAAGCTATATCAAAGAGCCAGACGTCTTAAAATACTTATTTTTTCGACGTTGTTAGCTCTCGTACTATTAGTTTATATCAAATAAGTAGATATAAACTATATAGTCTCTATATAGTTTATAGAGAATAAACGATAATTTTATATAAACTTAAAGTTAGGGTAAAAAACAGCCCTTCAATTGACCCTGTATAATAAATCAAATACTAAAGTTTATAAAAATTTCAGTCTATGAATTAAGGTTGATAGATTTATGTAGTCTGCATTCACGAAAATAAGGCTAAAAGCAAAATATAACATATTATAACTCAAGGCGAGATTCATTCTCTATTCAATAATCTAAAAAGGAACAACTATTATAGTAACATTTACATCACATGAATAAACGTTTATCGAGTATATTGATTATTTCATTGGCAGGAAACAATTTCATTATTCGTATTGAGATTCTCAGAAACATGGTCCATAAATAGCTTATAAGCGCTGGTTTAATCACCCTCAGTGTTTTCATTTTATAAATATCTATTAATAGCTTGTATTTGTGCGTACTGCATGGAGTTTATTTGTTTCCTTTTTAAAAGAAATCAATTATTCTTACACCAACGTAAAGATAAAAGCTATTTATATGGCATTTTTGCATAACTAGTATAGTCTCTCCAACGACAATATCCTTGACAATCATAGATGTGAACCAGTAGCTGTCACTGTCGCTACTGCAATCTTTACACCTTTTTTTATTAATATTTTAAGAGTTATCAACAGAAAAATTGATTTTTTATTTGGGACGCCCTGTATATTTTTAATTAAATGAAAAGAACTTAAAATTACCTTTCCAAAAATATAGCACACTTGATATTTTGTTATAATCCCCTTCGAAATACAGAATTTTTAAATGATTTGCCCCTAATGGAACTCGAAAACATATTTTTCCAGCAAGACGAGACACCGCCTCAGAACGCTGAAGTTATCAACTAACTTTTGCAGCCAATTTCGAGAATAATAATTGATTAGCTAACCAAGATCCCAGCCGTTGGCCGTCGAGGCTGCCGGACTTAGGGCCTATGAATTTTTTTCTTTGCGAAAGAATAAAGGTTCTTATTTTTAAATTGCCTGTATAATCTAGACGAGAATTAGAAGTACTTAGCGATTATGCGAGGCTATCTTTCACCCCCATTGAGTTAATTAATTCCGCGAGAAATGTTCAAAAGCGGTCCCGTCTGTCCATAACAGAAATCGTTCGAACAAAATCTCATATCTTGGTTTGCTATTAATTTTTATTGTTATTAGATATAGTTTAAATGTGTTGATGTTGTTAAATATAGTTTAAATGCTTCTAAACATGTCGTTATAAAATTCTATTCAAAGTGGGCGAATTTTTAAAAACTCTATATCTCGAAGAGGAATCGAGCAAAATATCAAGTATGTTATATTTTTGGAAAGGTAATTTTAAATTATTTTCAATGAATTAAAAATATACAGGGTGTCCCATATAAAAAATCAAACTTTCTGGTGATAATTCTTAAACGATTAATTTAAAAAAATTTATATACTTAAACCATTAAATTCTAAAAAGGTGTTTTCATAAAAATACTAAATTTTCCATAGCAAAAAAGTTACAGCGATTCGTTAAAAATTCACATTTTTGGAAAACTCATAAACGGTAACAGATATTGACGTGCGGTTTTTACCATCATGTTTTTGATAAAATTGAGCTCCAGACACCGATATTATTAGATCTTGTACACTTCGCACTAAAAAAGGTTCTGAAAAAGAACTAGAACGTTTTTTAAACATTACCACTGCGAACGGCAGGTTTTCATCGGTAGAGCAGTCGTGGATAAGGTATTTCACTGGAGAAAAACTAACTAACAATAATAAATCCATTGCCTGGAAACTTATATGGTGAAATTTTGATAAAATAATTTAGTACTCACTAAAAACACGGTATGTCGCTAGTGGTAGGAAAAATAATTTTTAGAGGTTACTAGTTTATTTGGTTGCCTCTGATATGCATATACAGGGTGTTTCCTAATTAATCTAAAAAAAATCGTTAGAAAACGGTTTAAGGCGGGCTCTTAATAAGTATATTTATTTTTTTCTCGGCAACTGTTTGATGAACAAGAAAAACTCAAAAGATCAATTTTGTTGAAAAAGGATGACCAGCCAAGAAAAAAAAATATTTTCTTTAAAAAAGCAATAGTGTACCATTTATGTTAAGCAAAATATCGATTTTTTTTTAATTTTTAACACCCTGTAGATCAGAAAGGAAGTACTTTAAACCCAATGGTTATATAAAAATTGTTTTAAGTACACATGAGAAATCACACCACAATTTTTTAGACTAATTAGAAAACACCCTGTATATTGTCAACTTGACAATGATTGTTGATAAATCAAAAAATACCTTTACTGTGAAAAAAGCCCGATTTTCGCAGGAAAATTTTTGGTTTTTATTGAATTTGGGCCTGCGTCTGCAAATACCGGTATGTTTTTTAATATTCTATCTATCTAAATTTTAAATATCATAGTCAGAAATAGTTTTATTATTAATTAACTGTAGAAATGGTATAGGTACTTATAAGTTTCATCAAATATTGTGATTTACTTTCTACCTTGTAGTCAAAGTTTATATTTAATAAACTGTAAAAAATATATAGATATATATATATATATATATATATATATATATATATATATATATATATATATATATATATATATATATATATATATATATATATATATATATATATATATATATATATATATATATATATATATATATATTCTTATGTTTTATTAAAGTTACTCTGATATACTAATATATCAGTGTAACTTAATAAATCAAAAATATAGATATTGGGCGCCAGGCATGAACAGAGAAAGAAAATACAATTGTATATTACATAAAACTAATGACTATATTTATTCACTATGGACTCTGATGGTAAATAACATTGTAAAATTCTAGTAAAATTATAGTGGTTATATGTCGAAGAAAGTTATGTTAAAAATAGTACTAAATATGTTCAATGAAAAAGACTATGGAAAAATACAATATAGATAAGGCTATAGAAAATATATAGAAGGTAGCCATTACTTAGGTTAATACTATTACAAGATATGTTCGTAATGAAACCTAGGATCTAAATCATATTCTAAATACTAAACTGACATAAAAAGGTTAACCACTAGACGTAAAGTCTGTAGGATATTATTCAAGACTGAAAATGTAGAAAATCTAAAACATAAAACCAGAACTTAAAATTAGAACCAGAAACCAGAACTTAACAGTATAGCGTGAGGTGGGACTTGTATAGTCTATAAAATGAATAACTTTGAATTTTGACCGTTATTTTTACCAACATTGCAAATATCAAATCCCTCTGTCAAAAATGTTACTGATATTCTTTAAATTGAGTGCCTGAACGAACAGATAGGTAACTCTTTTTACTTTCGTGAAATAGAAAAGGAAAATAATAAAACAAGTGACAGTTCTTCCTCTTCTTGCAAAAATCAACACGAAATGTCATAAATGTCAAAAGTAAAATGTCATCAGCTTTTGACATTTCTAAATATCAGACCAATGCCGTCTCTAATAGAACAGCCTCGGAGCGATATTTATGACTTCACGCTAATAGATACTAAGGATTAATAAATATGTTGTAGAATACATGGAAAACATAATTATTCCTCGTATTTTTGGTTTGTATTTTAAAAATGATATAGCTTACATGAAATATACATAATATACAGTTAATAAATACAATATATATACCTATTTATAGTAATAAATACTTTGGCAAATAAACTATAAACCATACAAATGCAGCAAATGTTTTACAATATACAAATAATGAATAGGTACATAAGATAATGGGTAAAATGTAAAATATATTTTAAATTTTGGGGTTTGCAAATCGATCTAATTTAACAAAAAATATTCAATATCTACTAATAGTGATGTATTATTATTTGCATTCATAAAATTTATATGTATATTTTGCAAGTATCAATGTTCGAAAAATTATATTTACAAATAATACAATATCATAGAAAAAAAGGGAAATAAAGATCGCTGTCATTTTATATGTAAAATTATTCTAAAAATTTTGATTTTCTTGGGATTTAGGTTCGGGAAAAACGCTCATTAAGTTTTCATTTGGGTTTTCATTATTTTTATTTGGTTTAAAAAAACGTTTCGGTTAACATTATAGCCTTCATCAGTGTTGTCTCATATGAAAAAAATAGTGTCGAATATAATCCAAAAAATTTCATATAAAAATTCACACAACACACCACATAATGTTTACTGCCATTAATAAATTAATATAAATTTGTCAAAAGATGACCACATATTTTTTAAAATTATTATTCTTAACACTAAAACTATCTACATTGACTATGGAGTACGATTTCAGCCATAATAATATGAGGAATAATTATGTTTTCCATGTGTTCTACGACATATTTCTTAATCCGTAGTTTCTAACTAGCGTGACGTCATAAATCTCGCTCCGAGGCTGTTCTATTAGAGACGGCATTGCGTCAGCATGGCCGCAAGTTGCTAACTTAATAAAATTAACACTAGAAAAGCCCGCGGGAACTGTCAAATTTAAAGTTATTCGTTTCACAGACTATATCTCTGCACTCTCTCTTGGCTTTACTGTTGGTTAATACTACAAAAGGGGCCAGGATGAGAACACCATGAACCAATATAGCCGTAACTATCGACCAGGCTTAAAAATAGCAGAAAAGCAGGATGGGGCTTACGCTACATCCATACTGGAGCACTCTATACATAGGATAAACTATCCGTACAGTGGACACTCGTCCATAGGAATCACTAGATATACATGGGACACCTGTCCAATAGACAATCCAAAACCAATCCAAAACTTTACCCTGTAGCTTCCAAATAGCAGCTCATTCAGATTTTGCAGCAAGATTTAAATAATTACCATTTCTAAAAATTAAGAGCCGGGTTGCTGATGGCGACGGCGACAGCCGGCAAACAAAAAACAAAAGTGAGGTTAAAGCGCGAGAGATACCTTGAAACGATGTGGACAGCTCTCCACAGAAGCAGTGAAACGAAAACAGGGTTGTCGACAAGAGAACGTTAAAATTACGTCAAGCGTGTCAAATAAATTATCAGGCCTAAGCGATACGGAATCCGGTGACGATACGCCAGATCATATATCATATATAAAAAAGACATGTAACGAACTAAAAACGTTACAGAACAATGCTAGTATACATTTTTAAGTTTAAAGTATCACAAACTATTTATGTAAAACCAGAGAATAGGTACATTAAAGAAATGCTAACTTCATGTTAAAAAATAGAAACAGACGCCACCTGGTGTCGCCTGGCAGTACTAGCTAAATTGAGGGGAATTGGAGAGGCGGGGCTTAAAAGAGGGGAAATTTAAAAAAAATATATTTTTATAAGTATCGCTGACTTACTGTTTAAAGTTAATAAACATATTTTTTATTACTTTAATATAATTTAATGTATTAAAAAATATGTCTATTAACTTTACACAGCAAATCAATGATATTATTAAAGACTTATTATTTTCGGAGAAAATTCATAGTAAATAAATTACACATTAGTAAACAATATCATTTATTTTTTAGAGCTGCGATTTATATTACAATAATATTGAAATATATATATTTTTAACAATGAAAAACAATATCCCGGAACCTGAAAAAGAAAGATGATCAATTAATGACTTAAATTAGTTCAAAATACATTTTGCAAATAACTAGTGAATTGGAAAGATAAACATACTATTAAAAAGACATTTTAGTAGTATATTATTATCTATTTACTGATAATACATAAGTATATAATAGGTAAATAACATGCATAAGGCACTATGATACAACTACCTGTATCATGATAATACACTAATATCACAAAAAATATATGCTAATTTAAATTCCTTTAATGATCTAATGAAACACTATCTAGCCTCAATGCATGCCATTCCAAAGGCAAAAAAAAGCTGTTATACCAAATAAATATAAGCTGAATAAAACATAAACCAAGCCAATGTGCATAAAAAACCAAAAAATGCATCAAAAAATACTTTTATCAGATCATACCCTTGGATATATTATGTATTTTATATATCGCACATCTTGTTCAAAAGTTTACTAACTCAAAATAGAGAATATAGAGAACATTGTCAGGAGAAGTAAAAGAAAATTTAAGTTAAGGCAATATGCTCCTTTTTGCATATTAATGGCCAAATAATATAATGTTGATTTAATAAAATTTTACTGGCATCCTTCTGAGGTATAAATCAGATTAAAAGGACATTGTTTTTGTAATAATTGTTTGTTTTGTAAAATTTTTTAGAGACAATACAGTTTTGAACGGGCTGTGCGATATAAACAAGGATCTTACTATTATTTGAGGTTAGAAAGTATTTAAATAATATAAAACATAATCAAAATCATTTTTCATCATAAATTATAGAGGTACTTACGTGTTTTGATATTATTATCAGGAAATAATACGTTTAGTTAAACAGGTACGCTGCCAGGCAAGTTCTATCGGCGGGTCTTGTACTTATGCAAAAGTTGAAATCTAAAAATACAAAAATACGTTTACATCTTAGTTGTATTTACGAATAAAGTATTTGTGTTTAATTTCTGACTTACCAGTTAACTGAATAATCGCATTAAATACATCCAAATGGTAATTTAATGTTGTAAAAAAGCAAAATTGTTTTAAATCACTTGCCAGGACAGCCCGGCCAGCTTCTTTGTTGGCAAAATGGCCGCGATATCATGATTTAAGCAATGTGAGTGACAAAGAAAGCCAATGCCTGGCAGATGTTGCTTTCTTGGTCGTTGGTCCTGGCACGTTTAAATTTGACTGTTGCCTGTTTTCCCATAAAAGTGACACCCCCGTGTGTAAAACCAAAAACTCGTAGTAGTAAACTAAAATGTAATAAATCAATGCGGCAACTTGACATTTTTTACAGCAGAGCTAACACCTGAATCCCCAGCGCGAAATTTAAATTCCAGTTAGTCAGCGCGTCGCCGAATATGTCCATGGTTGGCAACAATGAATTTAAAAATCGCGCCATCTATTACGAAACTAAAAGTTTAATTGCTATCAAAAATACATCTGTAATCTAGTAGACATTATTTACCAATGCTTGTTTTGTTTCAGCTTGAAGATAAGGCCATGGTCGAACTAGAACGCTTTTATGGAGTAGGTCAGGTAGAAGAGGAACTTATATCTGTGGAAAGGGTAACCACGGGTATGGTAGCCGCTCCAATATGGGTACCCAAATAGGGTAGCTGTACTGTATATAAAAAAACGAAATAAATAAACTATGTAAATAGGTTTAAATGTGGTTAACTACACAAAAAAATGGAGATTGAAGGTTGCTGCTTGGGTGTCATAAAATATATCATAAGCTGGCGTCAGGTTTATACAGGAGTTTAATGTACTAGTGATGTTCTCTGAAGCATATACAGTATGTCCGCGGATTGTCTTTACAAGAGGAAAAACTTTTTTATCGACATTTTGAGAAAAATGTGATAAAATCTTGAATCCCGTTTATATTTTTCCAAATTTCCATACCGTTTTGGAGAAAATTAAAAAAAAACTATGAAAATACCGTTGAAGTAAAAAAAAACTATTATCACCTTTTGCCTTTTGCGTAGCATTGAACTAACTAAATTCTGTGCTTAAAATTGCCTTATATCTATCAAAAATTGTAGATAAAATAGTACTTTAACCGCAAGGGTAGATTAAATGATACTTTAACAGCGAGAATAGGTTAAAAACTTTATTTCTTCTCGCACGTTTTTTAATTGTTTCCATTTTTGAAAATTTTTGTATTCCCTTTTATAAGTTATTCGGGATTTAAATGGAAGTAGTTTGGATATGGCGTTTGTCGCCTCAGCCTGAATATCTGTTGGTAATTTACTTATTTCGTTTTGAGCCATTTCTGGCTCCAATTCAATCAGCAATCGACACGAAAGAGAATTAAAAAATATTAACTCAAAACTGACAATTAAAGAGACAGCTTTATTTATTTGTCAAATTACATGGAAACCAACGCCAACACAGCACGATATTTTTTCTACTCGTAATAAATTCCTTGAAATAATAATTTCTGAATATTTTTTTAAAAACGTAACTCGTTATAGAAAAAAATATTGTTTTATACACGACGATAAAATTGCATTATCGTCTACCGAAATTAATTCACTCGCGATTTCATCGCTCGTGACTTTTCAGTCGATGATAAAATACCATAATATAATTAAAATATATTAATAATAATCTATTAAAGAATGAAAATGAAATTATATTACCATAGAAACGCGTTTTGATTTTTAGGCCTTAGAAAAAATTGAACTATATTTTCATGTTTTTTTTTTAATTTTCTCTAAAACGGTAGGGAAATTTGAAAAGTATAAACGGGATTAACCATTTTAGAACAAGCAAAAGCTTTGTTGAAGAATGCATTTTTCTCAAAATATCAAAATAAAAAATGTTTCGTCTTGTAAAAACAATCCGGGGACATGCTATAGTTATGTTATTTTTAAGTTCTTATTTGATAATGTATGTGACAAACTATTGTTGTTGTAATGTTATATAAAGTTTTATATAAAATATAAAATATGCAATTTTTGTTGTTTTGTTTGTTTAAATTTAGCACACTCGCGACCTTGCGATAACTAACCTATTTTTGGTAGAATGATTGACCTCTGTAAATAAAAAAATGTAAAAATGACCTTCGTGGGGGTCTAAATCCGGGTAGTGAGAAGATTTGCATTACTTATTATCTTTCTAGTCTAAAAATAGTTTTTATACTAAATTTAAGTTTTTTATGACCATAAAAATAAAAAAAGTAAGGATAAACGATGCAAGACTCAAGTACAAATGATTTAGAAAAGCAAATGTACTATTTTTTTATTAAAAAATACATATGTAACCTAATCGTATATTATTGTACAGGGTGTCCCATTTTAGTTGAAATCATACGGTATTTCCGTTATTTGTGAAGATAGAAGGGTGCGGTTTGCACAAACCAGTGCCACTTTTTTGTCAAACGAAAGATGCCGTTAACAAAATTTTCATAGCTCTCTTCGTTTCTGAGCTACAGGGTCATTCGAAAATTTTGCAATTTGGGACAGCCCCCGTATCTCCGTTATTATAGATGATATCGAGAAGATGAAAACTGATTCTTGTAGAACTTTTTACGTATAATACAGTGGCGTAGTCTGTTTTTCTACAAAAAAAATATTTTTGAAAATATGAACTAAAGTTAGGTTTTTTTCAAATGGAACACCCTGTCATATGATCCGCTTTGCTATGAGCTTCTCCAATATACATATCACTTTATATTTATTTTCAATATTGACTGTAATATTTTAAATATATAATTTTCTTATTACTAGGCCGTGATAAATAACAAAATCAAAATGGTATTTACTAAAATAGACATACACATATTAAAATTTTATTTGGGATTAATATATTTTGCTTTTGAATTGTTACCACTGAACCTCTGAATATATTTTTCTCTTTTTTATAACGGAATTTATTATAATGGGATGGGTTTGTAAATATCTAAAAGCTTCATATATTTCATATTTCAAAAATCCCTAAAATCAGAAATCGAGAACGGACAAATCCGGGAATTAGGGAGGTCATCATATTGGTTCCAATTCATTGATTTGAGAAATAATAATATAACAAAACTCGAATATTTTCGTTGTAAGTTAAGTTGTAAGGGGGAGCCCCATCTAGGTGAAAGTATATTTCACGTAAAAATTAGCTAAAAATAACTTCCAAGATTTACAAATAGCGGTAGAGATTTAAGTTTCCCCATGTATATTTACAAAGAATTAATTAGTGGCTCTCAAATTAAAACAAGAGACAGATAGCAATATTACTTTTAATAATTCTTTAGTTTCTTTTTTGTTATCAATCATGGCCTACTAATAAACATGATCTTTTAATATATTTTTTTAAATATTGCATTAAATAATGAAAATAAATATAGTGTTATATATTTTTGAGAAGCTTATGGCAAGTCCGATCATTTAATTCATAAATATACAGGGTGTTCCATTTAAGAAAACATAACTTTAGTTCATATCTTTAAAAATATTCTTTTCGTAGAACAGACTACGTCGCTGTATTCTACGTAAAAAGTTCTACAATAGACAGTTTTCACGTTCTCGATAGATTTAACAGTAACAGATACAGGAGGTGTCCTAAATTCCAAATTTTCAAAAAGACCCTGTAGCTCAGAAACAAAGAGAGCTATGAAAATTTTGTTTACGGCATCTTCCGTTTGACAAAAAAGTGGCACAGGTTTGTGCAAACCGCACCCTTCTATCTTCACTAATAACGGAGATACCATATGATTTCAACCAAAATGGGACACCCTGTACAGGGTGGCGTCTCTCAGACCCCGCGGAAGCTCCAAGGAGAACGGTGATTTATATCGAAATGAAATTTTGGCAGCATATGTAGATTAACTGAAAGCATTTTATAAAATTATATAGAATTATACAGGGTGTTCCCCCAAAAAAATAATAATAATGGAACACCCTATATATTAATTGATTTTCGGATTCTAGGAAAAAAATAAAGGTGAGTTTTATTAAAGAAGCATATACATAAAATCTAAGGATTTTGACATATTTCACATTTTGTGAAAATGAAGAGTAAATTTTAAATTTCGATAATAGCTACCTAAATTTTAGTTGATCTTGTATAACCTGATATTTAATTACAGTAACCATTGTATGTTAAACCAAATTGAAATTTGACCCGAAAAGTTATACAGGGTGAGACAAAATTAATATGGAACATTAGTCACTTTTAAAAGCAAATTACTCCTTTATTTTAAATGAAACACCTAGTATATTTTTCCGGTGTTCAATGGGGATTTTATGTATCTTCAAAATATTAATAAGGTTGCCTACTCCTCACACTAAGATTTTCCTAGATATTTTAATTTTTATGATTTTGCGTCAGTAGATCTTTATTATTTGAAAAAATCTAGGGTGGCTGTGTCATACCTTTTGTTAATTTAACAAAAATTAATAGTTCTAGAGTAATATACTCAACGGTAATAAAAAGATACACGTTTAAAGCATATTTTAATTGTTACAGAATTAAAACTAGATATAAACCTATAATTATGTGACAAAAATTAGCTAGATGAAATCAAATGCTCAAAATGCTTTCTTTCCTGTTAACTGCATAAAATGATTGTCTTTTCAAAAGGATCTTTTCATTTTAAAAGGCATATGTGGAGTTCTATCTCGAAAAGCAGCTATAATAATTTCTCTCATGTTGTCGACAATAGTTAGTCGAGTTTTGTAAACACTGTCTTTAACATATCCTCATAAAAAAACCAGACTAGATAAAATCAGGAGCATTTAAGTATTCTGTTAATTGGTGGATGCACACTGCGTTCAGCAACTAATAGAATCATATCAATTCTCTCTAAAGTAGGATAAGTTTGCATTTTCGGCAAATTTCTGAGAATTTTTTTTCTTTTAACTGACCCAAAATGATAACTAGTGGTTAAAGTTGGACAAATTAAACAGCTATGTTGAAATAACGTCAGATATATCACAGCCACCTAGATTTTATCAAAGAATAAAGATCTACTTAGATCAAATCATGTAAATGAAAATATCTAGGAAAATCTTTGTTTGAGGGGTAGGCAACCTTAATAGTATTTTGAAGAGACATGAATTCTCCATTGAATAGCGAAATAATTTACTGGGTGTTCTATTTAAAATAAAAACTGTATAACTTTTTGGATCAAGTTTTAATTTGACTTAAAGTACAATAGTTAATTTAACTAAATATTAGGGTAAATTCCAATTTAGGTAGCTTTCATTGTAATTTAAAAAATTGTTCTTTATTTCTAGAAAATGTTAAATATGTCGAAAACCTTACATTTTAGTCATATACTTCTCTTATAAAACTTACCTTTATTTTTCTCCCAGAATCCGAAAAGCAATTAATATACAGGGTGTTCCAGTACAAAAAACACAACTTTGATATGTAACTTTTTTTGAGGACACCCTGTAAAACTCTATATTTTTAAAAAGTGGTCTGAACTAACCTACATATTATGCTCACAAAATTTCATTTCGATACAAACTGTCGTTCTCCTTGGAGCCTCCACGGCGCCGGCGCACACTGGAACGACTCAATGCTAAAGAGTGGACATTGGCTGTTTTAAAAAGTTCGAAATTTCTAGCGTTTTACAACACTTTTTGTTTTAAGACATATTGGTCTTCTAGTAAAACATTATAATACGCTTTTTGCTACTACCACGTTGAAAGCGGGACAACGATTTTGGTAGAAAATAAAAAAACGTTTAAACAAGGCCGATTTTACATCAACTTTGGTTGTGATTTAAAAATAGAAACGAAAATGTATATCTATTTTTTGTAAAGTGGATAGTAAAATGACTTCTTGGGATGCAATTAAACAATAAACAGTCAAGAAAGAATGTATCTTAGTGATGAGGTGTTTATTTAACTTTATTACTGCAAGAAAAGTAAAAAAAAAATTTTTTGGACTATAAAAAAATGTAACCAGATGTAATTCACGGCATCATCTATAATATAAAGAACTTACCTTACAGTAACTTACTAAATGAAAATTAGCTGCAACTTTAAGAAATATTATTTTATAACGCAGGTCTACTTCATTTTTGATGCACTTGAATCTGAAACTTATGGTATCCTAATTAGTGTTAAAAACTTAGCTATTGAGGATAGTTATTTGTGCATATACCAAGGCCTTAAACTGATCTTTTTGGCCGAATCCCAATATTTATTATTAAACAGTTTTCCTCAATATGTTTCTCAATTATGTTTTCTAGGATTACGCCATAGGTGTACGCATTATGCAACTTTAGATGTGATTATAGGCGTAGCTGAGGTACAGCAAATTTCTGTCCAAAAAAATCATTCGGCAGGGGTTGAGACACGATTTTTGGCGACCCTTTTTACCAATTAGATGCGATATATTATTAAAATGTCTGTTCTTAAAAAAAAGAAATAGGTAAATGGCACTCTAGTAGGCGAATGTTATCTTGAATTTATAAGTTTTTATTAAAGTTGCTATGTGTAGCGGCAATCTGGGAAGTCTGACAATAACGCTAATATTGATATTCAAGTCCGCATGCTCAAAGCTCTTAAATATCAAATAGCAACAACTTTAGCGAGGATAATTATTGACATTATTGTCCCCACCTGTATATGTATTAAATTTGTCCACCATTTTGAGTTTGATTAAATGTTCAATTTTATAATAATTTTAAATTATATGGAGTACTATTCTTTCTTTAAACTGCCCACAATTCTCAAAATCAAAAGTGTTCCTTGCTTTTGCTCATAAACTATAATAATAATAGGTGTGTGTATTTACAATAATGTCCGCCATCTTAGATTTTTAGCAAATGTCAAATTTCATAATAAATTCAAATATTGTAAGATGTTCTCTATACCAATTGGTCAAAACTATTAAAATCGGACATTTCATTGCAATGTTAGAGCCAATGTCCCTATTTTCCTATACCTCGATCCACCGTGCGGCGCGGCGCAGCGCTGGCGTATGAGAGGAGCCACCCTGTATACTACAATGGTTTAATATGGGCCACAGGCTATCAGAGTATCAAAGAATCATTGATGAATTAAAAAAAAGCTGTTAAAAATTAATTAACAGTATTTCTTGTCTGTATTACAACAATTTATTTATTAAATAACTATCTTGTCACTGTTGTAGTTTATCTTTATAGTGTTTAATAACATTATTATACGCCTTTATTGACTATTGAAGTAATAAACCTATTTAAATATCTTTAGTGCGTAGGATTTGAATTATAATGTTTGAACATTATAATACCGTAGGATCGAAAAAAACGACGTTCATTTGGCTTGGCAATGAACATCGATAACATTCCCCATATAATTTTAAATAAATGTAATTTTTGAAAATATTTTTTTTTCTCTAAAAAACTGCTTGTTTTAACTTAAATACGATTTTTCAAAAATCGCGAAATTCTAGAAAACTTACTGTTAAGTTTTAAAACAGTTTCAGTTGAACCTATATAAAATGTCTCAATTATTAGTTCAGTCAAATATCTTTACTTATCCATCCTGTATATAAAGTATTTTTTCCCGACCAGGACATACGAAACATCTTGTAATTTTTTTATGAAATTAATAGTTTTTAACATTGTCCCTAGAGTGTAAGTAATTGATGGTCGTTGTGATTGATATACTATCTCCAGAGGCATGTATAAATAGATATGTAAATAAAACTTGATTTATTTTTATTGGATACGAATATGAATGAACTAAAAAAACATAATTCGATATGGGTGCCTTTATTGTAACTTGTTAAATAGGTTTTTTATCTGGTTTGGTAGCGGTCAAGATAATATCCTTATTTTATAGTTTCAATTATAGGGGTCATGATTACGAGGAGCGAATAAGAAGTGTCAATATTTGGACAGGGTGGTCGAAATTGGTCCGTTTTATAACAGAGTAAACCTATTTCCTGACTATGGAGCAAAACCGACATAGATGTCATGGGCTCGATTTCTGAGACACGTTCAATGGCGTAAATCGCCTGTAGATATTTTCACTGCCAAATGAGATACGGGGTCTTTTTGAATTTTTCCATTTGGAAAATTGCCCATAACTTTTGTGTTTCGCGGTATAATAAAATTCTGTAAAAACGTTCTTAAGGTACTTTTTTAAGCACAATTCATTGGCGAACTCAGTTTTTTTCTATACTTGCTCTTTTTGTCAGAAATGATAAGAAATATAATTTTTTAAATGGAAATCATAGTTGGCTATGAACTTAAAAAAATGCTGGCGTTTAACCCTTTCCAACGATATAAAGTTATGTGTATTTATTTCTAAAAATGAGAGAAATGTTAGGGTTTTTATCTTTGTATCGAAGCGGGCCTTGATTTTGTGTTGACACCTACATAGTTGCCTAATTATTTTTTATCACAATTTAATATTCTATATTTTTATTTATCTGCATAAAACGCCAGGGTACAACTGAACTATTAAATGGAGAATTTGGAGATAATTGGATTGGAAAAAGGAGCCCCATATCTTGGCCTGCTAGGTCCTGTGATTTAACCCCTTTCGATTTTTTATGGGGGAAATTAAAAGACCTTATATATAAGGGAAGAACCGTTGGGACTAGAGAAGAATTGCAGAAGACCACTAGGCAAGCTTTTGGACTTATTGCACCAGTTCGCCTAATAAATCGCTGTAACTCTGTGCGTAAAAGATGTTTATTGTGTATTCAAGAAGGAGGTGCTGTTTGAACATCTTTGAGGTTTTTTTTAGAGAACTACATTCGTCACTCAAAAATATGTTTTTTTAGTTTTGTTCTTTGTTTATTGTACCGATTTCAATTGTAATTACTAATATAGAATGTTAATTTACCTTTTAAAAAGTCTTTAATTATGCAGATAAATAATAATATAAAATAAATAAATTGTGATAAAAAATAACTAGGCAAATAGATCAACACAAAATCAAGGCCCGCTTCGATATAAAGATTATAATAAGATAACACCTTGTGTTATATTATCCAAAGAGGACTGCGTATCACTGAGAGATGGTGTAGGACTGTCGGGCTGAGTATCAACTCATACAAAACCGCGATAGTGCCATTCACCAGAAAGCAAAGTCTGAAAAACTTGAAAAGAATCCAACTAGATGGAAAGGAAATACTGCCAACACAGGAAGTTAAATAGCTGGGAATAACCCTGGACAGTAAACTCCTGTGGAACAGGCATATTAAGAACACTACCAGCAAAGCCATAAAGGCTCTCATGATATGCAGAAGACTGGCTGGAAATAGATGGGGCTGCTCCCCTAACATTTTGCGCTGGATGTATACCATGATAGTAAGACCCATGATTACTTATGGAGCAGTTGCCTGGTACACAAAACTAGAGCAACGGACGGCAAGGCTAAACCTATGCAAAGTCCAGAGACTAGCATGCGTTTGCATCACAGGAGCCATGAGAACCTGTCCAACAGCAGCAATGGAGGTCATTCTAGATCTAACACCACTGCACATTGTCATTGGTAGATATGCCAATGCGACAATGATTAGAATGGTCACTAACGGAATTAGTACTGGGAGAATTGTCAGATCAGGGGCTTGGAACACCCTCAAAAAGGAAATACCACTCCTGCAACTCCCAGTGGACGATATGCCAAGAACGTACAACTTTGAGAAACATCTCAATGTAGTATTGAGCAATAAAAAGGATTGGAAGAGCGAAACGCTTGAACAGCAGTTAAAAGACAATACCATAACTTGGTATACTGATGCTTCCAAAACCAATACGGGAACAGGGATCGTAGTGTTTGGGCCGAGAGCTAAATACTCCGAACCAATGGGCACTTACCCTAGTATCCTACAGGCAGAAATCTACGCTATCGAAAGATGCGTACAACTTATCTTAGATAGGAACTATCGGAAACAAGAAATAGCCATCTTGTCTGATAGGTCAAAGAATGCATAGAGAAGCTGAATAAATTAGGCAAAGAAAACAAAGTCCTCCTACTCTGGGTGCCTGCTCACCAAGGGATAGAAGGCAATGAAAAAGCAAATAATCTAGCTAGGAAAGGAGCGAACACTCCACTAACTGGACCAGAACCGTTCTGCGTTCCAAGTGGTAACCAACTCAAGGCGGAACTCAAGAACTTGGAAGATTCCATCCGCAACCTGGAATGGAAATCTAGCAACGGTCTAAGACACTCGAAGAAGTTTCTGAGGGCTTATGATCAAGAAAAATCGCAGGTCTTCCTGGGTTTAAGTAAGAACAATCTTCGGATTGTCACGGGGTTTTTAACAGGACACTGTCTCCTCAATGAACACCTCAGTAGATTGAAACTAAGAAGAAACGGCGAATGCAGATTCTGTGGGGAAGATGGGGAAACACCAGTACACCTCATCACTGAGTGCGCCGAGACGACAACCATTCGTGCCATGAATTTTGGTACGACTGATATTGGAGATGGAGAACAACCCTCTATAAAATCGTCCCAGATACTGGCTTTTGTCAAAGCCCTGGGACTGTATGATGAGTTATAACTCAAGAAAGGGGGACACAATGGATCTGTAAGGTCGCAGTGATTAACCCCCCTCCCACTCATTCTAATTCTAATTCTAAAATTCGATATAAAGATAAAAAACCTAATATTTCTCTCTTTCTTAAAAATAGATACTCATAACTTTAAATCGTTGGAAAGGGTTAAACCCCACCATTTTTTTAAGTTCATAGCCAACTATGATTTCCCTTTAAAAAAATATATTTTTTTTCATTTCTGACAAAAACAGCAAGTATAGAAAAAAACTGACTACGCCACTGAATTATGCTTAAAAAAGTGCCTTGAGAACGTTTTTACAGAATTTTATTATACCGCGAAATAAAAAAGTTATGGGCAATTTTCAAAACGGTAAAAAATTCAAAAAGGCCCCGTATCTCAGTTGGCAGTGAAAATATCTACAGGCGATTTACGCCATTAAACGTGTTTCAGAAATCGAGCCCATGACACCTATGTCGGTTTTGCTCTATCTAGTCAGGAAATAGGTTTTCTCTGTTAAAACAGACCGATTTCGACCATCCTGTACAGTCTCTTGAATAAAAAAGACCTAAATGAAGAAGAAAATAAATGGCGATTGTGAAGAAACCTTGAAAAGGTACTTTCATTTACGGTAGAGAGTACTACTAGTGGTACTTCTTTTACCCTTCTACATACAGTAATTTCAACTAATTATATAAAAAGCTAGAACTTTTTTACTTTAAACAGGTGCTCTTCGTTTAGTTCGAAAAGGTGAACGTTTTTCAAGATATTTGCGTTTAAAGATTACGATGCGTCAATTTTAGTATTAATGTAACTGTTTTAAAGAATAATAACTTTTTGTCCGTACCTGTATAAAATTACTGAGTGAAAAAATATATATTTTCGTGTTTTTTTACGTAAAAAAATGTCTCTTGGTAAAAATCGCTACGAGCAACCGTTCTCGCGATATTTAGAATGGGAACAGTCAATACATGTCATTATTGACAAAAATATAAACGTGTTGAGTAGATAATTATTTGACTCAAATGATAAATTCGGTAATTTTTATTTTTTTTTAAATTACCTAATCATAAATTTTTCTTCAAAAAAGTAATGATAAAACAGTTTCTGTTGAATTTTCGACACCAAAACATTTGAAATTTATGATTATCAGTCTAATAATTAACTACCGTATAATCGAAAAAAATGGCGTCCAGTTGGCTTGGAAATGACGATAGGTGACCAGGGTTCGGAAAACTACGTGTTACTTTTAAAAACTACATAAACTACATTACATGTAGTTAATGTAGTTTATGTAGAGGGTGTAGTTTATGTAACATATGTATGTAACTTTCAAATGTCAAAGGTTTGAGGTGAGGTTATAATAAGTTGAAGCTTGAGAAAACTTATAATGTATTTAAGAAAACAGAAGAAATATGGCTTTAAATATAATCATTCACATCATATTATTTAGACTCCTCATACAAAGCAAAATTATTCATAATATCAATAGGTAGTTTATTAACGTAGTTTTCATGTAGTTAATGAACGGGAAAAGACGTAGTTTCTGAAGAAAAACTACACGTAGTTAATCAGGTAAACTACGTCTTAATTAACTACTTCCGAACCCTGTAGGTGACATTTCCAATATAATTTTACATATAAAATGACAGCGATCTTCATTTCATAGCCATCGCTGACGCCGTTTTTATTCGACCATACGGTATTTAGTCAACGTGTTTAATTTATGTCACTGACGACCAGGGTTCGGAAGTAGTTAACTAAGACGTAATTTACCTGATTAACTACGTGTAGTTTCTCTTCAAAAACTACGTCTTTTCCCGTTCATTAACTACATCAAAACTACGTTAATAAACTATGTATTGATATTATGAATAATTTTCCTTTGTATGAGGTGTAATAGAGATAATATGATGTAAATATTATATTTAAAGCCATATTTCTTCTGTTTTCTTAAATACATTATGTGTTTTTAAAGCTTCAACTTATTATAACCTCACCTCAAACCTTTGACATTTGAAAGTTACATACATAGGTTACATAAACTACACCCTCTACATAAACTACATTAACTACATGTAATGTAGTTTATGTAGTTTTTAAAAGTAACATGTAGTTTTCCGAACCCTGCTGACGACATGTAAGTAATTGTCAGAGATATGGAAGTGGGAGAATGAGCTTCGACGAGTGCGCATCCAAATTTTTGTCGACGGCAAGATGGCAGACATCTTCCAGGTCTCGCTGTCACTTCCCCTCTTTAATTGACATCTGTTTGTTTTGGTTTTTTTTCGTTTGTGTTGTTATCTAGTTAAAATTTATTATTATTTGAATTATTCTAAACACTAATTCAAAAAGGATTGTTGTATATTCATAGTCATTCTAAGAAAGCTAATACGCCGGGAATAATGATTAGTTTTCATGTGTAAGTTTATACAACATAATTGTGTTTACAGATGATTCAAAACTGTTTATTTTTAGTTTTCCTAAAGGCGATTTGTAAAAATCGTGATTGTAATTGGGAATGGTCAAAAATAAGTGTATGATGTGGCCATTTAAAGAGGATGTTTTTATTACGTGTGGAGGAAGAAGATACTTGGAATCAGTGTTCGTGCTTCTGTAAAACAGTGCACTCTTATAGTGTCCATGAAAGCACAAGTTCAAGTGTACCAGAAATATATCAAATAAGATTGGTCCTTACTTGACAAGAAGATTATTTGGAGGAAAAGAAAACATAAGATAGGGTATTTTAATCGAACAGCGAAAATTTAACACTTTTATTGTAAAGTTTGTTGTAGGTAGTTGTAGTTTTGTGCTAAATATTTCTAACATTAGCAGCAGCCGTGTTCAGAGTGTCAAGAGGAGGAGAATTCAGTTAATTAGATTTATGCACAGTTACAGGTATGAAGGCTTTTTCAAACATAGTATCGAGTTCTATAGTCAACATTTTTAGTATTCCTACAACTGTAAAAACAAGGAACATTGTGACTGAAAAACTGCAAGATTTATATAGGAAGAAAGGGTATTATGCCAATAAGAAAATTAAATCTGTAGGCAGAAGTTTCTTATTTAAAAACTGTTATGGGGCATATATTAATTTGTATCTGTGCCACAAATCACTGAGAAAAATCATATAATATTCATAATTGTTAACGAGATGATATTTAAAGAGTGTTAAAAATGAGACTATTAGTCATGAAGCTTACAGTGTTACTTTGTTTCAATATTACACTTTTATTCTTGTAAAATCTATGATGAAGTTCAAAAGCATTTTGCAATGGCCTTAAATTGTGAGTTGTGAGCCAGGATTTATAGTAAAGGTATTTGATGCAATGAAACTTAATCGGTACCTTCCAGTATGTATTTTAGTAAGGGGATTGTCAATCCCATGTTTTTAAATAGATAAAATACAGGCCAAAGTTGACAATATTACAGTTGAGAAGAAACTATTTTATCTTAAAAAAAAATTTCTTAAAATTCTGAGATCATATAATCTAATTTTCTTAATAATAAATTAGGTATATGTACATACAGAATTTTGTTATGGACAAATAAGGATCGACAAGCTTCTTTTGTGCAAAAAATAAATGATTTTTTCTAGTATTACGACAAACCATAATGTGTTTTACAAACTTACCGGTAACAGTTTTTGTTTATAATAAAATATTTAGGAATAATTTGGGTTGTTTATCAATATATTAATGACTTGAATTTTGACAAATCGAATTTGTATCAAAATAATTTTACGAAATATAAAATTGATGTTCTATTACAAGATTGAGTTTTTATTGTCGACAAAAACCAGGATAAATACTAATAATAATACCCTTAATAAAATCAATGATGTTTATGTATTATGAAAATATTTGTTAGAGGACATGTTATGTAACAGTTTTTGAAACATAATTTGAAGGGACGAATAAAAAAAATAAAACAAAAACATATTTTTTCTAGGTTTATATTAAAAATACAAGGTAGATAATCATCAAAAATAATTATGAACCAAATGTTTTTTATGAATATACAACTTGAACAAAAAGTTGTTTAGAACAATTTTTACCAAATTTGCAAAAATTTTAAATTGAAACGCGTAATTCAGTACAAGTAAACATGAAATATTGTAAATACTTATTTAATATCATTTCGAGTGTTTTACGACGAAAAGGTCATCTGTCCGTAGCGTCTTTTGTCAGAATATTCGTATATTTAGTGTATTATATACCAATATTGTACGCAATTTTGAAACTGATAATTAAATAAATCATATTAATGTTAACTAACCATAATAAATGATAGAATTTCACTAAATTTAAATTGCCCCCCGTATGGTTGAAAACAGCAAATTGATATTTGATTACTTATAAATTACCACCTATATACAAAATGACAGGAAGACCTGGAATATGGCGCCCAACTTGATTAGACCTTCTGCGCATGTTGACGCTCATTCTCTATCCCTTCTATTTCTCTGGTAATTGTTGATAATTTCGATTCCAAATGTCTCGAGAACTATTACACTGGCGATTTTTACCAAGAGACTTTTTTTACGTAAAAAACGTCGCAAATGTATATTTTTTCTCAGTAGTTTTATACAGGTACGTACGAAAAGTTATTACTCTCCAAACCAGTTAAAAAATATGTAGGTGGCGCCCTCTACAAGTAGTAGTCATATCAGGTGGATGACACTTCTTATGGGAAAACTGGCAATGGTTGAAAACTTGACTACAAGCGATTTTCTAGGAATCTTCCTTACCGATAAATTATTGACAAGAGTGACAGATAAAACCTTGACGTTCTTTCAGTATTCCAGTTCATCTCTTTTTCTTTCTAAAGTGTGCGTTGAAAGGAGACAAAAACAATTTTTGGTGACCCATAATTTGTTATTCGAACACCACTTTTCTCCTTGTCGGGTCGTTGACGTTGACTTGTCGCCATTTTATTTCTTTTGTTTACACGCTGCATTTTGCTTTGCAAATTTAATACATAAATTATTTAGGCAAATATATAGGTTTTTAATAAAACTCCTCGGACTAACGTGTAGGTAAGTGTTGATAATTTTTTTTTCATCTTAACATGCTCATTGTCGTTCTCCTGATTTTAGGTGACAGAAAAGGATCATCAAATCAAATTGAATTTTATATTTTCCTTCCTATTTATCCTTCCTAAATATCAACGAGATGAGCCATCGGAAGAAAGGGACCATAGTACAAAACAGAAAGGTGATCTTTTTTCTTTCCACTTCGGATATTGAAATTATTATATACTGTAGTCGTGTTCGGCATTATGCTCTGAGAAATATAGATAAACAAAGAACAACAGATATAAAGCATCCCAGAGGAAAAGAGAGGCAATACCTGTATGTACTCTCTCTGATATTTGTGAAAGTTACAGCAAAGTATTGTTGTAAATGTCATCTTTTTGATCGACCTGAAAACTTCGAGCAAAAAGATGACACTTTCAACAATACCCTGACAGATATCAGAGACGATACAGGTTTTTCCTCTCTTTTCCCCTGGAATACTTTTAATTTATTATTCTTTGTTTATCTAGATTTCTCAGAGCACTATGAACGAACTCAGCTTGTATGTTTGAAATAATCGTCCAGTTAGCTTAAAAATGATGATCGAAGACATTTCCCATATAATTTTACTTTCAAAATTATGATATATCTTTTATTTCTAAGCCATCTATGACGCCATTTTTATCAGTTTTGTTATAATTAATTTTGTCTCTTGATCTACTTCTAACATTATTCTTTTAATTTTATTAATTTATTGTGGTGAAATTAATTTCTGTTGTATATTTGATATTGATATTAAACATATTTTTAAAAAATGGTGTATTTTTTGTGTTTTTGTGTATGTCATAATTAAAAATAAATGAAGAAATAAAATTTTTAATTTTTTTAAACTTCCCGCCATGCGTGACAATTTAGTCCGTAGTTCCTACAAGCGAAATTGGGGGCGCTAGTAGCAGTAGACTTGTCAACAGTGTCAAATTTAAACGTCAATTTCACTTTCCAATATTTAGCAAGGCGCTCGCACTTCTTCTTGTGTATGTGTTTTGTGAGTCATATTGACATCAAAATCAAATTCATTATGTCAAAAAACACCCAGACACCAATTTTCATCCAAATATTGACGTTATTTCAGAAATTTTTTGGAAAAAATCAAAATAAAAATGAAACTTCAACACCCTATATTTGGGACACTCTGTACCCTATAAATATAATTTTAAATTGTAGTTTTAGCAGTGGCTTTAGAGAAGTACAACATTCACAATTTCTAAATATTTGATCATTGAGCTACAATACTCGTGAATAAACCTGTATAACAAATTGATCATTTCAAATGTTATTAAATTCGGCGACAAATAACATGGCACAGTTTTGTAAAATTTAAATTTATCCATCTGAGGGACTATGAAATTTACTTTTTATCACTCTAAATCACATATTGAAAACAATATTATTAAAATAAGTTATTAATATTTGAATTTGTTCATTTAAACGTCTACCATAATAAAGTAAATAAGTCCATAAATTGAAAAAAAAAAGATTAATTTTAAAATACCATACATTTATTTTTCAGAATTAACAATTTTACTTTTTAATCACCCCTTGTAACGTGTGGTCCACAGTCCAACGCAGGCGCTCTAAAAATTCCAAACAAGAAATTTTAAAAGGATCCTAACCTACACAATTTGTTTACATTTTGTCGTGATTTGTTGGGGAGAGCAAGTTTTTTTTCCTAGATTTTGTTGGAGTTATTTTTTCTACTAACGTGACTGAAACAATACAGTTTAAAAATACAGTTTTATTTAGTTCGAATTTCCTTTAGTTTTGTTGTGAATTAAATTTGTAGTTTGTGACTCGAATAGACCGTTTTTTAAGTTTAGGAAAATTGCTAATTTTTAAAAAACTGTGATATGTGACAATGCTATATCGTGGAAGAGACAAAAAAGATTTTTATTTGGCTTCACTGTTGTACGATTCAATAGAATTCAGGCATTTCGAGTAAGTATTTTACCTTTTTTTATATATCTATATCTATCTGTTCAAATTTGTGGCATTTATTGAATGAAAATTTATCCAAGCCAGCATCTTTTTTTATTTTAATTATTTGTCACTACATTGACTACATGCATTTGTTTTAACTGCTAACATGCAGAAATAAATGTTTTAACTACTTAGGTACTAATAAATGTCTTTTCAGTTACCTAGGTATCGTCAGATATATTGTACCTACCTACCTAGGTATCGTCAGTAACTTAAAACAGTGTTGGAAAAACATATCTGCCAAATATTATTTTTTTATACCTAGTACCTAGGTGGTGACATTTACTTATCATACCAGATCATACTAGACAAACTTTTTGAAGAAGGTTTGTACGTATTTTTAAAAAATTAGAACGTCTTTATAATAGTTATTTTTTATTTATCGTCGTGTATAAAACAATATTTTTTTCCATAGCGAGTTACGTTTTAAAACATATTCAGAAATTATTATTTCAAGGAATTTATTACGAGTAGAAAAAATATTGTGCTGGGTTGGCGTTGGTTTCTATGTAATTTAACAAATAAATAAAGCTGTCTCTTTAGTTGTCAGTTTTGAGTCAATATTTTTTCAATTCTCTTTCGTGTCGATTGCTGATTGAATTGGAGCCAGAAATGGCTCAAAACGAAATAAGTAAATTACCAACAGATATTCAGACTGGGGCGACAAACGCCATATCCAAACTACTTCCAGTTAAATCCGGAATAACTTATGAAAAGGAATACAAAAATTTCCAAAATGGAAGCAATAATTAAAAAACGTGCTATAAGAAATAAAGTTTTTAACCTATCCTCGCTATTAAAGTATCATTTAATCTACCCTTGCGGTTAAAGTACTATTTTATCTACTATTTTTGATAGATATAAGGCAATTTTAACAGTTGCAATGCTAAAATATGATTTTTTATCTCCATCTATAGTCTAAGAATCTACTTGTTTTTTTGATTTCTGGGGTTAAAATATTGAGAAAAGTGTTTTTGGCTCTAAACCAATATTTTTCTTACCATAAATTATGAAAAGTAAAAACATGTAGGGATGACAACAATCAACAATCACCTGTATAATTGAACATGCCGAATTTAGCGCGCTTGACGACCGTTGGACGAGTCTGGCAAGGCTTTCGGGATGTTCCACATGATCCAGACTATGTTTGCAGCTGTAATTATAATATTTTTTCCATAGCAACTGTTAAAATTGCCTTATATCTATCAAAAATAGTAGATAAAATAGTACTTTAACGGCAAGGGTAGATTAAATTTATACTTTAACAGCGAGGATAGGTTAAAAACTTTATTTCTTCTCGCACGTTTTTTAATTGCTTAATTTAATTTTTGAAATTTTTTGTATTCCTAGAGATATGGCGTTTGTCGCCTCAGCCTGAATATCTGTTGGTAATTTACTTATTTCGTTTTGAGCCATTTCTGGCTCCAATTCAATCAGCAATCGACACGAAAGAGAATTAAAAATATTTACTCAAAACTGACAACAAAGAGACAGCTTTATTTATTTGGCTAATTACATAGAAACCAACGCCAACCCAGCACAATATTTTTTCTACTCGTAATAAATCCCTTGAAATAATAATTTCTGAATATTTTTTAAAACGTAACTCGCTATGGAAAAAAAAATATTGTTTTATACACGACGATAAAATTGCATTATCGTCTCCCGAAATTAATTCACTCGCGATTCAATCTTTTCGATACGACGATAAAATACCATTTTATCGTCTTGTATAAAAAATAACTAAAACTATCATCTGGCAAATTTTTAGGACTACGAAAATGAGGGTTCCAATAATTTTTATAAAGTTGTAGTTGTAACTTTAGGGAGACCTAAGCCGAAAATTTCGTATGTTTGATACATAATATCAATGCTTAAACTTTAACTTTCAATAGGTAGGTTTTTTGGAATTTTCAAACAAATTAAATATTTTTTATAAACTAATTTTTCGACTATAACCTTGTTCTTTTATTTTTCCAAAACTGCTTTGTTATATCAATTTCGAGGTCAGACTACCTACCTGCTAAAATAAAAAAAAGCGATAGGATGATCAACTTTTTAGACGACTTCCCGCAGGTAGCAACGATTTTAGATTGCTCAAATATACTCTCATTCAAATGAATGAATTTTTCTTTGCTATTTCATTTTAGAAAAAATATTGGCTATGTTTGTAATACCGTATGATAGAAAAAAACGGCGTCAGCGATGGCTATGAAATGAAGATCGCTGTCATTTTATATGTAAAATTATATGGGGAATGTGTCATCCATCGTCATTTCCAAGCCAACTGGACGCCTTTTTTTTTCGATCATACAGTAGTAGGGGCATTTGGGATTTATTCAAGCGTGACAGAAAGTTATTAGAGAAACCCTTAGAAACCTTGCACCCTGCTCAGTATTAGAGCTTCAAGCTCACAGAAATATATACAGGGTGGTCCGAACTGTATTCCGGAAACTGGCAGCATATTCTGCAGATAAAAATAAGTAAAAAAGTTCATATAAATGTATGTCCTAAAATGCTTACTTTCAGAGATACAGGGTGTAGAAGTTTCATTTTTATTTCGATTTTTTCTAAATAATTTCTGAAGTAACGTCAATATTTGGATGAAAATTGGTGTCTGGAGGTTTTTTGACATGAGAAATTTGATTTTGGTGTCAATATGACTCCTACTAGTAGAGGGCGCCACCTACATGTGTTTTAAATGTTTTGAAGCGTAATCACTTTTTATCCGTACCTGTATAAAACTACTGAGCCAAAAAATATACATCTCTGTGACTTCCTACGTAAAAAATATCTCTTTGTAAAAATCTCTACGAGCAACCGTTCTTAAGATATTTAGCATGGAAATAGACAATACATGTCATTATTGAGGAAAAATAATCATGTTGAGTAGATAGTTATCTCACTGAAATAATAAATTTAGGAAATTTTTATTTTTTTTAAATTAATCATGAATTTTTTTGCAAAAAATGATGAGTTTTTGTTAAACTTTTAGTATAAAAACATTTCAAATTTATGATTTCAATCTAATAACTGTTTAGTCAGCATGTTTAATTTATGTCAATGTTTACAGGTATTGATAATTTCAATTCCAAATATTTCGAAAACCATTACTCGTAGCGATTTTTACCAAGAGACCTTTTTCACGTAAAAAACGTCGTAAATGTATATTTTTTTACTCAGTAGTTTTATACAGGTACGGACGAAAAGTTATTACTTTTCAAACCAGTTAAAAGATATGTAGGTGACGCCCTCTACTAGTAGGAGTCACAATGACATCAAAATCAAAATTCTCATGTCAAAAAACCCCCAGACACCAATTTTCATCCAAATATTGACGTTGCTTCAGAAATTATTTGGAAAAAATCGAAATAAAAATGAAATTTCTACACCCTGTATCTCGGAAACTAAGCATTTTAGGACATACATTTATACGAACTTTTTTACTTATTTTTATCTGCAGAATATGCAGCCGAAGTTTCCGGAGTACAATTCGGACCACCCTGTATAGCTCACACCAATATAATATACAGGGTCTTAAATAAGTGCAAATATTTTCAGGGGTGGTATATTTTGACCCCAGGAACACGTCTATAGTCTGTCCAACGAGAAGATCCTTGACAGTGATAGATGTGTCTGTCATTTTAATTTCAATGTAGTTTATTTTATTTTACAAAGAAATGAGTTGGTACAACTGGAACGCATAGCAGGAAATAGCAGGAAATTAATATATGTATTTAAAATTTGACTGACAAGTAACTTCAAAATATTGTGAAAAAAACTGTATAAAACTGAAAAAAATGTTATCGAGTTATTTATTTAATAAAAAACGGTATGTGTTAATACAAAACAAACAAAAACAAGACACCACATACCAAAAAATATAAAAAAGAACTATTTCTTACTTTCACGCTTTATGAAACTTCCCGCATTTATGATTATATTTATCAATATAACTTATGTACAAATACAAATTTGTAATATTCCGCAGGAATAAATAAAACAACATAAATAAAACAAACTATTTTATTAATAATAACACTTACCAAATTTTATACCTCACAGGTTGATTAATTAACATTAATCTTATTTTTTTTAAACCAGTACCTTTTGACATTATTTTTCTTCAGTACTAAAATCCATTATTTACCTATCGTGTTATGTCGATATTTTACAGCTACTCCAGTTTTTAGTATGTGTTTAGTATGGTCTTTCTACCATATTCGAGATGCACTTATCTACGACGAGATGGTATACGAACTTTATTGATAGTAACTTTATTGGTGTATCTGTATAAGACTTTCTGCCTGGGCAGCGAGTATTAACCATAAAATGTGCTCTGGGTTCTACAGTTAATTTTCACTCGATTTTTCCTCCACTTGACTTCAAAAGACACAAAACACACGTAATAACACGAATCAAAATGCATCATCTTCCAAAACGCAGGGTATTTGACAAAAGTTGTCACAAAATTATAACCTATAATTTAGCAAGACTTTGACAAACGTCAAAAATCTAAAGACGAGTTCATACGCATCGGCGTCCGTTTGTCGTTCATCGTTCCGTCAAACCAATAAAATTGAAATACGATCTGTCATTTTTGAAATAAACCAATAAAACTGGTTAAAAACAACAAGTGACGACGCATGACGAATTTATATTTAAACCCATCCATAGGTAACTTAAAAATTATTAGAAACTTTTTTTTAGTAAAATAAATAGATTGGTATGGGATGTCATCTGCTTTTCTTCTGTCATCGTCTGTCGAAATCTTACCTGAGAAAAAAAACAGAGTATATGAGGTTTTTTTGCAAAAAAGATGTTGGAAATCGTGCATTTTCTTTTAAATTTCCCTGTATATTTTTCGAAAGCTTTTTAGAACTGCCTGTTCATCGCAAATTTTCCCACGGTATAATTCTTAATCTCTGATATTACCTAAGATATATTGCCATAGTTACTTAGGCTTTACTCCATGGTTACGGCATTAAAAGGGATGCAAATACAGAAAAAATCCGGTGACTCTCAAAATTTTTTCAAAAAAAAATCAATTTTTTTTTAAATTTCAAACTTAAATAACTCGGTAATTTTGGACTTATCTGAAAAATGGTAAACAGAAAATATGTTTCTTTTATCGAGATCTACCAGCCCCAAAAAATATTTGCACTTATTTAAGACTCACCCTGTATATTGGTGACCGATGCGCGATGTAGAAAAATGACACGCGCCGTAGAATTGTGAATGTTCCCGGTATCGGACAGAGTTACGAAAATTTAGCCATTTAGGATAGGACTTTAGTTGGAAATAAGTTCTAATAATTTGGAAATCCGATTTAAATAAAAAAATCTTTTTTTTTAATTTTTTAAAATAAATCTTGATTTTTGCCAATCCTGCCTCAAAATCCCAATATATTTATGACACTCGGTAAATAGACGTAGAATCAACTCGATTATAGAAATAAAATACCCCTTTATTGCGAACTTCTTGGCACACCCTGTACATATTTTTCAAACTCTTGTTCCACTTGCATCATGCAATCGTCTATATGTCGTCTATGAGTATTTAGGCGCCTTCATTATCAAGAACACCACCACGATTACGATTCTATATATAGCAAGACGTTTCAATATTACATCAAATCAAGCGAATCTGAAAATATATCAACAATTCTTGGAAAAAACACGGACTGTGCTGCCTTGTTTTTTTCGAAAATTATTGAAAATATGACGCCAAGAAAATTCGTAAGAGCCGGTTGAAGGTCTTGCGATTTGGCAAAACAGTAAATAATCTCAAAGTGTTCGATATTTTTCTAGATAGTTCCGATGATAATTTCGAAAATCCATTAATAACGTTAAAAAAACCTTCTAGCAAAAAGAGTTCAAACGAGTTCATGATCATAAAATTATATCGATCTGTAATAAATGTAGTAGTGATGTAAATTTTAGATAATTTAACTAATTTTTCTAGATTAATTTTTAAAAGTATATCGGTTGTTGTAACCCTACATTTAAAATAATTATGGTTATGCTCCTAATGGGATATAGGTTAGGTTAGGTTGCTAGGGTTTGGACATATACGTATTCTTTTTACAAATATACTCAGCCTAATCTCCAAAAAGTGAAGCCCAAACAGTGAAAGAACAATATGGAATTCTGCATAAGTCTATTTCACCCGGATATTCATTTAACTGAGCATGCCTTACCTGAAGAAGTTTTCATTGGTCGATGTTTTTAAAGGGAAGTGGTTGACTGACATTTCTCCTAATCTTCAATTTTATTTATATTTTTATTATTTATAACACATTATCATGGAGTTGGAAAAATATCAAAAAATAGTTGGAAACAATAAACTAAACAAAATCACTCTTTTACGCGCACAAATAAAAAGTAATCCAAACAGAACTAAAACAACAATCAATCGAAGTTTGGCGCAATCGCAGTTCAATCCATATCCGGGTGAAATAGACTTATGTAGTTTTAATATGGAGCTGGGTTATGTTGTCTTTTTCTTACGGCACAGAAATTGCACACGGGGTTAAATAGGGAACCCTGAGTATATTTGTAAAAAGTAATACGTATATGGGTTTGGGATCATGTTTGATCCCTCACTCGGAGGCCTTGGGTCCATTGCGATACCCTTGTATTGTTGTATCAAACCTTCCTCTCATCCTTTCTTTGCGTTAAAGCACTTCCAGCTTTCTGCAAAGTTCCCGATGTCGCTGATGTTGGTTTCTGCTGCTTCTAGTCCCTCCAAAAAACCTGGCCCTAAAGTTTTAAAGCGTCGGTATTCCAGTGCCGGACAGTGGCACAGCAGGTGCTCTATGGTTTCTTCTTCCTCTCCGCATTCCCTGCAGTAGTCATCGTTGGAAATCTTCCGTCTCACGAGGTTTACCTCCGTGGGGCAGTTTCCAGTAATGACACCTACAATTATGCCTACTAGGTCCTTTTTGTGTTCTAGTAGTTGTTTTGTCTTTTTGTCATCTACCACTGGCCATAGTCTTCGAGCTGTAGCCCAGTTCTCATGGTGTCTTTTGCTGCTTGGCCTTGATGGTAGTTCCTATAGCTTCCTTTAGTGTGTTGATCATCACACGGCCTCTCCCATGGCCCTCTCTTTGGCGAGTCTGTCTACTTCTTGATTGCCCACCACATTGCTGTGGCCTGGAGTAGCCCCGCCTGGACGCAGCCAGGCGGGTGCTTCTCGGCAGTCCATCACAGCTTTCGATCTCACTGATTGCATGGTAATGCTTAAAGCGCCCAAGTTGTCAGTATATCACGATATCCCTTATTGGTCTATCAGCAATTTTCTCTCGTATACAACTAGCCGCTTCCTTTATTTCGTAAACCTCTGCTTGGAGAACATTACAGCCGTCCGATAGCCTTAAAGATCGTCGGATGGCTAGTACCTTTGAGAAGTTTGTGTAGACTGCTATCTCTTGAGTGTTCATTACTCGGTTGCTTTTCCATTCTTCTCTTGTCGGGATGCGAATCCTTATCTTTTCTTCAAAATTACGTTTCGTGAGCATATTGTCCGTTTTCTGGTCTAGCAGATGTGGACTCAGGTTCGCCATAATTCTCCCTATCACTGATGGCAATATCTTCGAGTGACCGTAGTTGGTCTGGTTCCATAGATGGGATTTCCTTAATTTTAGGACACCCTTAGCGGCCAGATCCTTCACGAGCCAGTCGATTGAATGCAAGTCCAGAATTACTTCTAGCGTAGCTTGCGCTGCGTTGTTCCTTCCTCCAGTTGTACCTAGAGCTGCTTATCGCTGTACTTTTGTGAGGCTCTTTCTATTAGTCTCTTTAAGTACCGCTTGGATGGGAAATATGATTGATTTAACTACTTAAGAATGAACGAGGTATTACTTAGAACTATTGAAATTGATTGCTTCAAAATACACTACTACCACAGTATGATGCGCATCAAAAATGCGCCAAAGGACAGTCTACAGTATTTGAGGGACGTCTTGCATTGCGGTGAATGAGATAAGTGTCGCTGAAAGTTGCAAAACTGACTAGTTTTGATGCTTATGAGCACACGAGGACCCACGTAGTCGGCACCCTTGGGACATACCCAAACACAATAGACCTTACAGGTTGTAGAATTTCCGGCATACTATGGCCTTTAATACTGCTTCAAAAGCATGGCTTTCTAAAAAAAGTGTTTTATTTTTAAATTATTATCTAATAGTGCTCCTCTACTCGAGAATATCGTTATATTGCAGTATTGCAGTGAAATGTAATACAATGTACAATTATAACGTAATACCAAGATTAACACAAGGACATTCTCTTTTATGTGATTAATGAAAGATTAATAAATCTCTGTACATATATTCAATACGAGTTTATCGTCTCAACGAAGCATAAACACGTAGTAAACTACAGCCAGATAAATGAACTTATCAATTCTGTGTCTGCCAGCAAGTATATAAAAATCTTCTTGGAGTCAAAGTAAAATTATCCGCGCATTTACGTAAGGAAAGGACAAAAAAATAAGAAAAACTCTGCATGTGTCTGTTTGTTGATGATGATCTTTAATCTCATAAGAAAATATTAATTTGATTTCTTAAACTAGATATTAAAAAAATATATATTTATAGAATTATATTATTTTTTAAAATGGGTGATACCAAGTGACGGTAAGGGAATTAAGAGTCAATTTCAGGCTCGTCCGAAAAAGTCGCAAAATGAGCTTTCGGCATTTAACGTTTTATGTAAAACAGGCTAGGTATTTTTAAACAAATGAAAAAGGAAATTAAAGATAAGGGATTATACTATATTCGTATTGTAGCACATTTTTAGACAACTTCTTTATTTTTAAGATCTTGATGGTCAAGCATCACCAAAATATTTCTTATGTTTGGACTAAATATTCTCGAAAATAAAGACAATTTAAAATTCCGTTACAATACGGAAATAGATTGAAGTTTTGTGATTACAGTGATATACATATAATTTACTAGCGTGTACCAGCGACTTCGTTCGCGTCGAATTAATCATTTGTAATGGTGATGATAAAGCAAAGTAAGAATTTCCATTAACATACAAACTGGATAAGATTTTCTCACATTTATGTCAGCATGAGAAAAAACAATATGGCGATATTATTATATAACTTGGTAATATTTGAGGGGTAGTTTCATCTCGTTGGAATTTGACTATCGAAAAATCCGTTTGCCAAAAATAAGCTTTTTACGACAAGCAGTTTAAGCAGAATCGTGGTTAAGAAATTACCCAACTTTTTGGAACACCCTGTATGATTTTTTAAAAAATTTTAAAATAAGTAAAAAAACCAAATAAATTATGCTTGTCCAAACGTTTTCCCGAAAGACTAAACGTTTTTTAAATAACAAATATTGTAATATTTGAGGTGCGTTTTCACCCTCTTGGAATTTGAGATTCGAGAAACCCCTCCTTATCGAACCTCTACACCCCACAGTCAATCCGTTTACCAAAAATCAGCTTTAAACGTCAAGCAGTTTAAGCAGAATCGTGATTACTTAATGGTCATATTTTATGAAACATCCTGTATAAATGTATAAAAAATCTTAAAATATGTAAAACAACAAAATAAAATATACGTGTTTAAGAGTTTTTCCGAAAAACTCACCGGTTTTTAAATAAAAAAATATTTTAATATTTGAGGGATAGTTTCACCCCCTTAGAATTCGAGTTTCGAAAAATCCCTTCTTATCGAACCTCTACACCCTAAAGACAATCTGTTTTTCAAAAATCAGCTTTTTACGTCGAGCGCTTTAAGCAGGATCGTGATTAATCAATGAGCAGATTTTTCGAAACACCCTGTATACATTTTTAAAAAATCTTAAAATATGTAAAAAAACAAAATAAAATATACGTTTTTAAGCGTTTTTTCGGAAACTTGTCCGTTTTTTAAATAAAAAATATTGTAATATTTGAGGGTTGGTTTCACCCTCTTGGAACTGGAATTTCGAAAAATCTTTATCGAACCTCTACACCCTAGAATCAACCTGTATGCCAAAATTGAGCTTCTTACGTTGATTGCTTTGAGCAGGATCGTGATTAATCAGTATGTCAGTCACTTAAGGATTTTATATATTAGTATAGATATGGTTTTGTAAATTGCTCGCTATTTTATGGCAAATGCTGAAGCTGGTACCGAAAGAACCGGGAATTTTTATTTCTAGTCCCTGTTCTTTGATGGCTCAAAAGAACCGGAAAGTCATGATATTTTCAAGACCGGGATTGAAGCCTAATCAACACAAATCAACACAAGTGAAGGAAAAACGAAAAGTATAAGAAACTTAAAAACTACACCAAACAACATAAACCAACTTATAAATAAATTTGAAAAAAAAAACATTTTCGATTAAAATCGTTTTTTTGGATCATGTCAATAGATCTTTGGTTAATTTTTGAGAGCGAAATTATCTTGCTACCAACAATTTGCAATTTTTTCAAGTATTATCATTTCTTTTTGAGTATATTTTTCAATATGACGAGGTCTCGTCATATTGAAAAAATAAAATAAAAAAAATAAATAAATAATAATTTAAAAAAAAATAAAAAACGTTTTTTTTTATTTATTTTTTTATAATAAAATAAATAATAATTTTGGTAATTATTGTGAATTATATAGCACTATGAACTGTCCAGAATCTTCGACAGATCTGAACCCTATAGAACACATTTGGGAAATGCTTGGCAGGAGGGTTAGAGGTCATGGAGCGGCACCAGCTTTTTTAAATGAACTTCGCTTGGTCCTTAAAGAAGATTGTTTAAACATAACGCAATATGATATAGGTGTATTACCTCATAGACAGTATGAACGGACGTCCACAGGCAGTTGTAACAGCCAAGGGGTATCCAATGCAGCGTAATATGACATTATGACAATAATCACCAAAGCTACCTCATAATGAAAAATAACATGAGAAAGAAACGATCTATACTAATATATAAAATCCTTAAGTGACTGACATACTCATTAATTACGATCCTGCTCAAACCACTCAACGTAAGAAGCTCAATTTTGGCATACAGGTTGATTCCAGTGTGTAGAGGTTCGATAAGAAGGGATTTTTCGAAATTCCAGTTCCAAGAGGGTGAAACCACCCCTCAAATATTACAATATTTTTTATTTAAAAAACGGTCAAGTTTCCGAAAAAACGCTTAGACACGTATATTTTATTTTGTTTTTTACATATTTTAAGATTTTTTAAAAATGTATACAGGGTGTTTCGAAAAATCTGGTCATTGATTAATCACGATCCTGCTTAAAGCGCTTGACGTAAAAAACTGATTTTTGGAAAACGGATTGACTTTAGGGTGTAGAGGTTCGATAAGAAGGGATTTTTCGAAACTCGAATTCTTAGGAGGTGAAACTATCCCTCAAATATTAAAATATTTTTTATTTAAAAACCGATGAGTTTTTCGGAAAAACTTTTAAACTCGTATATTTTATTTTGTTGTTCTATAGCATTCTATGCCATATTTTGAGATTTTTTATAAATTTATACAGGGTGTTTCATAAAATATGACCATTGAGTAATCACGATTCTGCTTAAACTGCTTGACGTTTAAAGCTGATTTTAGGCAAACGGATTGACTGTGGGGTGTAGAGGTTCGATAAGGAGGGGTTTCCCGAATCTCAAATTCCAAGAGGGTGAAAACGCCCCTCATATATTACGGTTAGTCTTTCGAGAAAACGCTTGGACAAGCATAATTTATTTGGTTTTTTTACATATTTTGAAATTTTTTAAAAAATCATACAGGGTGTTTCAAAAAGTTGAGTAATTTCTTAACCACGATTCTGCTTAAACTGCTTGACGTAAAAAGCTTATTTTTGGCAAACGGATTTTTCAAAAGTCAAATTCCAATGAGATGAAAGTAACCCTCAAATATTACCAAATATATAAAAATATCGCCATATTGTCTTTTCTCATGCTGACATAAATGTGAGAAAATTTTATCCAGTTTGTATGTTAATGGAAATTCTTGCTTTGCTTTATCATCACCATTACATATGATTAATTCGACGCGAACGAAGTCGCTGGTACACGCTAGTAATTGAAAAAAATTGCAAATTGTTGGTGGCAAGTTCATTTAGCTCTTAAAAATTAATGCATTTGTTTACATGAGACAAAAAACAAAATGCCCAGGATACATGGTTCTGACAGAAAAATAATATTTTAGGAAAGCTTACTTGCGAAATTATTGCACAGGGTGTTTTAAAGTTAAGGTAAAAAACAACCAAGAAAATCATAAAAATAGGGCTAAAAACGTAGGTTCAAAATATAAAAAATATAATACTTTAAATTTGACGAAAAAAATTACCGTTATATTAAATGTAGGGTTACAACAAGGTGTCTAATGTCCAACAGGTAAAATGTATTTGAAAACATTTTGTGGTTTAATTTCTTATAATAATTATTTAATTACTATGTTTGCGGTGCTCATTAACATTAAATTTGTTTATATAGTAAACCGCGAGTTCGCTATCATAGAAACAATTAAAGGTCTTTTTCTACTACTATTTAATTAATGTGTGTTATTAATACTCACATTTTGATAACATTTGTTAAAAGCGGTGATAAAAATACTAGATTTGCAATTATTTAAACATAAACACATACATTTTCAGGTCAGTGAACTGCTGGACATATAGGAAAGGTATGCAAAAATCACTTATATATTAATTAGATAATTATACTATTTCTCTTTTTTTATCTCTTATATTTTTTATACAATATTAAAGCCTGATGGAATTAATCACAACTCATTACAAAAAGTGTGAATACATTCCTAATCTACTTTTTGGGATATTTTATTTTATATATTAATAATAATAATAATAAACTAATGCTGGTTTCAGGATAAAGATGAGAGACCGAACTAAATATAGTCACTTGCTCTACGTGGATGACCTTAAACTATACGCCGAGTCTAAACAACAGCTTGAGGTTCTACTAACAGTGACACAACAATTTAGTGACGATATAAAGATGAATTTTGGTCTAGATAAATGTGCTACAATAGAAATAAAGAAAGGACACGTCTTCACCACGTCAAACCGAGGAAAATTTTATGAATATACCTTGTCTCGAACCTGACGATACCTACAAATACCTTGGCATACAACAAAATCTTGGAATCCCCCATACAAATCTTAAGAAAGAGGCCATGGAAAAGTATAAAAGCCGTCTCACTAAATTGCTAAACACAAAATTAAACTCCAAGAACCTGACAAGGGCCATTAATTGCTGGGCAATTCCAACACTCTCATACTCCTTCGGAATTCTAAAATGGTCTGACACCGATCTAGACGAACTAGATAGAACAACACGAAGAACGCTTACAAAATTCCGCTGCTTACATCCCAATTCATCCATCCAACGACTGTACATACCACGCAGCGAGGGTGGACGTGGACTGCTCAACATTAAATCTCTTTGCAAATCACAAGAACGTAAAATGAGAGAATACTTTTTACAACACACTCACCCAAATATCCAAACAGTAGTCGAACATGACCAAGCATATACACCTCTCAATCTAGCTTCCCCACAACTTGAATTTCAAATAGAATCACATTCAAGTCGAATAAATAATTGGAAAGAGAAGATATTACATGGAAAATATCCCTTACAACTAGCTGCTGCTCACATTGATAAGTCAACATCAATATCTTTCTTAAAGTATGGTAATCTACACCCTGAGACAGAGGGTTTCATACTGGCAATCCAAGACAGGATCATGAGAACCAGAAATTATGAAAAGCACATCCTGAAGACGGACACCATTGATGTATGTCGAAAATGTGCTAAACCGGGTGACACCATCGAACATATTACTGGTGCGTGCTCCGCCCTTGCAGACACCGATTACCTCTGTCGACATAACCAAGTGGCTAAGATTATACATTCGCGCTTAGCATTAAGGTGCAAACTAATAAAATCGTCACTGCCATATTATAAATATACACCTGATGCAGTTTTGGAATCCGACCAACATCTGTTATACTGGGACCGACCAATCATAACTGATAAAACTGTGGATTACAACCGTCCGGACATCTTGCTTATCAATAAATCTGAAAAAGTAGCACGGATTATTGACATCGGAATTCCACTCACGCACAATATATTCAAAACAGAACAAGAGAAATGTAGAAAGTATACTAACCTAGCTATAGAGGTAAAACGCATTTGGAACCTAAACAAAGTCAGTATTGTGCCCCTCATAATCTCCACCGAAGGAGTTTGTACCACCAATCTTTACCTAACTTGGCTAAATTGGAACTACAAAAAGGCTTACGTTATCCCATGCAAAAGGCCGTAATTTTACAAACCTGCCATCTAGTTCGTAAGTTCCTATCAATATAGACAGGATGAAGTGAATTCTTCCTCTGCTTATATATCGCCCGACATGAAATGTTGAGATTAAAAAGAAAAGAAAAGATAATAATAATAATAATAATCGTCTTTATTGAAGAAAGAAAGATGTGTAACATTACATATATTATTACACATCATGCAACAAGGGTGGCGAAATTTAACAAAAAAAGTTATTCTTACATTTAACCACCCATAGCCGCCATAAGGTATTTATTGAAAAATATGTTCAAAAGACAAAAAAGACAAAAAAATATGTTCTATAAACTAACAAATTAAAAAATATGCATAGTTAATTCTTATACACATGGCATAATAAATAATTTTAAAAAATAAACAAAAAATACAAAACCATCATCATTCCTGTGAAGACAAAAGAAACATTTTATATTTTTTTCGCAATTGACCAAAGTTACATTGTTTGAAATCATTATCAAGGGAATTGTAACTAGTGACGGCCATATAGGTAAAACTTCTTTGAAAAAGGGCGGATCTATGTTGAGGCATGGTCAGTTGATTATGGTGTCTTATATTACAATTATGCATGACATTACGAGGAATAAGTTTTTCACTCAGATATATAGGGGTGGATGTGCTAAGAACTTTAAACAGAAACATGACGAAATGCACCTGACAGTGTTTGAAATCTTAAGCCACTTTAATTCATTAATACGAGCAGAGATATGATCGTACTTCCTCAGACCAAAAATGAAGCGACAGCAAACGTTTTGTACATACTGCAATCTGTTTTTAGAAACTAGATCCAAACATGGATAAAAAATAATATTAGCATAGTTGAAAACAGACAGTACCAGGGATTCACACAGTTTTTTTCGCATCCTAAAGTTTAAAATATATCTATTGGAATATAATATTTTAACTCTAGTGTAAGTTGTTTGCAAAAGTTTCTTTATATGTTCTTCAAACCTAAGATGCGTGTCAATATATAGTCCCAAGTTCCTAGCGGAAGCTGAGTAGCGTAGATTTTTATTAGCTAATTTTAGTGTTATGCTTCGCTGTAAAGTTGCTCTTTTCTTCTCTGAACAAAACACAAGAACTTCAGTTTTATTGGCATTTGTTTTCAAATTGTGTTCAGTAGAATATTTTAAAATAGACTCCAAATCTAGGTTCAATAGAAGAGAAGCTGTATCAGAATTTACTGGATCAAAATAATGAAGAAGCTGCGTGTCATCGGCGTATGATTGTACGTGGGAATTAGAGACACTATCAAAAATGTCGAAGGTATATATCAGAAATAGTAGTGGTCCTAGAATGGAGCTATGTGGGACACCCGATATTATTCTGCCGGCGGATGACAAACCACCATTTAACCTTACTCTCTGCGTTCTATCAGCAAGATACTCTCCAAGGAAATTTTGAGGCAGCTCGTCAAAACCCAAATAATACAACTTAGCACACAGAAGATCATGGTCCAATACGTCGAACGCCCTGGAGTAATCCAAAGAAATGGACAGAACAGCCATACCCCTATCAAGAGCCCTGGAAATGTTATCTGCCAAGTTCAACATGGCTGTAGTTGTACTATGCATTTCACGAAATCCCGATTGATGAACTGGATAAAGTTTATTTCTTAAAAGAAAGTTGTTAATCTGAGCATACACTGCTCTCTCCAGTACCTTGGACATGACAGGCAACAAACTTATGGGCCGCAGATCGGTAACATTACCAGGGTTTTTCATTTTCGGTATTGGGTAAACAATAGACTCCTTCCAGCATTTGGGGAAATACCCTATTTCCAGGCAACAATTAATAATATGAGTAAGAGGATACAAGGTCGCAGGCAAACTGAGTTTAAACATGTGTAGAGTGAGATCATCACAACCTGCAGCATTAGATTTTATTTTGTATATATACCTAAGAATTGCTTCGGGAGACTCCATTGAGAAACCAAAACTTAATCCCACTCGGTACTTATTGTTCCTATAGAATGTGGTTTTATTAATACAAGCATTAGTTTTGTTAAATACGCTCAAGAAATATGTGTTCACATCTTCTGGACTATGCAATGAAGTAGGAAGATCATTAAAATTGCTTGACCCAGAGGAAACGTATTTACTATTTCACCGTGATGCAGCTTTCTGAAAAATTCCACATCATGAAAAGCACAATCATAAAACTTTTTGATGCAATTAATGTTTGAGAAAATTCCATTCTCGAAAAAAATGCTTCGTCCATTGGCTTGGAAATGACGATCGATGACATTTCCCATATAATTTTACATATAAAATGACATCGATCTTTATTTCGTAGCCATCGCTGACACAGTTTTTTTTTCGATCATATGGTACTACACATCGAAAAAAAAACTGTGTCGATGATAATCTTGGCTAGGTGAAGCCCTAGACCTCATTTACTTGGCAAAAATTATTTTAAAAAGTGTGTATTTTTTATAATTAGTGTTATTTTTTGACAAGTTTTATATCAATTTATAGTAAGTTACGTCTAGAGATTGACCTCGATAAAACTGTCATCGATTAAATCATTCTCCTGAGAAAAATTAATGACTAGCAGTGCCTCTAGTGTTTGTTCGCACAGTGATTTTACTTCCAGTCATTTCCATTACAGAAAATATTCTAAAGGGGAATGTTTGGTGCATTTAACTTATATGTTTATTTGTTTCCAGGTCTGTCAAATCTCTTTTGACAGAGAAAGGAGCGGATCCTAACCTTGTTCTGTCGAAAAAGGGTATCTCGCCATTCCACTTGGTGATAGGCTGCGAATCCCACGATTTCTCACTCAAAGTGACGTCACTGATTTTACAAAATGGCGGCAATCCGAACGTGAGGTAAGTTCGAAAGTTGACATGTGATACGTCATTCTATTCAGAGTGTCATTTTCTATCGAATAAAGTAAAAAATATACCGAGGGTGCCATTTAAAAGAGTTGTAGTAATCAATCCTAATTTATGTCATATCATATAATAGCATACCAAATCTCGTTTTTTATCTAAAAAAATAAAGAAGTTATAAGGGTGTGCCACTTTTGAGACGCACGCGGTATAGACACGACTGTACATTTGTCATCTATGGTAATCGCAAAACAATTTCCGATGCACGTGATCAACTTTGAGTGACAAGCGATGGCGACAGCGCTGCCAGATTGTGATGGATTTATGAGATGAATTTCAATTTAAAAGTGACAAATAATTTATTTATTATGTTACGTTTTTCGTCGGTTCCGTGTGGATAGAAAGTCACAATTTATTTAAACACTATTTATTTAACACTAATTAACAAAAACAATAACGATAAAAGACTTATAGAACTATTTACAAACGATTTATAACTAAGAATTTATTTTTAGTTTTAGCGCGTCAACTGCACTGGTATATTTATAACTGTCCTCTCTAGGCCACTGCCGCCGGCTTTTATACCGACAGGTAAAAGAAATCTAGAATAGTCCAAAGATCGTTAGGCGCATAGAGAAGGTTTTCGAATGTTCTCGTATGTACGAGTCCATTCTAGTGGGTCTCGATTCTTCTCGAACGAATGAATCATTGCGGTGTCTATGCGATGTTAAGGTCATCCGAGGGCGGGCCATATTGTGAGGTTAGGTCGAGTCCACACCGGCTCGCAACACTGCCCCTTCTTAGGGCACATGCTCGTCCCGAGATTATACGGTGAATGAAGGTATTTGCAAAGCTGGCCCCTGGTACATTGCGAAGTCTGGTAGAAATAGCAGTCTACAGTTTTCTCTCCCGATCTCAGCTTTGGGTTGTAGCAGCAAACGAGGATCTCGATTCCCGTAAATCTGAACAAGACTTCAATCATGTTCCGGATTGTACGCCAACTCAAACCATCGAGTCCACACGCCAGCTTCGGAATGGCTAATCGTGCAATGTTGTTGTTTAGCAGGGCTTCTCTCAGTTCAATCAGGGTCTTCCATAGATTGAGATAAGTCGGCTTACTCGGGGACCATTCCTTGGTGACCAGGTAGAAGATGTGCCTTGCTTGACCATGTGCATTGTCGGTTAGCCTCAAGACGCTTCCAACCTCTGGATCCTGTCGGCGTAGTTCTCCGACACGCCCAAACTTCTCATTGAACGTCGCAGCGATTCCTCTGGACATCCGCAAATCTCGAGCCACACAATGAGCGAGCGAATAATCAGGAGGCACGGAAAAGAGGTCTCGTTGATCTTCTTTGGTTACACCATAGCGAGCCTTCTCACTGCTGTTGTATCGGGCCATGAAATCGTCAAAGGACATCTCCGAATCAGGGGGATCAAAGCTGCAGGTTCTCACGGTCCCAGCACGATCTTCTATTTCGCCTTGGTAGGGGCTCAAACGGTTGAAATGGACTACCCTCGGTTTTCCTTTTGGCAATTTTCTGATACGGTATACGACGTCATTAATTCTATCCATGACTTCGTATGGCCCTTCCCACGAGGATTGTAGCTTCGGAGATAACCCACGACGTCTCTGCGGGTTATATAGCCACACCAACTTCCCTGGTTGGTATCCTCCATGCTCAGCTTGAATGTCGTAGTGTTCCTTCATTCGGTCACTAGCACTTTGAATATTTAGGCGGACTCTCTGATGAATGTCGTCCATCCTTTGACGTAGTGTGTGGACATAATCTTCTCCGGCGACTTCTTCTCCCGGTCGGCAACCAAATTTCAGATCACAGGGTAGGCGCACTTCCCGTCCCATAACGATGCTGGCTGGAGTTTGCCCTGTAGATTCTTGGACGGATGAACGGTAGGCCAACAGGAACAGGTGAAGAAATTTGTCCCAGTCTCTTTGGTGGTCAGAGACTACTTTGGCCAGATAACGGTTGATAGTTCTGTTCATGCGTTCAACCATCCCATCGGATTGTGGATGTAGAGCAGTCGTCCTGGTCTTGCGGATGTTCAGGACTTCACAGACGCCTTGGAACAGATTGGACTCAAAGTTTCTTCCCTGATCTGAATGAAGCTCCATGGGAACACCAAACCTGCAGATCCATTCTTTAACAAGGGCATCAGCAATCGTGGACGCTTCTTGATTTGGCAACGCGTAGGCCTCGACCCATTTGCTGAAGTAATCCATTACTACCACAATGTATTTGTTGCCATCGTTCGTCTCCGGGAAAGGACCAGCCACGTCGATCGCTATTCGTTCGAAGGGACTACCAACATTGTACTGGCGCATAGGGGCTTTACCACGCTTTTGTGGCCCATTAATGGCTGCGCAAATGTCACATTTCTTACACCAGGCCCTCACATCTTCTTTGCAGTTCACCCAGTAGAACCGTTCACGCAGCTTGCCAAGTGTCTTGGTAACACCAAGATGTCCACCGCTGGTTCCATTGTGAACTTCCGCCAAGACTTCCGGGACCCTCTTCTTTGGAATGACGATCTGCCTTCTCTCTTCTTGTCCCTCTGGTCTCACAATCACACGGCGAAGTAATCCGTTATCTATTACCAATGAATTCCACTGGACCAGTACGACTTCACGTTCGGCGAATATCTGCAAACTTCCTCCCACGTTGGTCTCTGGTCCGCGTTTTTCCAGTTAATCACCAAGCCCAACTCTGGATCACTGATTTGGTCATTTGCAAGATCTTCGGTTTGCCAACTATCACCAACCACAGTCGTCCTTAAGACTTTCACTTCTTTCTCTTCTTTGCAACGATTTCCCATCTGTCCGCAATTCCAACAGCGAATCGGTCCCCCCTTCTTACTCATATACTGATCCAGTACTTTCCGCACAATCCTTTCCACTTTGGAATCGTCGGAACTCTCCTCAACAGCCCGTACAAATCCTAGAGACCTAGAGCATTCTTTCGCGGCCTCAAATTCCAGGGCACGTGCTAGGGCATCTCCCAAATGCGTTGGATGAGCTAAAAGAAGTGTTTGCCTTGTCTCGTTGTCACATAAACCATCAATAAAAGCCTGTACTTTTAAGCGCTCCATAACATTTTCGGGCATAGCAGGGTACGCAAGGCGAACGAGGCGGGCTACGTCGGCTTCAAACTCCTGCAGAGACTCATTTGACTTTTGAATGCGATTTTTTAGCTGGGAATGATAGACATGTTCCAAATGAGCTTGGCCGTACCTCATTTCTAAATGTCGTACCAATTGCTGATAATCTCCCTGTTCCGATGGTGACAATGTCTGCAGAATATCAGTCGCATCTCCTCGCAGTGCGACAGTCAAAGCGGTAGCCTTTTTCAGCGACTGTCCATCCGTTCGCTCGCAGCGGCCTCAAACTGGCAAAAATAATTGGCCCAAGCGGTTTTTCCGTCAAACTGTGGAGGCTTAATAACTGACTTTGAGATATACTTATTTTCGACTAGTTTCGGTGCCTCCGATGTTTCTTGACATTTTGGTGAATTGGCCTTTTCTATTTCTTGTTTTAAAATTTCGATTTTTTTATTTACATCGTCCTCAATTTGTGTTATTTTGTCTTGTAGCTCCGTAGAATTCTCTATAATCTTTTCTTCTAATTCCCTGGAATTTTCTGTTATCTTTTCTTCTAAATTAAGTATTTTATTATTAAAGCTGGCCTGTATGTCTTTAGAATTTTCTGCGATTTTATCTTCCAAAATATTAATTTTATCACTGATTTTCTCTTCTAAATTAACTTCCAAGTCAGTTATTTTACTATTCAAATTGTTCAAGTTGTCGTCTAATTTTTGAGAATTCTCTGTCATTTTATCATTCAAATTCTCTTCCAAGTTAATCATTTTACTATTCAAATTGTTCAAGTTGTCGTTTAAATTGTCTTGTAAATTTTTCAATGACGAGTCAAGGTCACCTTCCAGCTCGAAGTAAAATGTGTCAGGATCCTCACCTTCCTCCACCAAAACGTCTCTCAGTCTAGCTTGCAAAATGCTTTTCTTTCCATCTGTCTCGCACTCTCTCTCTTCCAATATGCATTTCAGTTCGGACACTTTCAAGTCTTTCAACAATTTTTTTCAGAGCCATGGTCAGTCTTTTTATTCTTCTAGTCTATCACACACGCCACACTTGACACCAATTGTTACGTTTTTCGTCGGTTCCGTGTGGATAGAAAGTCACAATTTATTTAAACACTATTTATTTAACACTAATTAACAAAAACAATAACGATAAAAGACTTATAGAACTATTTACAAACGATTTATAACTAAGAATTTATTTTTAGTTTTAGCGCGTCAACTGCACTGGTATATTTATAACTGCCCTCTCTAGGCCACTGCCGCCGGCTTTTATACCGACAGGTAAAAGAAATCTAGAATAGTCCAAAGATCGTTAGGCGCATAGAGAAGGTTTTCGAATGTTCTCGTATGTACGAGTCCATTCTAGTGGGTCTCGATTCTTCTCGAACGAATGAATCATTGCGGTGTCTATGCGATGTTAAGGTCATCCGAGGGCGGGCCATATTGTGAGGTTAGGTCGAGTCCACACCGGCTCGCAACAATTATATCATTTTTAAAATATTTTTACGTTTCATTTTTAATTTAACAAACTAATATTTTAGTAATTAATTGATTTATTTGTTTTATAGCTTATTTTACTTATTACATATTGGCAAAAACTAGTCCGTTATGAAGATTATTCTAAGCGTTATTATGGGGGTTATTTATTTATTATTGATGTACAGGGTGTCCCACTAAGAATAGCTCTCGGCTGTATCTCGGAAAGTATTAGCCGTAACGGCTGCGGAAAAAAATATTTATGATTAAAGAGGCTATGGAAAATTGCTGGAAATTATTTTCAAGTTTGCAGAACGACCGCTAGGGGGGCACAACTGCAACAAAAAATAAGAAAATGGAGTTTTTACACAATTTTGCCTAGATAAGGTGTACTATAAGTAACAGCTTCATAATCTTCAGTAAATTTTGAATATTTTTTGTTAGAGCCATTTTCCCCTATCTACCAAAATAAAGTGGTGGGGGAAGGTTAGATCTGTTTTTTTTTGAATATTAATATCTCTGGACTTGATGATCGGAATCCAACAAGCTAGGGCTCGTTTAAAAGAGCGTTTCTTACTCTATATTGTACCATATAAACAATAATAATAAGCTTTTGAACGTAGACGCTTTAACAAACATTGCGCGTTTTTTCAAAAAAAATTAAATACAATAGTATGTAAATATAATGTAATTTTAGCTGATAGTAAAGAGTAGTAAAAGCTTAAAAAGTCAGAACCGCATCTTGATATCTCCTTTCAAACCGAAGATATTAGCAAAATTATATTAAATATCAAAAAATAAGCCCTTAATTACCTTATTTTTACAACACATCAGTAGGTATCAGTAGCCCTCTTGATTAGGCCAATTCTAACAAAAAAATAAGATAGAAACAGTTAGTTTATTTTAAAATCGACGATATACCAGCATATCATAATACCAGATGTATTAATATCTAATTAAGATAATAATAATGAACAAGAAACGATGATTCAGTGAAGTCATGGTAAGCTTTGGAGAAAAGTTGCTTTTCGCGTAATAGTATAAACGTCAAATTGTTGTTAGATCAACATTTTGATAGTCTTAGCAGCGTTTTTTAATCTTTTAAATGCTTTTTCAAAATGCCTTTATTATTTGAAGTAGTTGAAGTTGTTGGTATTTTGAAAAAGCAATCAAAAGATAAAAAAACGTTGCTAAGGCTATCAAAATGTTGATCCAATAACAATTTGACGTTTATACTATTACGTCAAAAGAAACTTTTTTCCAAAGCCTACCATGACTTCACTGAATCATCGTTTCTTGTTCATTATTATTATCTTAATTATTAGATATTAATACATCTGGTATTATGGTAGTCTGGTATTTCGTCGATTTTAAAATAAACTAACTGTTTCTATCTTATTTTTTTGTTAGAATTGGCCTAATCAAGAGGGATACTGATACTGTATTGTAAAAATACGGTAATTAAGGGCTTATTTTTTGGTATTTATTATACTTTTGCTAATATCTTCGGTTTGAAAGAAGATATCAAGATACGGTTTTCGCTGATTTTTTAAGCTTTTACTACTCTTTACTATCAGCTAAAATAACACATACTATCGTATTTATTTTTTTTTGAAAAAAACGCCCTATGTTTGTTAAATTGTAAGAAAGCGCCCCTTGCGTCTACGTTCAAAACCTTATTATTATTATTTTTATGGTATAATATAGAGTAAGAAACGCTCTTTTAAACGAGCCCTCGTTTGTTGGATTCTGATCATCCAGTCCGGAGTTATTAACATTTAAATAAAAATAGATCTAACCTTCTCCCACCACTTTATTTTAGCAGATAGGGGAAAATAGTTCTAACAAAAAAAATCCAAAATTTACTGAAGATCATGAAGCTATTATTTATAGTACCCATTATACAGGGTTGTTCACCACATATGTACGACACGCAATATTGTAGTTAAACGATTAGATTTTTACAAACTGTAAGTTTTGGGTTCGCTGAAGGACTGTTAGAGCTACAATTTAAAAATATTTTTACAAGATACAGAGTGTCCCAAATAAATAAAAAATATCAAAGTTGTTTTTTTTTAAATGGAACACCCTGTATATTATTACATTTTTAGTTTCTACGATTAAAATAAAGGTAAATTTGATTATGGTTTATTACACTTAAACCTTACCGTTTTTGAAATATTTTCAATTTTGTGAAATTGCAGTATAAATTTTAAGGCTTCATTTCTCCGAGGATATCAAAGTTTTTAATACTAAATATTTACTGAAGTTTATTTATAAATCAGGTATTGTGTTGCAATAATAAAAATTATACTACCTTATACAGAGTGTCTAAAAATTTATTTTAAATAATTACTAGCTTTTTACTTACTTTACCTGTATATTTTATGAGAATCAGATGCACAATTTAAGTGTCTATCAAATTGTATTATACCATTTCTTATCTATTCCTTCAAGTTTTCGTAGAAAATGCATTTTCTTATAATTTAGACCTCGTTTATTAATATACCCATGGAATATTGACATTTTAGATTGTTTTTAAAACAACAAATGTACAAAATTTACAGGCTAGTAATATTATCGTTTTTAGTAAAACGATAATATTACTAGCCCATTTGTATGCAAAAGGAAAACTATTTAAATCTTTATAAAAGAGTATACCATTAATTAAATATACCACCAGTATTTCCGCCCAAATACTAATTAACTACATACTTAATTGTGTTCGTTAATAAATTATTATTCTAAATAAATGTGGATTTGAATCAGAAATCAATATAATAATAAGTTATGAAAATTAACGTCTCTGTTGTTATAAATAAGCATTTGTCAAAAAATTAAATATCATTTTTAAGGTGTTACTTTTTACCACACTGTCTAATACACATACATAATTCAGTTTTTTAGTATTTTGAGCAATTGTTATTAATCAATGCAAACAGTAATGTAGTTTGAATACTGGAATCATATTAATTGGTCCTCTTTAACAAATATTTAAACAGTTTTTTTTTTATTTTTTAATGAAATAAACGAACTATATCGACAATATTAGTATCTGTACTCTTTAAAAATTTGGTACGTCTTTAAACATAGTCTAAAATGTCAGTATAATAATCTGTAATGTCAGGGGATATTGATAAATGAGTTCTAAATTACAAGAAAATGCATTTTCTACTTGAAGAGATAGGTAAAAAAATGGTATAATACAATTTGATAGACAATTAAATTGTGCATCTGATTCTCATAAAATATATAGGGTGTTCCATTTAAATTAAACAAGTTATTGCCGTTAAGTTAGTAATTATTTAAAATAAAATTTTAGACACTCTGTATAAGGTAGTAAAGTTTTTATTATTGCAACACAATAACTCATCAATAAATAAACTTCAGTAAATATTTAGTATTAAAAACTTTGATACCCTTGGAGAAATGAAGCCTAAAAATTTATACTGCAATTTCACAAAATTGGAAATATTTCAAAAACGGTAAGGTTTAAGTATAACAGACCTTAATCAAATTTACCTTTATTTTAATCGTAGAAACTAAAAATGTAATAATATATAGGGTGTTCTATTTAAAAAAATACAACTTTGATATTTTTTATTTATTTGGGACACTCTGTATCTTGTAAAAGTATTTTTAAATTGTAGCTCTAATAGTCCTTCACCGAACCCAAAACTTACAATTTTTAAAAATCTAGTCGTTTAGTTACAATACTCCGTGTCGTATGTGGTGAACAAACCTGTAGAGGCAAAATTCTGTAAAAAAATACATTTTCTTATTTTCCATAGCAGTTGCGCCACCTAGCGGCCATTTTGCAAACTACCTCACTTTGAAAGTGGTGTTATGTGCTAATCAGTCAAACTTACTTCTCTGACTGCAATCAAAGGTAATAAAAAATCTTTATTGTCACGTTCTCGTTCAAAATAGTTTATTAGGGAAGCTACAAGCTCTTTGCTTCGACTATTTAAATGCTTCGACATATTTTCAACACACGATTTCAATAAATACAAAACAAAAATTCGAAAATTTAGTTCTTAAAAGAACTGTTTGTGCTTAAAAGTACAATTTTTAAAAAAAGACTATGAGAACAGGCAAAAAAAACGAGAATTACTCACAAAGATTCAAAATCAACACGATATTATACAAAATAATGACTGACATTAGGATAACTGTAAAATAATAAACGACAAAAGGCGCAATGTGACCAACATAGCGATAATAAAATTCGGTTTAAACTAATTTTTGCAGCTTTAATCTAAATAAAATATCTGTTACAATAATTTGCTCTATAAAGTATAATGAAGAGCTGCTCGGTATGTTAAATTATACAACAAATTTAAACATTTTTGCCAAAATTTCATTTAGTCAGGTTTATAGACTTTAGTGTCAATGTCGATACGATTTATGACGTGCATCGGAAAAAATACTTGTCGATTACTTATAAAAGTGTGTCAAAATTTTCAATTCCCTAATTTTTGTGACTCTTTTGTCAAATTTTAACTAAAGTAATTGGGCTCACTGTTCGGTTTTTATATGATTCAAAATAAAAAAATATATAAATTGTAAAATTAGTAATTTTTTAATGGTCATAATGCGTTCTTTCAAAATCATCGAACAACTAAATAATTTCCATAGATCCAGTGACGTACCGTGACTTTGAATTTTGAGACCAAAAACTAACAAATAATTTGTCAAAAAAATCATATTACAGCTATATGTTTTATTTTGCATAAAAATGTTAACTAATAAGTTAGAATAATTATATTTCTTTCCTAACTAAGTGGTTTTATCGCTAAATTTAACTAAAGCTAAGTACAACACAAATCTTAAATACGTGGACTACTATAACAACAAATACATCGTAAAGCTATTTTGAACGACATTGACATTCTGAACGAGGATTCAAGTTAAACTTTTTAGAAAATAATTTAAAGGAAAAATGAACCTGCTCAGATGCTTGTTCCGAGTAAAATCCTAATAAACTGTGGCACATGATGCAGAATTGCATGAATCTTTGGAGTTATGTTAATACCTAAGTTGAGTATTTCCAATCTAAATTGTTCGATGTCATGTTCAAAATGTTTGTTTAGTGCTTGACCAAAACAACTCGAAACTACTTGATTGAATGCAGAAAACACTGCAATATATTTATTGCCTAAAAAAAATATGTTTAGGTTTTTGCTTGTCAAAACTTTGAATAGGATTCTTTACCGGGCGATATCGTCTTCAAAATATCCACTTTCTTTAAAAGTTGTCTGGCGTTATTTCCGTTACATTTTCCATAATAATCTAGTTTCAATCCCGCTTTTTTTTATCCATTCTGTTGCAACATTGGTATTCTCCAATTCAAGACAATCAAATAGTTTTTGAACCACACCTAACAAAAGGTGAAGCTCAGGAGGGGGTATATACTTTAAGACAGGTGTTTCTTCGTCGCCAATGATTAAAGGTATGTTTATACAGTTTTCTAAAAAATAATTGCCCTTTTTTTATATGGTTTGGTTTGGAACAGTTTAAAAAATACAAAAAAAAATATTTCAAACAAAAACGCTTACTAAAATCTTTGGCTTTTGTTATATTTCCTCCAGATTGTTGCCATAAATTTGTATTTTCTATAATACTTTTTATAGTTCTGAATGATCCTTTAATTTCCATTTCCTTTACATTTAATTTATACCATGAGCAAGTGTGAGTGGATGAATTTGACTGAAGACCAAGGAGAATCATAATAAGCTTAAAGTCAGCAGCAAAAGTATAGGAACAAATTCCACATATGGACTGCAGATCTAACGTCTCAAAGAGGCTTTTAATGTTAGCATAAGATTCAGACAACTTTGGTCCTAAGCCAATTATGAATAGTTTATTAATTCCAGCACTTTTATATTTCTTGAAATATTCGGGATCATTTTCAGGGAGCACATTCAGACAAACTTTTAGTGATTCACCACCACTATCAATGCCAATTCTTACATGGAAATCTTCAGATAATTCTCTAATTTCCAAAATATATGATAGAAGACCAGATAAATCTGAGCAGTATACAAAAATTAATATTAACTGAATTAACATTTTTCCTTTAAATTATTTTCTAAAAAGTTTAACTTGAATTCTCGTTCAGAATGCTACCACAATAGTCTTTTACGATGTATTTGTTGTTATAATAGTCCACGTATTTAAGACTTGTGTTGTACTTAGCTTTAGTTAAATTTAGCGATAAAACCACTTAGTTAGGGAAGAATTATAATTATTCTAACTTATTAATTAACATTTTTATGCAAAATAAAACATATAGCTGTAATATGATTTTTTTGACAAATTGTTGTTTCAGTTTTTGGCTTTGAATAAGAAGGCTAAGGAAAGAGCATAATGCTATCCATGTATTCATGCATGGTGGGCGGAAAAAGCGCCATAAAAGCACTCTAGGGTGGGGATCCTTGACAGTTCTGTTTGACGATTCATTTGACACATTTGAATTTGATTTGAAATTTTGTGGATTTGTCAGTCTTTACGGAGCTTATTTTATGTTATTTATTATTTATTCTACTACTGATAGTTGTATAAAGGTAGTAAATCTAGATGGAAATTATGGCAGAACTTAAATTAACAGTGACACTATCGCGATTTATCGAAAAATATTCTAAAATAGTTGGTTGTGTAGCGTGCGGTAGATCTCGGCAAAAATTGAGTGAAATAATGGAACAACTTTTCGCTAGTAAGTGACTATATAATATACATACGTGTAGTAAACCGATCATTTATGAAATTCACTTAAATTAACTAAATTATATATTTTTCTTGCATTTTAGCTTTTATTTATTACTTGCCAAAGATTAGATGTCAACGAATTTAGATACGCTAATTTGACTTACCTGCTTCAGTAGCGTATCGGATGTTTGTGTTAATAAATACTTATTATAACTTATCTATTTTTATTAGAATTATATATTTTTATAACAATTTTAATAACTACCAACATTTATTTACAACGTAACATAAAACAACAAATTATTGAGTCTACCCCACATCTACCCTGCATCATAGTTTTACATTTTTTAAATAAAATTAGAATGACACTGATAAACCGGAATTTAAGTCGGCCATATTTGAGGCCCATCGCGGTGTACCTAAGATTTTTGATATGCTCCTTCCTTAGTCTTCTTATTCAAAGGTTTTTGGTCTCAAAATTCAAAGTCACGGTACGTCACTGGATCTATGGAAATGATTTAGTTGTTCGATGATTTTGAGAGAACGCATTATGGCCATTAAAAAATTACTAATTTTACAATTTATATATTTTTTATTTTGAATCATATAAAAACCGAACAGTGGGCTACTTAGACCAAAATCAAATCAAACGTATTGAGGTTCTAACGTGGCGCCTGCCATTCATTCTCCGCTCCGATTAAAACCAAAACAAAAGCTGAACTATATCGAAAACCTATTAATAACAACACAATTGCGACTATTTTTCTGATATCTATCCGGATAAATCCGGAAAGCGGTCGTAATCGATTGCGATAATAAGAGTAAATTAATTATTATTGTTATCGAAAAAGAAAACAATAGTGTGGAGAAATCGAGACGATGCTATATTTGGATTCTCGCACTGAAAGTCCACTCGAAAGGTCAAAATATTATTTAACAACATTGTTTACTACTAAAAATATAATATACAACCCTAGAACGTACAAATAGATACTGTAAACTGGGATATCTTTGTGAATGCAGCATAACTTTGGTACATTCTCATATTTTCACATTGTGTAATATATGTTCGTTATTTTATTATTAACTAATAATACTAAATACTAGTAATATAACTAATATACTAACGTTTAAACTACCGCCTTTTAAAGAAAATGAAATACATTTTAAAAGTGAATATGTAGTTTGTTCAAAGCCAATAGCAGAAGCCATACAAAGTCTGCAAGGCGATAAAGACTCATATTATGTTTCTCTATTACCCGAGCTAATAGGAATCCAATATATCATTAAAAGTCTTAAAATGGAAAACTTAAAATATTGCGACACTTTGCTAGATGCTATTAAAGAAAACATAAAAAGACGTTTTATAAAGTTTTTGCAATTAGAGTCCATTCTTTAAATGAAATTGGAGTCAAAATCATTTATTTGTATACTGAGACATGTATAATTAATCGGCAGAAAAATACGTAAAAAGAGAGATCTTATTTTATCTTTTTAGTGAACTCTAATTCCTCTGTTGCAAGTAGCGACAACACCAGATCTACTGGCAGCATCGCTGACTTAGAAACACTGCAATATTTAAGTACCTAATAAAGACATCAGCTTAAATATTTTTTTCCCGTGATATTTTCCATAGCAACTGTTAAAATTGCGTTATATCTATCAAAAATAGTAGATAAAATAGTACTTTAACCGCAAGGGTAGATTAAATGATACTTTAACAGCGAGTATAGGTTAAAAACTTTATTTCTTCTCGCACGTTTTTTAATTGCTTCCATTTTCGAAAATTTTTGTATTCCTTTTCATAAGTTATTCGGGATTTAAATGGAAGTAGTTTGGATATGGCGTTTGTCGCCTCAGCCTGAATATCTGTTGGTAATTTACTTATTTCGTTTTGAGTCATTTCTGGCTCCAATTCAATCAGCAATCCACACGAAAGAGAATTAAAAAATATTGACTCAAAAGAGACACTAAAGAGACATCTTTATTTATTTGTCAAATTACATAGAAACCAACGCCAACCCAGCACAATATTTTTTCTACTCGTACCTAATAAATTCCTTGAAATAATAATTTCTGAATATTTTTTAAAACGTAACTCGCTATGGAAAAAAATATTGTTTTATACACGACGATAAAATTGCATTATCGTTTCCCGAAATTAATTCACTCGCGATTTCATCGCTCGTGAATTAATCTTTTCGGTCGACGATAAAAAATACCTTTTCCAAAAGTATCTTGTATCTGATATCTCAAATACTTTGCTTGGAAGTATCTTGAAACTTGTATTTTTCGGATACTTTTTATGAGGTATCTTGTTTATATACAGGGTGGCGCACCTCATTCGCCTCGGTTGATTATACGAAAACGGAAAGATGTAGAAACAAAATATTTTATGGGTATATGTGGGGAGGTAATGTGTACAATTTAAAATTATTTTTAAATGTACAGGGTGTTTCAGAACTAAGATCCATACCAAAGTTATATTCTTTCTTATGGAACACCCGGTATTTTAATTCATTTTTGGATTTTTGGGCCCAAAAAAAGGCATTTATTGTAAGGGTTAAATATGTTTAAAATCTTTAGTTTTTGAGATATTTAAAGATATTTAAATTCGCATGCTACAATAGAATAGATTATTAACACCCTGTACATTACTTTTCAAAATTAATTCTTATGCTGAGTTTAAAGGTAGAGAAATAAACTTTACTGAAAAATGGTATTGGTTCCTTAAATTTATACAGGGCTATCAAAAGTTGCTGATCTATTTTAAAGATATATTTTATATAAAAACTTCGTTATTTCAAATGCAACACCCTGTATTTTTTTAAATAAATCGAAGCAGATTCAAATGCTCTTTTAAACTATATTAGGGTTTCCTATACCTATCTAGCTCAGATTTTCAATAAAAAGCGATTTTTAAATAAAATTGCAATCAAGATGGCTGGTGTCGCCATGGCAATTTTCTAGTCACAGTTAAGCTGCGTCCTCACTGAGTCGACACTGTCAATCGACCATGTCTATCGACATTGTTGATCAACAAGTCGACAAAACGCATCTGTCCACACCAGATTGACAAAAATGTTTGTCGATCAGTCGAAATCAACATGTCTGACGAAGATGACGCAATAGTTGCTTGTGCCGCATATATTATTATTGCCACTAAAAAAGAAAAATTTCACGCAAAAGAAAATTTTGGGTTCAACCAAGTCTTCAAAGTAGAACTAATAATAATACAACGTAATACAACGCCCTCTAGTAATTTGATAGAAGATTTAAAGAAAGATGACGTCAACATAATGAGTCTTGAATACAGGTGTAATTGTGGTTTTAGATTTTTTTTTTCGAATGTCGGAAAGTGAATTTGAATATTTATTACAAAAAATCGGGCCAAAAATTTGTAAAGAAGACACCAATTGTCCATTTTTTCAACGAAAAAGCATGATTACGATATCAACTAGCCAAGCCGTCACTGTGTATAACAGTTTGTCGAATGTCGAACGTCGAAAACAGGTCCACACACTAATATCGATCGACTGTTCTTTGATGTTTACCCACGGACGATGGAAAGCAAATCGACATGTCGATCGATTAATTCAGTCGATCGACTCCGTCGATTGCCACGTACACACCAAGTCAACAGCATCGATAGACAGGGTCGATCGACAGTGTCGACTCAGTGAGGCCGCAGCTTTAGTAACTATTTTCAAAGTCGACATTAGTTTATGGAATGGACATTATTATTTATAATTTATAACAGTTTACTTAAATTTACCTACAATAGTTTAATAAGTAAGTATTCATTATTTTATCAAGAAAAATAAAGCAATATCTGCTTGCGGAACAAATAGATATTATGTGACTAGTGATATTATTTTGTGAGGAAAATTACTTCTTGGCCTCAAGGGCTTACGCTCAAAGATATCCAAATAGGAATCTTCCTGATAAGCGTTTCTTTGAAAAACTTCTTTGAAAAACTTCTGTCCTATTTCGCAGAGCTGGTAGTGTGGTTTATAAAAAACCTATTAGGCAGAAACCTGTCGTTGGAAGTGAATAAAATGAATTTGCGGTAATTGGCTATTTTATACAAAATCCATATATCCACAAGTCATCGTAAAATAATTCAAAGAACTACTTCTTCGTTTTTCTTGATAGAATAATATACACATCACATAAGTATTTACTAAATATTATTTATTAAACTATTGTAGGTAAATTTAAGTAAACTATTATAAATTATAAAAAATCATGTCCATAAACTAATGTCGACTTTGAAAATAGTTACTAACTGTCACTAGAAAATTGCCATATGGCGACACCAGCCATCTTGATTGCAATTTTATTTAAAAATTGCTTTTTATTGAAAATATGAGCTAGATAGGTATAGGAAACCCTAATATAGTTTGAAAGAGCATTTGAATCTGCTTCGATTTACTTAAAAAAATACTGGGTGTTGCATTTGAAATAACGAAGTTTTTATATAAAATATATCTTTAAAATCGATCAGCGACTTTTGATAGCCCTGTATAAATTTAAGGAACCAATACCATTTTTCAGTAAAGTTTATTTCTCTACCTTTAAACTCAGCATAAGAATTAATTCTGAAAAGTAATGTACAGGGTGTTAATAGTCTATTCTATTGTAGCATGCAAATTTAAATATCTTTAAATATCTCAAAAACTAAAGATTTTATAAACATATTTAATTCTTATAATAAATGCCCTTTTTTGGGCCCAAGAATCCAAAAATGAAATAAAATACCGGGTGTTCCATAAGAAAAAATATAACTTTGGTATGGATCTTAGTTCTGAAACACCCTGTATATTTCAAAATAATTTTAAATTGTACACATTGTCTCCTCACATATACCCATAAAATATTTTGTTTCTACATCTTCCCGTTTTCGTATAATCAACCAAGGCGAATGAGGTGCGCCACCCTGTATATCTTGAGTTATCTTGTACTTAGGGACTATTAAAGACAGTGTTTACAAAAGTCTGTTGACAATATGGGAGAAAGGATTGTTGCTGCTTTTCGAAGTAACTCCTCCTGAAATGAAAATTTATTTATTTTGAAAAGAAAACCATTTTATGCAATGAACAGAAATTACACAATTTGTATGATATAAAAGCTTGTCTTTTAATTCCTAGAGGGTTTTCCGTTTTACATATTATTGTCAATTCCAGATCAGACGAAGGACTTACTCCAGTCCACATAGCAGCCGCTTGGGGCAAAGTCGACATCCTCAAACTTCTGCTGCGCAATGGAGGCGACCCCGAGGCGAAAGACCTCAATCGGAAGACTCCGCTGCACTACGCGGCATCGGAAAACTTTACGGAGTGTTTGGAGCTGCTCCGGGCTTACGTGCCGGAAACCGGAAGTCTCCTAGCGCAGAATGACGCATCGGACGTGAACTGTTTAGTATTAGGTGAGTGCTGTAGATGGCATGTCGACATAAAATGCGTTCTCTCGTATCTTCTTCAGTTTGATAGAACCTTCACTGGCTTTGTCCGTCAACCGTCAATGCCATTAATTTTAGATGTCTATTCAGCTTACAATGGCTCTGTTAGTAGATCCACTAAAACTTTGTCTTTCTGTCTTTGTCAGGTCTGTCGTGAATTTTGGCGAATGTTCTACTATTAGTCGAGTAAAAACGATATGAAAATGTGTCAAAATATTTTTTGAAGGTATAACTACATCATATCTATACAGGATTATCAGTTAGGGCATTGTGCATGTGAAATGACTAATTACGACCTTTTTGGGGGGGGGGGTCAGAAATTTTTTATCTTAGAAAATGTCAAAAATCTGTCAAAAATTTATAACGTTTTTTGACCTTTCCTACGCGATAACTCCTAAACTAATCAACTTATTCACATACTCTTTTTTTTAATCGATTGAGAACACATAGGCGGTTATCGCTGAAGTAATTAAAGTTCCATAGTGAGTGTATTTTCTTTTGGAAAATGGATTAAACTTCAAACATTAACTTTATTGTATCATGATTTTCGGTAAGCGAGAAACTTTTTTATTTGAAGGAATTTTTACATAGTATCTGCGTATGAAATAATATATGAGTAAAAATATTGAAAAAGTTTTTAAAACTTGTTACAATCTTCTATTGCTAATACTTTTCTAGTTATCCTAAATTAAATTTACGAATAGGCCGCGCGCGAGACCGCTCGGGCCTCGCCGACCCGAGACTCTTCGATTTTAGTTGGTGGCACGGCGAACACGAAGTTCCGTAAGCTTATTTCTGATTATGTGCATTGTACCTGTAGTTTGATATTTAGTAAATTCTGTACGTTATAAATTATTTAGTTATGGACTGTTTCATTTGCAGAAAAACTATTAACGAAAATGATAAATTTTTTTATTAAAAATCCTACTATACGAGACCTAAAAACTATCATAAATGATGCGGAAAAAAGGCAAAATGATGTTGCTGTGACTATTAAGCCAAAAAGATGATAATATCATCTTTTTGGTTTAATATATTAATTAATAATTGTTAATATATCATATTAACAATTATTAATTATTAATATATTATATTAACAAAAAGAAAACTAGTTAAATATGAGATTTTGATATTATAATAATGTGTTTGATATGTGATAAAATAGGAAAAAAGGGCAAACATCACAAATTAACATCTAAGCTTGTTGGAAAAAAATGTTGTTTACAAAGATAGTATACTTGCCAAGTAGGCAAATATTGGCCTACTTGCCAAGTATACGAGTCGTCAGAATCCGCCTTTATATGTAGGTACGCAAAGTTTTCTGGATATGACGATTTATTTGTATATGATGCTAAATACCACGTTTGTTTATATAATCTCAAACAAATCAAGGCTAAATTAACGAGATTTTTAATTAAGAAAGCATACTATACATTGGATGAATTTTTCACTGACATAGATTAGTATTTTTATAATATCTCTTCCCGCTTTTATTGTTTGTGATAAAAATGTTGTGCTGTTTCCTTGTGTGCTTTTTTTTAAATAGGTAATTATAGTTTTTGTGTTATAGATAGCAATTCATTCAAACATATTTCATATCATGTGAAATGCTATAAATGCTATTAAATGCATGTGATTCACATATATTTTAATTTCTAATTCTACGTTAAAATTACTTTTAGTAATTTTTTTGCATTTTAATTGAAAGTATATTTATTTTTATAGTAAATATTTATTTAATATTAATTGCGATATACATACATATGCATATCTTTTTATTCAACTGTAGTCATATACATAATTAAGTACCTATTATTGGTTTTTAGGCTTAAGTTAATTCAATTTTAACAATGCTTCATGCTTATTAGGATTTGTAACAATACTTTGTTATAGTTAGAGATCAAATAAATATTATCTAGCCTAACATCCTTCATTAAAATCTATAACGTTGGATAGAAAAGAATCTAATAAAAAGATTCGAAGAAGAGAAAAATCTAAAAAAGAATCTAGCGTGGCAAGTAGTAAGTAATCTAGCATGGCAAAAGTAACTTTTTAAACTGAACTGATTTTAACAACATTTTAGTTGACAACGAAATTTTTGTTTCCAAAATATTATACTTGATATTTATAAACAATCCACCTACCGAATGTGATACCATATATACTTCGATGGTAAAATTAGTAGATTTAGGTCAAACTTTAAAACAAAACCATATTTATATAACAGCACGCTTGGTCATTTGTACAAAAGCTCGCGAAATATTACGGAATAATCCTAAATTATTACATGGGAAATTAACATTTATGCTACGCGGAATGCACCTTAATCCGGCGCTTTTTGTCAGTATTGGATATATTTTTTTTTGAGATGGAGACTTTTTGTCATTTTTACGGAAACAGATAATTACGTCGAAAATACTTGTAAAGTTACGTAAGATGAAAAATAATATTCCAGGGCTATTCGAGGGCTAACTTTAGTTGCCGATGCTCTTTTTAGGTTTTTGTTTAAATCTTTATGTAAGTGGTATAAAGAGCAAAATCAGAAAACACAAATGATTACACCAACATATATTAAAAGAAGAAATTCGTAGTTTAATAAAAGAGTTTCAATCCTATGCAAACTTCAGGATATGCCCTTATTATGTAATAAAAAAAATGTAATCATGTTTTCATAAAAAAAATATTACAAAAATATGTCATATTAAATCGACACCTACATATGTGCCACTCAGATATTAAGTAATTCCTTATAAAGAATTGTCTACATTTACTCTAAAACATAAATTAATGCCACATCTAGCACGCCGCGCCGTACAACGTGATGGAGCCGGGCGGTATATAGCGCGGCGACTCTAACTACAGCGCGCGCACGGGATACTGATAACTTTAAATCAGTATAATTATAAAACTATTAGTAATAGAAGGTTGTAACAAGTTTTAAAAACTTTTTCAATATTTATTCTTTATTTCATACGCAGATACTACGTAAAAATTCCTTCAAATAAGAAAGTTTCTCGCTTACCGAAAATCATGATACAATAAAGTTAATGTTTGAAGTTTAATCCATTTTCCCAAAAAAAGTACACTCACTATGGAACTTTAATTACTTCAGCTATGACCGTCTATGTGTCCTCAATCGATTAAAAAAAAGAGTATGTGAATAAGTTGATTAGTTTAGGAGTTATCACGTAGGAAAGGTAAAAAAACATGGTTATAAATTGTTGACAGTTTTTTGACAATTTCCGGGATAAAAAATTTCTGACCCCTCCAAAAAGGTCGTAATTAGTCATTTCACATGCACAAAGCCCCAACCGATCATTTCATAACGATTTTATGTGGTTATACCTTCAAAAAAAAATTTTCGAGAAGGAAGCGACTTTTCTCAGTAATTTTACTCCACTATATGAACTTTTTCGCCTGTCTCTGACCTGGTGAGTTTCTTCTCCATTCTACCAAGCATGTTTTTTAAGTAAGTACCGTTTTGGAATTAAAAAAAAACGTACAAAGATATCGCAATAATTTTATTTTTACATGAAAGCCTGTACCTTAATCTACTTTTCTACATAATTTCCGTGAATATTGAGGCACTTGTCATAACGTGGCACCAGTTTTTCAATACCCTCCTCATAAAATTCTGCCGCCTGACTGGTTAACCACTGTATCACAACTGTTTTGACTTCGTTATCGTCTTGAAGACGCTGACCGCCCAGGTGTTTCTTCAAGTGCAGGAATAAATGGTAGTCACTGGGCGCCAGATCAGGGCTGTATGGAGGATGATCTAGAGTTTCCCATTTAAAAGATTTGATGAGATCTTTGGTCCGATTAGCCACATGTGGACGGGCATTGTCATGCAGCAAAACAATACCCTTACTCAACTTGCCACGTCTTTTGTTTTGGATTGCACGGCGCAGATTGTTCAATGTCTCACAATAAGATGCTGCATTGATTGTCTCATTACGAGGCAGAAACTCCACTAGCAATACTCCTTTTCTGTCCCAAAAAACTGTGCCCATGATTTTCCGGGCAGAAATTGTTTGCTTAAACTTCACTGTTTTGGGTGATGATGAATGTCGCCATTCCATGGACTGTTGTTTCGATTCTGGTGTGACGTAGGCTACCCATGTTTCGTCACCAGTAACAATTTTGTCTAAAAAATCTTCACCTTCATTGTGGTACTGCTCAAGGAAAGTCAATGCACTGCCTAAACGTTGGGTTTTGTGCAAATCCGTCAACATTTTCGGAACCCAACGTGAACACAATTTCGGTAATTCAAGTTCTCGGTCACAATGCGATACAAAACACTACGAGAACATTGAGGAAAGTAGTCGCACAATGATGAAATTGTAAAGCGTCTGTTTTCTTTCACCTTTTCGTCCACTTTCTGCACCAAATCTTCATTAACGACCGAAGGACGCCCAGTCCGTTCTTCATCATGCACATTTGTGCTGCCATCTTTAAATGCTCTCACCCATTTCCTTACCATTCCATCACTCATAATGTTTTGTCCGTAAACTTCACAGATCTCACGATGAATATCGACCAGTTTTACGCCTTTAGCACTAAGAAATCGTATGACAGCCCGTACTTCACAATCGGCGGGGCTCACGATTGTCGGAGGCATCTTAAACACTCAATAAACAACGTATACAATGAAGAATCAGACTGTACTGGCGTCTGTGCATAGACAAGAGATGCAGGTAACCAGCGCGCATGCGCGGAACGCCGACCGTAGCGCTGCGGCGGCGAAATCGCAAAACGGTACTTACTTAAAAAACATGCCTCGTAGATATTGGTCACCATTAAAGTTGTAACTGTAAAATGTTAATTTTTCCTTTATTTTAATGGTAGAAATTAAAAATGTAATAAGTGATACACAGGGTGTTTCATTAAAAAATTAAAATTCAACTAAAGTAAAAATAAAATTGTAATATTTTTTTTAGTAGGCGGTAGGCGTTCAACGGTCCCAACACTCATAATTTCTAAAAACGTAATAATTTAGCTACTCTGTATAAATATAAATAAAAAACAAATTGTGTATTATACATCTAGATGTTAGCGAAAATTGTGTATTTATAATGTGAATTGTGTATTTATGATGTGATTAAAAGTAAAGAAAAAAAGTACAATTATATTTATTGCGGAATATGATAACTAATGTAGGTCATAGAGATAATGTGTCTAAAATACGTACAAGTAGATCCCCAAATTTTAGTTATATACTGATAAATGTGTTCAACATTTCTCTGAAAGAGAATCTCATAAATAGAAAAATATTGACTTACAACATTTTATACTTTCATCATCAAAATATAGGATTATTTTCAATTGTGTAAAGGCTTTTAACTGTCAAAGCGTTAATTATTTTTTGTTAAAGTCCACGTCTACTAGATCATATTTTTTTCATCATGCGATATATTTGTATTGTACAGGGTGTCCCAGGTTTGTGTGTATTAGAGGATTTTTCGTTTATAAGCAGAAGTCTCCTAAAGATGCACGTTTCAAATCATTATGCTGCTTTTTTATGAAAAAGTGGGATACCCTGTGGCGGACGCCAGACGTCGCTAGGAAACCGTACCTTTAATTCATAAACTCAGTTTTTATAAACTTTACCCAAGTAGCATTTGGACGTTATTTAACGTCGGGTATACGTCGCGTCCAATAAACCCGACGTCGGGTACCAACGTCGGTTCGACCGCCTGACGACCCTTATTTGCACCTAAATGGGGAATACAGATTCGGGTCGCCTCGACGTCGGTATCTGACCTAATAGGAAATGTAATTCTACCCATTACCAACGTCATATTACGTTGGATTTTAGTTACTTAAAATTCGTCGCTAAGCACTTACGTTACGTTTGGTTTCATATTCGCTACCAAGAATACATAAAAACCTAACCAAACTACCTAATTACAAATGGCTTCATAATCACTCCTCGAATATAACTATAAGTGCCTACCTAATTTCATATTATATAATAATTCTGAATCATTAATCCAGACATCAGTTTTGTCAACGGAAGTCACTTTTTTGATATATCTGATTAAAATACTCCGGAAAACAACGAGCGCCTTCAAAATTAGGTAGATTTATGAAATAAAAATATCTATAAAAAAGTAACTCGCAAAATATTTTTTTATTTTCTAGCTGGTTTAATCATAAAACTGTACTGTGGTTCCCCCCAACTCAACCTTATCAATATTAGTCTACTAGAAATCGGAATGTGAATATAAATTTTAAAAACAAAAAACGATTTTAAAATGGCTGACAATCGGATACTTGTTAAGAATGGCGGATTCCTGTGTCCGACTTAATATGAACTACCAATATACCAATTCCGACCGGGTCTCCAATATTAGTCGTCTCACACGACCGAAGTCATCAAACCGGACGACCGGCAATCGTATCATGATGTATATAATTCCAACGTACGCCACGTAACCTCACTTTGCGTATCAGTGATTTGTGGATTTGTGCAACTATATTTTAGTTTTTGTTTTCTCCTTAAAAAAAAGGGCAGCCTCTTTTTTAAGATAGTATATATACAACATTTAAAAGAATTGGAACCAGTACCTCACATGTAGGTGGAGGATGGGGTCTGCTGGTTTCCTAAGCTAAAAAATGAAATTAAGATGCACCAGTGTAATGTAGCATCTCTTCCGGATAAAAAGCATTCGTGGGTTGAGGCAAGACATCACTACTACTATTATTATTTTATTTATTAGCTTTCTGTAAAATGTAGATGAATGTCTAAATGCCTTTTTAGTGTTTTTTTAGGCATAATAAGAAAATTAAGTTTGTTTACAAAAACTTTTTATTAGGTTATGTTCATGATGTTCATTAGGCCGCAAATGCTACTTAATGGGTTGTATTTACGGACGTAAACAGAGATACGTAAATTAGGTTATAAATATGAACATAAAATACAACAAAATATAATTGGACGTTACTTTAGGGATTATCAGTGGGACGTATCCTATTCGGACAACGGGTAGACGTCGGGCTAGTTCAAGTATATGTACGTCGTGCAAGCCAACGTGGGAACGACGTTGGGAAATTAATAAAAATGGTACGTTGTTATTTTGTACGTCGACAGATCGTTGGATTTACCAACTCGGATCCAACGACGATGCTTTTAATAGGAAAGCGACGTCACCGGTCATATCACCACCACCCGACCTAAATTTGCACAAAGTCTGACGTCGCTTCAGGTCAGATTTAGTTCGAAGTTAGATAGATGCTACTTGGGTAGTATTTGGCTTATTTTACAGGGTTAATTAAATGGTTGTTATTTACCCTAACTTTAAAACACCCTGTGCAATCATTTCGTGAGTAACTTTTCCTAAAATATTATTTTTCGATTAGAACCATGTCTTCTGAGCATATAAAACATGTTTCACGGTTAATTTTTAAGAGCGAAATGAACTTGCCACCAACAATTTCCAATCTTTTCCAACTATCTATAATTACTTTATGATGTAATAATCTTAATAAATATTAGTAACACTAACAGAACTAAGGATATTAAAGAAATAACTGTAATAACTAAGTGTACAAACAAACAATAAACTTATAAAAGAAAGCCTCCCCCGGCTGCTATAACCGTGCTGTAACTCTCTGCAGACGTCGCGTCGGTTCATAATGAGGCTTCAGCTATATTGTGTTATGTTTTCTTATTCTTCGTCAAGGATTTTCAAGGATCAAGCGAATATTCATCAGCCTTCTTCAACAGGATCTCAACTTTTGCACGATCTTTGACACTAAGAACCATATTCAAACCAAACCATATTCATTCGTACACAACAATTATCACCAAAGCCACCTCGTCATTATGAAGAATAACATTAAAAAGTACCGATAATTGAAAATATTGTAAAATATTTGTGGCAAGTTCATTTTGCTCTTAAAAATTAACCAAGGCATATGTTGACACGAGTCAACAAACAAAATATTCAGGAGATATGGTTCTGATCGAAAAATCATGTTTTAGGAAAATTTGCTCACGAAATTATTGCACAGGGTGTTTTAAATATAGGGTCAAAAAAATAACTCTTCGATTAACCCTGTATATGTCAAATACTAAAGTTTATAATAAACTGAGTATACGAATTAAAGTTGATATATTAATATACAGTTTGCTAAAAAAAACTCACAGATTTCGCAATCGCTGCAACCATCAGAGACATTGGAAATGATAACACCACATATAAAACATAATTAACGTTATATATTTGCAGCTAAACTTGATATAAAGAAACACCCTTCTTAATAATAATAACTAATAATGATTAGAAGAAAAAATAAACATAATTAACGTTATTTTGCAGATTGCGTTAATGCAGATACATTAAAATTAAGTAAATATATTGTTACGTTTTTCGTCGGTTCCGTGTGGATAGAAAGTCCCAATTTATTTAAACACAATTTATGTAACACTAATTAACAAAAACAATAACGATAAAAGACTTAAAGAACTATTTCCAAACGATTTATAACTAAAGAATTTATTTTGAATTTTAGCGCGTCAACTGTACTCGTCTATTTATGTCTGTCCTCTTTAGGCCCCAGCCGCTGGCTTTTATACCCACAGCTAAAGAATTCTCGATTAGTCCATAGATCGTTAGGTGCATAGAGAAGGTTTCGAATGTTTTCGTATGTACTAGTCAATTCCAGTGGAACTCGTTTTTTCTCGAACGGTGGAATGAATCATTACGGTGTCTATTCTTTAATTCGATGTTAAGGTCATCTGAGGGCGGGACATATAGTTAGGTTAGGTCGAGTCCACACGGGTCCGCAACAATATTATATCTTTTAATCCTTAAATCATTTCTGAAATATATCAATACCTAAATAAAAATATCGTTTCGTTACAAACAACATAAATAATTGTCAAAACCCAAATCAAAAATTACGAAAATAGTACTGTTTTGTAACCTTTACAAATATCAATATCAATCTATTCAATTTTATAATCGCTCCCCGTAGCATAGTCGTCAAGTAATATCGTCGGGACTAACAAAATTAAACCTCGTATATCGCCGAGAGTTTCGTGCTGTCAGGCCAGTTCACCTAAATTAGGCATCACGCGACAAAGTTTTGATGCTTTATTTTGGTCGACTGTGCGACACCGTTGCTGACGACCTTGAAAGAAAACTCGAAATTTGGCCCCCATATACGAACATAAACATTTCCAATGTTAAAATAAGGAAATAAGGACAAAAATAAAAAAATACACTAGACGAGAAAATGTTTTGTTGCGTTCTTTGCATTTCAGTGTATAAATATTTGATCAGCTTGATACAGTTTGATGATACTAAATAATATTGACTTTTAGTCAGTGAGTTAACCCTTCGTGTTTATTAAGTAAACACTCACTAGGCAAACAATACAATTTTTTAGAAGTCTGAAATAATTCCCATCACATTTCAGATAAGATCGTCGTCAACAACGGCCACGTTGTCGGCGAGTACGAACTCGAACCAGTATCGACCCCGATCAGTATTAACCTAGACGATAAAAACCTGCACACCCTACCCGAAACGGACGCCACTGAGTATATTCTCAATTGGTTTGACCAGCAACAGAGCGTGACCAGCAGCACCCCCACCGATAGCTTGGAGAGGCATTTTGGCAGTGCCACAAGCCTGGACCAATCGGACAACTCGGTTGCTGAATCTGAAGGCGACAGGAGTAGCAAGCGATACGATCAGCAATATATCACCTTCAGGAAGGTGAGTACCATAGATATTATCAAAGATAATACCAAACAATATCTAGATCGTAGATTTTTTGCACATTATTGTTTCACGAGATCTATATCAATATACTTTTTGCACATGTTGCACACAACATTTTTTCTACGATCGAATTGAAATTCTTATTTAAATGTTTATTAAAAAGTTTTTCCAGTAATTCACAGAATAATATTATTTTTTTAATAATCTTATTTGAGTCCATTTTAATTTTTGCAGTTTGAACAATTCACTAAGGTAATTGACAAACTTCGATCATTTCCAGTAATCTTTTGAATTTTATTTTCATTTCTGCTCATGGAGGTCGCGAGTTCTTGTTCTTCACTTAAAACTCTATTTCGTTTTTTTTTGGGAAGTGACTCTTCAATGTAACCCTCAACTACATTTGAAGACTTCCATCCTTCATGATGTTTCAGCATTAACAATGTCTGCCCCAGATTCCACAAGCAGTGTTGCAGAAGATCTGCGGAAACAACGTCCTGTATATTGCATTGGATCTTTAATATTAAGATATTTTGCAATGTCACTGGGAATTTTACTGAAAGAATTTACTCTAACAGGTTGTACTGAGACTGAGAATCCTCCATTAAAATATATTATAACAAATCTATTATGGCTGGTAGATTGAGGATGAAGAAATGCATATTTGCGATACATTTCAATAAAATTATATCTATTTTAACTCTATATATTTCTAACACTATATATACAGGGTGAGTTTCCTACGATGTTCTCTATGGGTATCTCGGAAACTACTGGAGATAGAGAGTCTGTTAAATGGTTAAAGAATTGCAGTTTTGAGGGGTCATAAATATGCGCCTTTCAGATTTTTGAAAAAGTTCATGGCTTACTAGATATTTCGAAAAAAAACAAATTTCGGCTATTTTAAAAATTGTCCCTAATTCCATTATAAGCTATTTTAGACAAAAAGTTTTCAGATAAAAGTTGTAGATAATCACATCCTTAATGAGACTGTGTCCTCCGTTTTTTTCTAAAGCCTGTCATTTTTGACATTGACACAAACATATGCTTTTTTAAATGGAAACCATAGTTGGCCATGACTTCATAAAAAGCGCCATTTTTTAAGCTTTTTAATTATATAAGTTATATCTTTTCTTCGAAAAATTACTGAGTTATAGCCAATTCTTATCAATTTTAAACAAATTCACTTAGTTAGCCATGGAAACAAGTTCAATCGCTCTTACGGTTCTTTACAATTTACATTACACAAACTAAAACTTAAAAAAATAATATCACTACATACACTTTAAGTTATTTTAGAAAATGTTCAAAAAATCCGCCATTGTTTTGAGTTGCATCTTTGTAAAACTGAATTACTACATTCTCATAGAAGGACCGGTCGGCTTAATTAAACTTTTCTCGTACCGCCACTTCTAGTGTCACTCTTAATTCAAAAGTTCTTTGTAAACCTTATTGTTAACTATACCGCATATAAACTTCTATAATGGATAGGTCAGGTGATCGGGGAGGCCCATGCAATTAGTCCACCTCTTCCTATCCCTGCGTTTGTATGATTATGATACAAATTATTTTTAACATTTCTCTCATTATGGGGTTGGGGGGGGGTCATAATGGAAGATCATGTTGGAACCACTCTATTGATGCGCGAGTATCTACACGCCTTTCTTCATTTGAAAAATTCATATTTACAATTTTTGTTTATTTTAATTTACAAAGTTTGGATGTGACAGCTTCACATTTCTGAGAGCAACGGCGATTGAACTTGTTTCCATGGCTAACTAAGTGAATTTGTTTAAAATTCATAAAAATTGGCTATAACCCTTGTCTATAACTCAGTAATTTTTCGAAGAAAATATATTATAGCTTATATCACTAAAAATCATAAAAAATGGCGATTTTTATGAAGTCATGGCCAACTATGGTTTCCATTTAAAAAAACCTATGTTTGTGTCATATGTCAAAAATGACAGGTTTTAGGAAAAAACGGAGGACAAAGTCTCATTAAGGATGTGATTATCTGCAACTTTTATCTGAAAACTTTTTGTCTAAAATAGGTTATAATGGAATTAGGGACAATTTTTAAAATAGCCGAAATTTGTTTTTTTCGAAATATCTAGTAAGCCATGAAATTTTTCAAAAATCTGAAAGGCGCATATTTATGACCCCACAAAACTGCAATTCTTTCCCCATTTAACCGACTCTCTATCTCCAGTAGTTTCCGAGATACCCATAGAGAACATCGTAGGAAACTCACCCTGTATATTATCTGGAGCTTCAATTAAAAATTTGTCAAATTCCTGTCGGGTAAGAATTTTTGATTTCTTGCGACGGTATCCTACAGACTTCTTCAAAAATGGAATTAATTTGGTAAAATGTCGGATTTCAACATTTTTACTTATTAAAACACCTTGTTTTTATAATTTAGATATACTACTACTTTAAATTTGTTAAAATAACTTATTTTGGCACTAGGGTAAGATTTTATTTTTAATACAGTAGTTGGGTGTAAAAAAAATTCAAAATTGTTTGTTGATTAAACACCAACAAAAAAGTCGTTTACTGCATATAGGGCTCTCTCCAGTAAGTATGATTTCAGAGCTTTGTGAAATGCGGGAGAGAATGAAAGCGACTTGATATTCAAAGGCAGATGATGGTACATTTTTTGGCATTGTACAGTATTGAGCCTTTAAGTAGTTCTGAGCTCGGGGTTGGCAGATAAAGATCGTGCTCCGCATTCCTAAGTGGATAGTTGTGAGATGGCCTTTCGGGAATAGCAGATATGTGCTTGGGGATTAAGCAAACGATATTTCAATTCACGGTAACCGAGGGGCAAACCGCTGCCAAAAATGGTGTACAATAAATACCAATTTTGGGATTTAGAATCAAAAATACCAAATTAGTACCAAAGTCTGTCTTAAGCAACATGTTTAAAAATTTGTTTGCTGGCATTGATTCTGGCCTAAATTCTGGCTTATTCTCATCAGGTTCATTGTCGGGTTCATTTAGACAAACCATCATCGTTTCCTTAAGAGCTTTCGATATTTCTCCATTTTCCTTAAGAGTAGAATTTATTTTCTCTAATATCGAAATAAAGTTGGTTATAAGAGGTTGATTATACTGAAACTTTTCAATTTTTCTTTTATTCTTTTGCGAGCGGCTGTATTTTTTAGACTTCCAAATTGAATTATTGCTTGTTGATGGTAAGGTTGAAGCGGCAGCTGATAATGGTAGTAAATGGGTAACATCGGGGAGATAATTATTATTGCTTGTGGATGGTATGGCTAAAGTGGCGGCTGATAAGGGTAGTTCCGACGCTCGTTTAGTTGGGGGGGGATAATTACGCAGTCTAGTATTTTTACATTAGGATTTCTTTGATTAAAGGGATACAATTTTGCTACATGAGGGTTTGCATGCCTCTGTAATTTCCTCGGTATTTTCCGTAGAAGGCTCGGTAGAAGGCTTTTTTAGAAATAAAGTTATTTTTGGTTGTGCCTGAGGTATTTGAAGAATTATTGCTTACCTCTGATTTAACCTCGGATTTAACACTGCGATTATTATTAATTTTTGGTATAAATAATTTATTTGTTATATCAAAATGGCTTTATCAAGTATGTTTGTTTGTGCTTACCCAGCGCGCCTTTGTAACTCTTGTTTTTGTGGTTTTTGTAAAAGGATGATATTTTATTTGTAAAGTTACTTGCTTTTTACAAAAGCAGGTTATTTTGCATATTAAAGTCGATCCCAAAATCGAGTTTGCATTAGAAGTCTGCAGTAGAATTTGGAAGTAAAATTGATGTGCTAAAAATATTGTTGATAAACAGACTATTGCAGTTTACAGTGCTCCAGATTTCATCACCAATTTTTGACTTTAACCATTGCTTTAGTATTTTAGAAACTATATTATTTTCTTGGGTATAATCAGTTTCCAAAACATGTAGAGTGGTATCTTCTAAAGACTTCCAGAACTAAACGATTTTGTCAGAGCACCTTTAGATTCCAGATATTTTTCGGTATTAGCTTTAAATGTACTTGGGGCTAGAAATTTAGATATTTTTCAGATTAGCTTTAGATGCAAATGGACTAGAAATGATGCAATCAGCTTCCCGGCCGCATATTCGTATCGGACGTAGCTTATTGCACAGCGGAAAGTGCCGAACCTACGCTCTTAACGGACGCGCGTGATCGCACAACCCTGTGCAATATCACACGTCCGATACGAAGTAGGAATACAGGCACTTTTCTATATTTCCCATGTAGCTGTTTTCCGACTTATTTTTTTGTAGACAAGGTGGCTTTTATTTTTAGATGTCAATACTTTAAATTATTTTTCAATATACAGGAGGCATCGTTAGTACTAGGCAGGTGTCATTTTTCTTATTTTAAATAGGATACTATGTATACTGTTTTATCATACTGGAATTCTACTAGTCATTCTGGATATACACGTATATATATATATATATATATATATATATATATATATATATATATATATATATATATATATATATATATATATATATATATATATATATATATCTTTAAGTGTCTGTAAAATGTAAAATTTTAAATTATTGGCATCTATATAAAAATGCCACTTTTTATTTAAACTTAAAAAACCTAACCCAGCGAAAACGTGGGAAATGGACAATGATCATGTATAAACATCATAAAAACTAATATAGTTCCAAAAGTGTTATATTTAGAAAATTTATTGTCACCTAAACTAATATTCAACTGTATACAATTATTTTAAGAGTGAGGTGCCTTTGTCTTCTTTTTTGTTAAGCTTCCACCTTTTCTCCCCGATTGCATTCGTCTTTTCCCTGTCGCCAGTGTCTTTCGCCTTGAAATGGATGTCGGTTAAACACCTATCTTTTTACCTTTCCTTTGCACTTTGCAATGCGATTTTACAAGGTTAGATCTTGGTTTACATTGATTAAATTTAAACATTTGGAACAATCCACTCATTAAGGATGATGCAGAATTGATATTTTTATTATAAGCTGAGACGCACGAATTTATTGCCCCTGAAAAACCAGAGGGGTCGTCCTTTAAGCTGTGTTCTTATTATATTACTACTTTCATAAAAGTATTCATAATTATCTGGATAAATGTTGTTATAAATGTATGTATTTTCCGTTTTGTTAGATGACCATGCCAAAGTTTAAAAAATAAATAATAAACCATCCACTTCTAGCGGGCGTATCGGACAACTGATATCGCACCGTCTCGAGTAATACGCTACGTTCGATACGAGATATTAGTTCGTCTATATTCGTTGTGCAATAAGCTACGTCCGATACGAATATGCTTCCCGGCCGTCGTCGCCACGTGCGTCTAATCCAGCGTTGCCAGATGTCCAACAAATTACCTGCTTAATACCAAATAAAACCAGTTTATTACCAAATAATACCGGTTTATTACCGAATAATACCAAATTAGTACCAAAAATACCAAATAAGTACCAAAAAATACCAGTATTACCAAGTGCTTGTACAATAAATATCACCAGCGGTTTGCCTCTCAACGGTAACATTTTATGAATTTTGATATTAAACACTCTAACTACCTAACATTAACCGTTTTTGAGAAAAAAAATATTTAAAATTTTTGGACGAAAAAAACTGCCTGTCAGAAAAAGTTGTATGACCAAAACGTCAAATTTAGTGATTACCACAGTCACTGCGGTAACAAAACATTATTGAAGCTTTTTTAAAATAGTAGTTCACCTTGTATATATTTTTTTGCAGGTTTATACAAAGACTCGTAAGAAGTCATCACCCAACCAAAGTCCCCAGAAACCCAAAGACTGCGTACATCTAGACACCACGATCTCCAACGAAAGACCACCTAATTCTTACGCCTTTCAATACCCCAACTTCGAGCTAACCCAGATGGAAGACTACTCGAAAGAGAGCGGAATAAACACCCTCCCACCCACTTTCAGAGATACCAGCGTCGACTCTTGGAACCAACATTCCGAAGCCTCCAAGCATTTCAACATCTCAAACAACAAGAACGAAAGAAGTAGTGACTACCTCACCTGCTCTCAGTATAGTATCGATGCTTTGGAAAAGAACATTTTCGAAATTACTGAGGATTTGAGTAATCTGCAAGTGGATGCGGCGTTGCCGGTGGAGGAACGACCGAATAGCACCAATGGCAGCCAGGAATTGAGCTTTGTCAGTGTATCCGAGGTGTATAAGTACATCGATCAAGGGGAAGGTGTGGTGTTGTATGAAAAAAGACTCCTGAAAACACCAAGGTAAGGGAAATTCTACATAATTTAATATAAGATTACAGTTGTTGAGGGTCGGAACCTTTGCACAGTGGTTCCCAGATAGGTCATTACTTAGAGAAATATTAATTTCAAAATGTTTGCATGAAACTGTTGCTAATACTTTTCTTATATTCCCCTGTAAACGATACATAATAAATAACAAAATCAAGTAAGCCTATTGTAGCGCTTTTTTTATTAGAAATAAATGTCACATTTTTGCTACTGGTATCAAGCTGACATAAACAGTTTTCAGATAACGCCAATTAATTACTTATTTTATTAAAATTGATAAAAGCTGTTGCCTTTTCTGTAATGGACGTTCGAAAAGAAGGTAAAAAGAACGGTTTTTTTCTTTTTTACACTTAATTAAATCAAGTAATATTAGTTTATGACAATTTATTTGAAGGCAACAAAAATAATATTTTTACATTTTTGCTTGTAACAACTCAAAGACTTTTAACTATTTTCCCTTGCAAATCCTCTTAAACGGCATGAATATACTTGTCGCTTAAAGAATATTGCATATAAATTAATTGCCACTGGCTGCCGCGAATTGCCGCCGGATCTTATACCGGTGCAGTCAAGCTATATCTAGATATCTAACAGTTATGACCGCGCAGCTAATTAAAGGGAACCACTGTGCTTTGGTGTTAAACAGCAAAATAAAGCACTAATTCACCACAATACACCAAAATACTTTATTTTTGCACTTGACGCGAGTTTTGCTAACCATGTTACCATCATCAGCAAATGAATAAAACTAGACTAATATCTACAAATTGAGCGTTTATACATGGTGGCGCACCTCATTCGCCTCGGTTGATTATACGAAAACGGAAAAATATAGAAACAAAATCTTTTATGGGTATATGCGGGGAGGCAATGTGCACAATGTAAAATTATTTTGAAATATACAGGGTGTTTCAGAACTAAGTAAGATCCATACCAAAGTTATATTTTTTCTTATGGAACACCCGGTATTTTATTTAATTTTTGGATTCCTAGAACCAAAAAAAGCATTTATTATAAGCGTTAAATATGTTTAAAATCTTTGGTTTTCGATATATTTAAAGGTATTTAAATTTGCATGCTACTATAGAATAGATTGGTGAATTTAAAGGTAGAGAAATAAACTTTACTGGAAAATGTTGTTGCTTCCTTAAATTTATACAGGGGTATTAAAAATTGCTGATCTAATTTAAGGTTTTATTTCACATAAAAACTCCGTTATTTCAAATACAACACCCTGTATTTTTTTATAATAAATCGAAGCAGACTCAAATGCTCTTTCAAACTATATTAGGGTTTCCTATGCCTATCTAACTGAGATTTTGAATAAAGAGCAATTTTTCAATAAAATGGCAACCAAGAGAGCTAGTGTCGTCATGGCAAGTTTTTAGTGACAGTTAGTAGCTATTTTCAAAACCGAAATTAGTTTATGGACTTTTTTAAATTTATACCAGTTTACTTTTATTTAATTTATCTATAATAGTTTAATAAATAATATTTATTAAATATGTACATATTTATTATTTATTATTCTATGAAAAACGAAGAAGTAGTTCTTTGATTTATTTTACGATGTTGGGTAAAGATTACTTATAGTTAGGTAAATATTACTTATCCTCTCTAGAATTACTTATTCTCTGAGTTTTAAACAGTTCTGAAAATATGTACAGGGCAAAATACAACAATATAATATATTCACCACAGCATCATTACCAAATGATTAAAACTAGTTTACTTTATTGTACTAAAGTGTATTATTGCGAACTTTTTAGTGTTTTATTTTGCTGTTGTAACGCTTCGAAGGTTCCAACCGCGACTGTATTCTTGTGCGCACGGTATTACAATCTGACGATTCTTTAATTATAAATGATAATTGATAAATGAACAATGCTTTGATAATATATTTCGTCATGTTCAGAAAACGATTAGTATATCAATAGTTGTACTCTATAATGGATGACTTAAATTTAGTATTTTCTAATCTAGAATTAAATTTGACAGGACAGTGTTCCATAAGGTAAATATTTATCTATATTTCATTTTTTTTAATGTTTTTTAGTATTGTTTTTATTATTTACATATGATGTAATAAAAAATGACGACATATTAGGCATATAAATAACTTTAGTGAGAGAACCAGCCTCTGGACAGCCCACCTGATGAAGGTTAGGCCCAGAAACCGGTTGTGGGAGTGGAGCTTGGTTCCCCCCTTTACGACAAGCAAAACAATTTTCTTTTTTTTTCTCTACTTTCGATTTTTCGAAATTAGAAAAAAATACACAGCTAAAGGCAAGAAAATATTACTTATTAAATAGCTTTAGTTCGGGTATTAGTGGGTATATCGCCGAAGTTTTACACAGTTTCAATAACAGCTTATCTTATCTTATGAATTTCTACTTAACTACAATATTATAATAATATCCAATCACTTTTCAACCATAAAACAGTCTTTTAAGAACTATTTTTTTGTAGTTTTAGCGTTTAAACTGTCCTTGTGAATCTTGAATTTTTTATTTGTTTAAGAATATTCTTATTGTTATAAATAATCTATTAACCAATTTTATCTTGCCTCAATTAAAAACAAATCAATATCTAACATCCCAAATCTAAAAATAATAAGTTTAAAGAGGTACATATAGTAAGGCACCGGAGTACATTAGCGCTAGACATATTATCTGACAAACGGATCTAAAACATTGAAAGAAATGCGGCAAAACTGGCATCATGGCATCCCGGTTTCAACCGACCTAATTGGTGGAGATTCTGTCACGTTTCATTGCTAGACGGTAGCCATGCGCACATCGTTTTCTTATTGGCCAGGGTTACCTCAATTTTATACCCCTCACTGGGAATAGAGGAAATTGACTAATATTGTAGTATCCAGTGGCAGTCTTATTGTATTGTATTTTATACTTTTAACTTGATTTATGCATATTATAATTAGTACACGTTTTTCTAACAACTATTAGTTATATTTAGCAAATCACTAAACAAAATGTAGATACATTTAAAGTAAAAGAATATTATAAAGTTTGCTTTATATATTTTCGCCAAAACGCCGCACGATGCTTAATGTTTTATGAATGAAATCGGTCATATCTTTAAAAACTGCTTTTGCCTTACTGTTGTCCCGTATTTTCAGATCCGTTTGCCGGATTGTAGTAAAGCTAGAACTGAATTTTCGTCTCTACGATTATTATAGGCCAGTAAGCGAGGGTTTCAGGGTCCGAATTCTGAACACCTGTACCGATTGACGTGAAATTTTAACAGTGAATAGAGATATATGTAAGAAATAAAAGTTACATAGTAGCGATGTGTGCTTTCACCCTGGCGGTGAATGTCACCCCTTCTCGGGGGTGAAAAATAAATCACCCATTTTAATTGCAAAAATCAATAAAGGGACGAATTCTAAGCAAAAAATGTTCTATAACATTTTTTAAAATGTTCTATAACATTTTTTCAGAAAATTAATATTTTCTTAGTTATTTGGGATTGAATATGTTGATTTTTCATTTAAAAACTGTATATTTTTCTGCCATTTTTTATAAATAACTCGAAAACCTTACGTTTTATCGCAAAACTTTTTAAAGCAAAAATGAATCTTTTGGAATAACTAAACGATTCATTTTTTGTTGATTATCGTAGGTGTAATAATAACCGAGGTATCACACTGTAAAGCTGATTTTTTATTTTACGAAAACGGCGGAAGAACACATTTTTAGAAGAAAATGAATATTACCGTTTTTAAACTGCTTGAAAAGACCTTTTAAATGCTTTCTTAAAAAAGTTCGTAACTCAAAAAATCGCGGAGTTATGATAAAAATAAAATGGCCACCTCATTATTTCTGAAAAAAATTAACAACAAAATCTATGACCAAAATTATAAAAATAAAAACTAAGCGTAATACATGTACAGGGTGGGTCAAATTCGACGCTTTTAAATGGAAACACCCTTTTCTATAAGAGATAGACGAAAACTAATATCGGTGTCTGGAGCTCAATTTTCATCAAAAACATGATGGTGAAAACAGCACATCAATATCTGTTACCGATTCGGGGTGTTTTTCAAAAATCTGCATTTTTAACAAATCCCTGTAACTTTTTTGCTATGGAAAATTTTGCATTTCTATGAAAACATTTCCAAAGCACCTTTTTACGTAGAATTTAATGGTTTAAGTATAATTTTTTTTAAATTAATAATTTAAGAGTTATCAACAGAAAAATTGATTTTTTATTTGGAACACCCTCTATAATTTTAATTAACTGAAAAGAATTTAAAATTACCTTTCCAAAAATATAGCACACTTGATATTTTGTTATAATCCCCTTCGAAATACAGAATTTTTAAAAGTTCGCCATTTTTAACTAGTAGGCTTTGGACCCCTTGTTGATGATAAGCCCTTAATATGGAACTCGAAAACATATTTTTCCAACAAGACGACGCACCGCCTCTGAACGCTGAAGTTATCAGCAAATTTTTGCAGCCAATTTCAAGAATAATTGAATAGCTAACCCAGATCCCAGCCGTTGGCCGTCGAGGCCACCTGAGTTAGTGCCCATGGATATATTTGCGGTTCCTTATTCTTCCCTATAATCTCGACAAGTATTAGAAATACTTAGCAGTTATGAGAGGGTATCTTTCACCCCCACTGAGTTAATGAATTCCGCGAGAAATGTTCAAAAACTGCCCCGTCTGTCCATAACAGAAGACGGTCGATATGTCGAACACCTGTAGCAAAACCTCATGTCTTGGTTTGCTATTTATTTTTATTGTTATTAGATATAGTTTAAATGTGTTAATGTTGGTTAAATATATTTTAAATTGTTATAAAATTCTGTATCTCTCATAGCAAATATTATTTTCGTTTTAGTTGATGCTCACAGCTAGAATTTGTTTGCATTACAGCCGGTGCCGTTCAAAGCCCACTTATTTAAAGCGGGCGAATTTTTATATACTCTATATCTCGAAGAGGAATCGAGCAAAATATCAAGTGTGTTATATTTTTGGAAAGGTAATTTTAAATTCTTTTCAATAAATTAAAAATATACAGGGTGTCCCGTATAAAAAATCAAATTTTCTGTTGATAATTCTTAAATTATTAATTTTAAAAAAATTATACTTAAACCATTAAATTCTATGTAAAAAGGTGCTTTGAAAATGTTTTCATAAAAATAAAAAAAATTTCATAGCAAAAAAGTTACAGCGATTTGTTAAAAATGCACATTTTTGAAAAACACCTCGTAACTCCGAAACGGTAACAGATATTGATGTGCGGTTTTCACCATCATGTTTTTGATGAAAATTGAGCTCCAGACACCGATATTAGTTTTCGTCTATCTCCTATAGAAAAGGGTGTTTCCATTTAAAAGCGTCGAATTTGACCCACCCTGTACAGTTGGCTATATTTAGGTACTAACAATGGGCTTTGCAAGTTCGAGCGATTTGGAATGCCTAAATATGGAAAAAAGTTGAAAATAATGAAAAATTTTATTTTTTATTTTTTTTTTAAATTTTTAATTTTTTTGGCATATCTCAAAAAGTAAGCAAAATACGAAAAAAAATTAACAGGGTAAAATTGAAGGTCTTTTTTTGCAATATTTTTGTGCTCTTTCAATTTTTCCGTAGATCTCTTTATTTCATAGATATTACGTTTGTTAGTTTGACTTGCGTGTAAGGACCACCTTGTTTGAGCCCTTAAAACCCAAAAATCTCGTAAAAATGAAGAGTTCAGGACTGTTCAACTATAAAGGTTAATTTCTAGCTCGTATAATTTCCTACAAATTTGCAGTTTTTATTTTTATGATTTTAGCCATAGATTTTGTTGTTAATTTTTTTCCGAAAAAATGAGGTGACCATTTTATTTTTATCATAACTCCGTGAGTTTTTGAGCTACAAACTTTTTAAAAAAGCATGCAAAAGGTCTTCTCAAGCACTTTAAAAACGGTCATATTCATTTTCTTCGAGAAATATGTTCTCACATGGTTCTTGCCATTATTTTACGGTAAAAGGGTTGCAAATTAGTTTTCGAAAAATAAAAAATCACCTTTACAGAGTGATAACTCGGCTATTATTACACCTACGATAATCAACAAAAAATGAATCGATTCGTTATATCAAATGCTTCATTTTTTCTTTATATGAGTTTTCCGATAAAACGCAAGGTGTTTGAGTTATTTATAAAAATTGGCAGAAAAATATGCAGCTTTTCGATGAAAAATCAACATTTTCAATCCTAAATAACTCGGAAAATATTAATTTTCTGAAAAAATGTTATAGAACATTTTTTGCTTAGAATTCATCCCTTTATTGATTTTTGCTATTAAAATGGGTGATTTATTTTTCACCCTCGAGAAGGGGTGGCATTCACTCCCAGGGTGAAAGCACACATCGCTTCTATGTAACTTTTGTTTCTTACATATATTTCTATTCACTGTTAAAAGTTCACGTCAATCGGTGCGGGTGTCAAGAATTCGGAGGTAATACCCTATTTTTATCCCCACTTACTGGCCTATTAAGTCAATAACGTTGTTATTAAAAAGAAATGTAATTTGGGTGTTTGCAATTAAAGCTTTATGTTTGCAAATTTGCAATTTCCAGTGAATATGCCAAAAGCGTCAAGTCGTCCAACTTATCCTCGCTGCAGTCCACGCTTCCAGAAGCATTGGACTATGACACAGACACTTTAAGAAGAGAATTAACGCAGCTGGGGTACAGTGCTGGTCCAATAACGCTTACCACTAAGAGGGTCTATCTTAAGAAACTGTACCAGTTGAAAAAACACCCTCCACCTGCAACGAAAGAACTAACAAGTGCAGTAAAAAAGCGAGGTTAGTTTCTATTTGTAAGAAAGAAATCTCATTCTATATTTGACGAGCTGTATACAGGGTGTCCCAGAAATAAGTGCAAGTATTTTAACTGGTAGTATAGTTCAACCGCAGAAACACGCCTATGAGGATTTTTCGCGAAAAAAAAATTCAAAATTCTGTTTTTTTTAAATTTTTTTTAGGTTTTAGTCAAAAAACATAATTTCTCGAAAATAATGGCAACATAGGTAATAGATTAAATTTACAAGAAAGAAAATCCAAAAAAAGATCCAGTGGTTTTCAAAATTTTAGCAAAAAATATTTTTTTTCGGAAATTTTCAAAGTAAAATAACTCCGTTATTTTGGACTTATTTAAAAAACGATAAAGAGAAAATATGTTTCTTTTATCGAGATCTACTACCCCTTAAAATACTTGCACTTATTTCTAGGGCACCCTGTATATACACTCACCGGCACGAGAAACGGGCACCTTAAAATTTTGATGTATTTTAGAGTTTTATATATTGTATTCTAGTGGACCGATTTTGATGTTTTTTTTATGCAATTTGTAGCTAAATTATTTGACTTTTTAGTACCTCTTTCTAAATTAAAAGTGTGGTTGCCATCTGTACATTATACGAGGGAAAACAAAATGTTGATATTTTGTTGAAAGTTTAAAATAATTTTGTTATCTAGGTTTGTCTTTTTTCGATAGTTTTTTTTGATTCATCTCAATAACTTCATTTTTTTTGGAGATATTCGTTTTTATTCGCTATTGGTCCTAGTCAACAGACCTATAAAATTGTGTTTATAATTTATGTAATGGCACTGTCTTTATGTAACATGCATATATGGTTTTAAGTCCAGAAGTTGATCTCTACCATGATAAATTAAAGCAACAATAGCTTTCCCAAGTAGCATTTTCACGACTTGCGACCACATGTTTACCAAACACAACGTTGGATTAGTTACAAAAAATAGTTAGCTACTTGGGTATTAAAATAAATTTAAACGTTTTTATAACGTTGTGCCGACGTTGGACTAGTACTACAGCAAAGTAGAAGCTTCTGCGACGTCGAATAAACGTTGTCTTCTAACCTTTTTTGCTTAAGTAATCTTTAGGTGATTCGGACAACGTAGTTACAACGTTGGACAATATATAGTTTTCCGACGTCAGTTTCAGGACCTATTCCAACGTTATGCAAACGTCGTTTGTTTTACTAATTCCAACGTTGTTTAGATTTCCTTATTCTTACGTTGGTAGGACGTCGAGTCACTACCTTTTTGCAACTGTATTGAACCATAACCTTAAATCTTAAATTTTCACTTCATTATTCTGTTCAGTCAGACAGTTCAGTGCTGTTTTTGTTTTTATAAAAAAAACTTAATTAAAATGGGACATAAGAAAGGTACATATAAAACTAAATTTAAATATACATCGACATATATTACCGATAATTTATCCACTCCCTCGTTTATTTAGATTATAGAGTGCGGCACAAGCTAGACTCTAGGATGACTAAATTAGGCAATCTTGCGACGAGTATACTACCTGTTAAGGCCGAACTGCGACTTTATTAGTCCAGTATGCGACTACTCGAACTACTCCATCTTAATCTCCAAAACAACAAAGTGAAAGCCGCCATGTTGTTAAATAAGAAAACGTTTCGTTCCTAAAATAGCAATTCCTGCTTTTTGAATACATTAACTTGAAATATTTGATCCTAAAAACACGGAAACAATTTTTTCGACTGCGAATAAATTATTCTCATTTTACTAAAAAAATTCAAGAAAATTTTTAAAACTTCTTTAATTTTAAGGCCCATTAGTATTTTTCAAAGTAGAAACAATACATTTATCAATAAAGTTGTTTGCGTTTAACTTTTTTGCCTTGGGTAACGAGTTACAGAGTCGGTTAAAATATATCAATAATTCTGATCTTCAAACATCCTCCACACTTAAATACTTTTGTTTTGTTTTCCTTCACTGCCATCTGACATATGTCTCTAACTAAATCATAAAAATAATATTTTTACTATAATTATCCTAATTTAGGATAAAACGCGACTTAGACGCCATATTAGTTTTGCATTTCTGTGAATTAGGATTTTAAACAACGTTGCAGTTTGTACTAAATTAGGCTTCTAGCCAACGTCGGTATCCAACGTCGTTTCGACCCAAAAATTATTCTCCAAACTAGTGCAGACTAGGGTTGGCACGTGGTTGTGCCGACGTTGCGCCCCGACGTTTGGTCGCGTGACACAACGTTGTCCCGACGTCCAAATGCTGCTTGGGTTAGAACTTAAAACCATCTCTACTAGAGTAAACGTTAATAAACAATAATAATATGAGTTTTCAAAAAGCTATTGAGATGAATAAAAAAACAGTTAAGGTAAGAACATGACAACCCGTTCATTCAACCTTTATTTCATTTTTGTTTTGTCATTTTTTTGATACATTTTTTGAATGTTTTTGTCATTCTTCAGACTAGTTTATAAAAAACGTACGTTCCTTTCAACCGAATGCTTATCCCTCTAACAATATTGTTTTTACTTTACAGTTTACTCTTTGGAATTGGAAAAGACATTACGCAATGCCGAGTGGCGCATCAGCCTGGAAAGCTACAAAACTCTCGAAGCTCAACTCAGCGCACAATTCAGCAAACCAGATCCTTCCAGAAAATGGCGAGAAGGAGTGAACAAAAGCTCGTTCACTTACCTTCTCCTGGATCCCCGCGTCACAAGCAACCTTCCATCCAGAGCTGATAATCTTCCACCTGAAAAAATCTGGGAAACTTTTTTGTCGGCGATTTTCTATGTGGGTAAAGGGAAGAGATCCAGACCTTACCAGCACCTTTATGACGCCGTCCAACTCTGGAAAACTCAGGAGGCTCCTTCAAGTAAAAAACTGAAGAAAATCGTAGATGTTTGGAATGATGGAGGTGGTGTGATATGCTTACATGTTTTTCTTAACATCATTCCAGTGGAAGCTTATACTAGAGAAGCTGCCATGATTGGTGCTCTTGGTTTGGAGAACTTGACCAATGCAAAAGGTGGAGAATTTTACGGTGTTGCCGCTACCTGGATGAGCAGACAGAAAAGAATGCTAGGTGTCTATTTATTGTACAGAGCCATGGGGATTTTTCTAAACGAAGGTGAAAGACAACTATATCCAGAGGATATTAATTAAATTTTGTGTGACGTGAAGTATATAAAAATAATTTAAGAATGTCTATTTTAATTTTACTCATATTGGGTACTGCAAGAATATACCTCTTATATATTTACTTTATATATTTTTATAATATATTAGACGTATTTTTTGGAAAGAGATTAATATGATTTCTGATGTCTTCTATTTGGGGAGATTAACTTTATTTTGTAGCTGTGAAAATGCAATATACAGAGATATATGACTAAAGTATTTTTTATATGAATTTTTCTTAATAAAGATTATTTTCAATTACATTTTTTTATTTTCATATGAAGGAGTGTTTATAGGTATGAAATGTCATTAAATCTAATGGAGTTTTTGATAAAACAAGTTTTATTAATTATTTTTTAGATCTAACAAGAAGAGTAAGATCAGCATTAAAATTTCCATAATACACCAATAAAATTTACTAAAGAATAAACAGAAGTATCTAAAGAAAAGACAAAGAAGTCTTTCAATTCTTAAACTAAATTTTTACAGAAAAATGATGCAAAGGAGAATGAAGCGGTCTACGAAATTATGTCAAAATTATTTTATCACAACTCTTCTACGACTAATCTAGTCCCTAAAAAAATATAAGGAACCTTTTTGTTGAGAAATTTTCTACATACTTGAAAGAAAGAAATGCAGACTTTACCAACACTTTTCTGACCCTGTACAACTCTGGAATACCCAGGAGTCTCCTTCCAGAAAATGGGATGAAAAAGTGAATAAAAGCCTTGTATATGAATTTTTAAAGTAGCTCAACCTAAGGCGTTTATGGATGTAAAGCACCAGATGGCGGGGCGTATTTCACAGTCTTTTACTAGAGAAAAATATTTTTTGTTACTCTGAATTTTGAAGCGGCCAATAAAAACAGAGAAAATAAAAATCAATAATTTTCGGACTGTGCCAATTGGTTACTAATCGACCAGATACTTTTTGTCTATTAGATATGCTATAAAAAGCTGGTAATTATAAATTCGACCATTGTAAATACCCGACAAATTCCGCAAGGCCGACGAGGTCGATGTTTTTCACTGATAAGAAAAAAAAATGTTTGTTTAGATAATTTTCGAGATATTTTTTCTTTCTGAATGCACATTTTAAAGTATTTTATATTCTTTGTCCGCTTGATCTATTATACTGGTCGCACGTATCGAAGTTTTATTTCTTGTAGTTTTAAAATATTTTCTTGTTTCTTTGTAGTTGTAATGTAAAATTAGATTAATTTATTAAGTTTGATTATAATGTTTAGTGTAGACTACCAGAAGAAATTTAGTAGTGTTTTTATATTTTATTTTGAAGTTAAGTAGTAGGTGAAGGGGTAATTTGGTTAATTTTTCTTTATGTTTGATTAATTAATAAGTTTGATAATTTGTTTAGTGTAGAATACAAGAAGTAGTTTGTGTAGTGTTCTTGTAAGAGATTATATTCATTTATTTTGTAGTTGAGTAGAAGGTGAAGGTATTTGGGTATTTTTTTCTTTTTGTTTTTCTTCTAATAATTATTGTAGTAGTTCTTTTAAATATTGTGATAGATACATTATAATCTTCCTTCTACTTTTCTGGTAGTTGAATATACGAAAAAAATCTGATCAAATTTATTTTAAATGAAATTAATCTAGTCTTATTAATTAATCAAATTAAACTAGTCAAATAATATTAATTGCAATCAATTATTAAAAAATATTAATTATTTTGGAAAATAACTTTTGAAATGGAGTATTATTGATAAAATTTAGCCAATTTTTTTTACCCAGTAGCGTATTTCAATATGATCTTATCATTTATCACTGTATAATAACTTTGTTGTGGCAGAAAAATATACCAGTTAGTTTCAAAATATTATTTTTTTTTCAAACGTCACAAAAGTATTAATTTTTGCGACGTGATTGACAATATAAAAAAGTCATTTTAACGCCTAGGCATAAAAGTAAAGCACTTTACGCCTAAGCATAAAAGTATGAAAATATATTATTAAAATGACATAAGTCTCAAATTCAACGAGCCGTAACCATAGTTTCTCGATATATAATTACTCATGGTACAAAGAAAACTTGAAAACAAGGTATGGTCGATAGCGTCTCCAATTTCGTTCAGTTTGCGCATATCGCCTGTGACGTCATATGCCATACAACAAAATATCCGTATTGTTCAATTGCCACTAATAAAAAAAGACCTAAAATAGGGAAGAATTAAATAACCCCTAAAGTTATGTAAAATCATCGAGCTGGACATTTGAAAAGTTATGACACATTATACACATTTATTATGTGTCATCTGTTTGAAAATTTGAAATTGGCGCGTGGAGCTTGCCGACCAATATTGCCGTTTATCACCTGTGACGTGGTGACCAACCTGCGCAATATCATACCTTGTTTTTTTTGTATCATGATAATAACGTTTCAAATTGTTTAAAACATTACTTGTGGCTTTTGAAAAAAATAGCATGTTCTATTCGGAGTAAAAATGACTTTTGTGCTTCGGCTGTATGTCAAACCTACAGTCTCGCCACGAAAAGTGTCATTTTTACTCCTAATAAAACAATATATTAGAAAGTTTTATGGTTTAACGGGCTTTGTGAGTTAAAACATAATGATATTTTCAGTTTTTATAATTCTTGATCGAAAATAAACGGCGTCAGCGATGGCTATGAAATGAAGATCGCTGTCATTTTATATGTAAATTTATGTGGGAAATGTCGTCGATCGTCATTTCCCTGCCAACTGGACGCCGTTTTTTTTTCATATGGTACAAAGTTAAAGCAAACTTGGCTCTGACCATGTTTTACGCTAAGAAAGATTTCGTGTAATAAAGATTTTAAATGGTGTATTAAGTACATAATATTTATTTAAATGTCAAATAATATTATTGAAACAAGTGCCAAGTTTTATTTTTAATTAAGAAAAAAATTGTATAAACGTTTTGTTTTCAAAAAAAAAATTATCTTAAATTCGTAAAACCTCAATTTAGAATAAAATGATCGAAGAATGAAATAAAATTTTATAGCCCTGGGTCAAATCGAAATAAAGTAAGTGTATGTAACTTTTTTTAAATATTAATAATTACCAGTAATTAGCATTAATGTACCAACATATTGAAAATTGTTATTTCTTTGTTAAATACGGTTTAGAATCCTTAAAATAACAGCAAAAAAAATCCAAAATCAACAATGAAATAATAGTTTTGTTTAAATTTCTTAATCAGCTGAGCCCTATTATAGTTCGCAAAAATCCGAGCTATATTATTACATTACTCTGAGGGAAATACCGCAAATAATCGATATTTTTGACTCCGCCCCTAATCACATGCTTCGTTCTTTTAAAGCTTTACGATTTGTTCACTAGAGGCAGCACATTTTGTCGAGAGGTTGACCAACTTTAAGAATATAAATATAAACAAGGATAAAAGCTAGTTCACTTACTTTCTTCGGGATCCTCGCGTCACAAGCAACCTTCCATCCAGAGTTGATAATCTTTCACCTGAAAAAATCTGGGAAACGTTTTTGTCGGCGATTTTCTATGTGGGTAAAGGGAAGAGATCCAGGCCTTACCAGCACCTTTATGACGCCGTCCAACTCTGGAAAACTCAGGAATCTCCTTCAAGTAAAAAAGTGAAGAAAATCATAGATGTTTAGAATAGAATAGAATAGAATAGAATAATTTATTGATGTCAATACCATACAAATAGTGGCGAACATAAGTCAAAATATAAAATAAAATACATATATAAAACACAATTAACTTAAAAATTAACACAAAAGACATAAAGTTAAGACAATCATATTAGATGGGTACACAATGACAATTATATACTCTAGTTAATACATTGTAATATAAACATAGGGTGGGAGTTTCCAGTTCCCACATTCTGTTGTAGAAGGAATTTCCATTAAGCGAGATTAATATGTATATCACTTGAAAGAAACTCCCTCGAGTCATACAGTGGATTTTCAAGTAACCAGCCACGAACCCTGCCCTTAAACACCCTATCGGACAATAGTTTATACCCATCCGGAAGTTGTAAAACTTGTAAAACTTCACACCCCAGTATCTAGGTCCATCTCGAGACCTTTCTAATCTATGTATAGGGATACTGAGGTGCTCCGCCCTACGAGTGTCATGAGAGCCGTCCTGAGCATTTGTGGGATATTTTTCCGTATTGGCTTTAACATATAATAGATTTTCCAATATATAAAGATTTGGGAGAGTAAGTATATTTAACATTTTAAAGGTTTCCCTGCAATCATCCCTGTAGCCCAATCCTCCGACAACTCTCACAGCCCTCCTCTGAAGCGCGAAACCCCTGCGCCACTGAGGTGCGTGACCCCAAGCCAAAAGAGCGTAGGACATCACAGAATGAAAAGAGCGTAGTAAGCCGTCCGCAATACACAACAGGAAACAGTACCTGAAAATTACGCAGAACGAAGAGCGCGCTTCTTAGCTTCTTGCATAGTTGCTCAATATGAGCATTCCATCTCATTTCACTGTCCAACTGAACCCCTAAAAATGGAACAGATTCCCTGGAGAAGCGACAGTCCTCAGGCACACTCCTCAAAGAAAAAATTACACGATTTGTTTTGGCCTCATTTAAAACTAGGTTATTTTTCCGGAACCAGTCAGCCGCCCTCGCTTGAGCGTCATCCGCGCCTCCCTCTAGGTCTTTTAGTTCTTTTCCTCTGACCGAGACCGCTGTATCATCTGCGAATAAAACGTAGTGGTCGTCACGTCGGATATGTGGTAAGTTGTTTATATAAATCAAAAAAAGTAAAGGGCCCAGTACTGAGCCTTGTGGGACACCATTTTTAAGAGGTCTTGGGTTCGACCACACACCATCAACGACCACTCTCTGTATTCTGTCCTCCATGTAGGATTTCAAAAGGGCAACACTACCCTCACTAAATTTATAATAGTCGAGTTTTTAATGAGCAACTCGTGAGACACACAATCGAAGGCTTTACTTAAATCGCAAAATACCGCGCCAACATGTTCCCTACCCTCAAAGCCATCCAAGATGAATGACACGAGGTCCAGAATAGCCAGCACAGTGCTGCGTCCGGACCTGAAGCCGAACTGTTGGTCGTTCAGCAATAAATTCTCTTCAAGGAATAACGCCATTCTTGAGGCCATACATTTCTCAATGATTTTTGAAAAAACAGGAAGCAGTGAAATCGGACGATAATTAGATATATCATTCTTGTCCCCCTTTTTGAATACCGGTACGACAACAGCCTCCTTGAGACAACATGGAAAAATGCATTCCTTAAAGCACAAATTAATTATTTTTGTTAGCGGTATAAGGATAAGCTCCCTTATCATCTTTATAATCCTATCACTGAACCCAAATTTGTCACGCGAATCTTTATTTTTTAAATTAAGTATTACGTCCCTGACCTCATTATAACCCACATCTCCGAACTTGAATTCCTCATCCGCCAGATGAGTAATCCGAAATGGAATATCTTGTGTAAAACACTGTCCATTTCCGACCAAGACATCCGCCACACTAGAGAAAAAATCATTAAATGCATCGGGACCAATTGTCATTGAGGGATTTTGTTTCTGCTTGTTTGCACGGTTGTTATTCACGATTTTCCAAATACTTTTTGACTTATTTGTTGAGTTAGAAATAAGTCTATCATTATATTCCCTTTTCGCGACTTTAATTGCCCTTCTATACTGTTTTTTAAAGCAGTTTTTATTGTCAAGCAGTTCTTGGGATGGGTATTGTTTAAAAAGATCATTAAGAAAACACAGACGTTCTCGCATTTCCCGCAGTGTGTCATTAAACCAAGGAAACAGAGTCTGATATTGTTTATTTTTATATATTTTTTCTGGAAAAGAAGCATCAAAAGCTTCTTGAATCTTATCACAAAAAAGTTTGCATTTAGTACTGACATTTATGTTGTTTTTAGATATAAAAGACCAGTACAACTAAAGTAAAAAAAGATTGCTTACCTCTTTCAGTGATAGGTCTATATTTCCTCATCAGTGTCTTGTTATTTGTATCGCTATACATTCCAAACCGAAGCTCTATTAAGTTGTGATCAGACAGATCATTGTCGATTATTTTGATATCGGTAAAAAGAACATCGAAGTTAATAAATAGGTTATCTATACAGTTTCCGCCGCGCGTACCAGCACTCACCAATGCACGAAATCCATATGATTTCAGCATGTCATTTACCAACACTGACTCGCTTTGTTTTGTACCAAAGAGTACATTAAAATCGCCTACAATAATGATTTTTCTGCGATGTCCCACACTGTCAATGGCTCTGCCAAGTTGAGTCACAAACACCTCTATACTTTCTCCAGGAGATCTGTAAACGCAGAATATATAAATATTGAGACTCTTTATGTAAGCACAGCAAAGTTCTATGATTTTTTCTATTGAAAATTTCGAGATTTTAGTAATATTATTATGTTCAATAGTAGAGTCAAGAAGGGTGGTTACCCCACCTCCTCTGGACTCCTCCCTACAAAAAATTGAACCCACAACAAGTCCAGATATTTTAAGTTCAGCTGACTCACTACCGTCTAACCAATGCTCAGAGATACACAATAGGGGAGAGTGGGGCAAGTGCGGCACCTTAACGTTCAATGATGTACCATTTTTTTATTTTAAGAAATAGAAAAACGTCTATTACATAAATACTAACTTTAACTGTATAAATAGTAATCTACCTTAAAAAATACACAAAAAATTAAATATTTGGTTAAAGTTCAGATTTACAAAAAAAAATGTCAAATGACTCACTTGCCCCAAGGTATGGGGTAAGTGAGTCACCCACAGACTTAGCTAAGTTTTTGGACATGATTGACAAATTGACACATTCCGGATTGGAGTTCTTTTGAAGAATGATCTCAACAGATGCTCTTTTTGAATTAATAGATTCTTCTTGAAGAATATTATCGGCCGCGTCGCTTTCTTGATCGGATTTTTTTTGAAGAATATTTTCAGCCGCTTCAAAGTCTATTTCCATTATTCGCAATTTTATGTCCATTTGTGCAGTGAACACGGATTTAAATCTGCCTAAGTCCAAATATTGCCCTTAATTTATGAAAAAAATCTAGGTAATTTGCCTTAAATATTACATAACATGATGTGGAATACGAAAAATATTTATATTTACCTTAATTTTAGCAATTTTCAGCTAGATTTTCAATAACACTAAGCACTTGTTGATAGGTACGTAAACTTTACTGATTGTTATTGTCTATGATGCCAAATGTATGAATTATTTCGAAAGACGCACTTGCCCCCTCTGCCGCACTTGCCCCACTCCCCCTATATCAAGTTTTTTTTAACATATATACGCCTGAATTTCATGCAGTATATTCTTAAGTGATCTAAGGGTTTGATATATTAATGTAATAGTTCTCAAAGTATCATTTGAAACATTCTGATATTGCACTTTAGATACGTAAGCACCGACAGAACTGGTAGTATTGTCAAAATTAATATCTTCTTTGTTGTTTTGCAAAATATTTATTAGTTCTCTTCCGAAAAAATGGCGAAACTTGAGCATCTTTAGGCCATATCTCTGGATCCCATGCCTTATCGTAATTTGTTTCATCAATAATTACCTTGAAAGATGAGAAAAAGTTGGTATTTCTTGATTCCAATTTCTGACATTCTACTTCTGGGAAGTGAGTTTTTAATAGTTGCTTGAGTTGGTCTTCTTTTACATTTGGATCTAATTTAGACACGAATAAAAATTGTTTATTTGGTATTGCACTAATTCCGTCACAATTTACCGCACATCCTATTATCTTATTATTCCTTTGTATGTTGTTTTGTATCCTGTTTTCCTGTTTAGTGTTTCCATCGCAGTTTAATTGTCTAGATTGTGTTGATATTGTTGTTTGTTTTGATTTAGCAGTAGAAACCAGATTGGACTGCGTCCTGTCATGATTTTATCCATTTCGGCGCGTGTTCGGATTATCCCTGGTAGATCGCAGTTTTGTTTGTTTATTTGTTTTTTAAACATGTTTGGAATGATGGAGGTGGTGTGATATGCTTACATGTTTTTCTCAACAATATTCCGGTGGAAGCTTACACTAGAGAAGCTGTCATGATTGGTGCTTTGGGTTTGGAGAACTTGACCAATGCAAAAGGTGGAGAATTTTACGGTGTTGCCGCTATCTGGATGAGCAGACAGAAAAGAATGCTAGGTGTTTATTTATTGTACAGAGCGATGGGGATTTTTCTGAACGAAGGTGAAAGACAACTATATCCAGAGGATATTAATTAAATTTTGTGTGACGTGAAGTATATAAAAATAATTTAAGAATATCTATTTTAATTTTACTCATATTGGGTACTGCAAAAATATACCTCATATATTTACTTTATATATTTTTATAATATATTAGACGTATATTTTGGAAAGAGATTAATATGATTTCTGATGTCTTCTATTTGGGGAGATTAACTTTATTTTGTAGCTGTGAAAATGCAAATATACAGAGATATATGACTACAGTAGTTTTTATGTATGAATTTTTCTTAATAAAGGTTTTTTTTAATTACATTTTATTTATTTTCATATGAAATAGTGTTTATAGGTATGAAATGTGATTAAATCTAATGGAGTTTTTGATAAAACAAGTTTTGCAAAATAAAATTACACTAAATCACCACAATACATGATGATTATAAACTGAGTTTATAATCATCTGCTGATGATGCTAACATGGTTAGCGAAACGCGCGTCCAGTGTAAAAGTAAAAGTGTTTTGGTGTATTGTGGTGATTTAGTGTAATTTTATTTTGCTGTGTAACACCAAAGGTTCCAACCCTCAACTGTAAAAACAAGTTTTGTTAATTATTTTTTAGATCTAACAAAAAGAGTAAGATCAGCATTAAAATTTCCACAATACACAAATAAAATTTTCTAAAGAATAAACAGAAGTATCTAAAGAAAGTACAAAGAGGTCTTTCAATTCTTAAACTAATTTTTTACAGAAAAATGACGCAAAGGAGAATGGAGCGGTCTACAAATTTATGTCAAAATAATTTTATCACAACTCTTGTACGACTATTCTAGTCCCTGTAAAAATACAAGAAACATTTTTGTTTAGTAATTTTATACATACTTGAAAGGAAGAAATGCAAAGTTTACCAACACTTTTGTGACCCTGTACAACTCTGGAAGTCCCAGGAGTCTCCTTCCAGAAAATGGCGTGAAAGAGTGAACAAGAGCTCGTTCTCTTATCTTCTCCTGGATCCTCGCGTCACAAGCAACCTTCCATCCAGAACTGATAATCTTCCACCTGAAAAAATCTGGGAAACGTTTTTTTCAGCGATTTTCTATGTGGGTAAAGGGAAGAGATCCAGACCTTACCAGCATCTTTATGATGCCGTCCAACTCTGGAAAACTCAGGAGTCTCCTTCAAGTAAAAAACTAAAGAAAATCATAGATATTTGGAATGATGGAGGTGGTGTGATATGCTTACATGTTTTTCTTAACATCATTCCAGTGGAAGCTTATACTAGAGAAGCTGCCATGATTGGTGCTCTTGGTTTGACCAAGTCTTGGTGAACTTGACCAATGCAAAAGGTGGAGAATTTTACGGTGTTGCCGCTACCTGGATGAGCAGACAGAAAAGAATGCTAGGTGTCTATTTATTGTACAGAGCCATGGGGATTTTTCTGAACGAAGGTGAAAGACAACTATATCCAGAGGATATTAATTAAATTTTGTGTGACGTGAAGTATATAAAAATATTTTAAGAATATCTCTTTTAATTTTACTTATATTGGGTACTGCAAGGATATATCACTTATATATTTATATATTTTTATAACATACTAGCGTGTACCAGCGACTTCGTTAGCGTCGAATTAATCATTTGTAATGGTTATGATAAAGGAAAGCAAGAATTTCCATTAACATACAAACTGGATAAAATTTTCTCACATTTATGTCAGCATGAGAAAAAAACAATATGGCGATATTATTATATAACTTGGTAATATTTGAGGGGTAGTTTCATCTTGTTGGAATTTGACTTTCGAAAAATCCCTTTGCCAAAAATAAGCTTTTTACGTCAAGCAGTTTAAGCAGAATCGTGGTTAAGAAATTACCCAACTTTTTGGAACACCCTGTATGATTTTTTTAAAAAATTTCAAAATATGTAAAAAGAACAAATAAATTATGCTTGTCCAAGCGTTTTCCCGAAAGACTACCGTTTTTTAAATAACAAATATTGTAATATTTGAGGGGCGTTTTCACCCTCTTGGAATTTGAGATTCGAGAAACCCCTCCTTATCGAACCTCTACACCCCACAGTCAATCCGTTTGCCAAAAATCAGCTTTAAACGTCAAGCAGTTTAAGCAGAATCGTGATTACTCAATGGTCATATTTTATGAAACACCCTATATAAATTTATAAAAAATCTTAAAATATGTAAAACAACAAAATAAAATATACGTGCTTAAGAGTTTTTCCGAAAAACTCACCGGTTTTTAAATAAAAATATTTTAATATTTGGGGGATAGTTTCACCCCCTTAGAATTCCAATTTCGAAAAATCCCTTCTTATCGAACCTCTACACCGTAAAGTCAATCTGTTTTCGAAAAATCAGCTTTTTACGTCAAGCGCTTTAAGCAGGATCGTGATTTATCAATGACCAGATTTTTCGAAACACCCTGTATACATTTTTTAAAAAGTCTTAAAATATGTAAAAAAACAAAATAAAATTTACGTGTTTAAGCGTTTTTTCGGAAATTTGACCGTTTTTTAAATAAAAAATATTGTAATATTTGAGGGGTGGTTTCACCCTTTTGGAACTGGAATTTCGAAAAATTCCTTCTTATCGAACCTCTACACCCTAGAATCAACCTGTATGCCAAAATTGAACTTCTTACGTTGAGTGGTTTGAGCAGGATCGTGATTAATCAGTATGTCAGTCACTTAAGGATTTTATATATTAGCCTTTGTAATCGGGAGATTAATGTATTTAACAGAAATTGATATTTTAAATATAATTCTAACTAGCTTGACAAAAACAATGTCTTCTCTGGGCCGAAATCAATAATCTCTGACATTCAACTGTTTCCAAAGCCTACTACTCCGCGACTCGCAAACATCAGCGGACACGGGGTGCAGGCACGGCGTGAAAATGACTGCCTATCATAAGGATCATAGGCTTCGATAACACCTTGTATATGAATTTTTAAAGTAGCTCAAGCTAAGACGTTTATGGATGTAAAGCACCAGATGGCGGGGCGTATTTCACAGTCTTTTACTAAAGAAAAAAATATTTTGTGTTACTCTGAATTTTGAAGCGACCAATAAAAACAGAGAAAATAAAAATCGATATTTTTCGGACCGTGCCAATTGGTTACTAATCGACCAGATACTTTTTGTCTATTAGATATGCTATAAAAGCTGGTAATTATACAATTCGACCATTGTTAATACCCGACAATTTCCGCAAGGCCGACGAGGCCGATGCTTTTCACTGACAAGAAAAAAAAATGTTTGTTTAGATAATTTTCGAGATATTTTTTCTTTCTGAATGCACATTTTTAAAGTATTTTATATTCTTTGTCCGCTTGATCCAAAGACATTATAAAGATAGACCGAACATCTCATTCATAAATACTCGTTGGTAGTGTATCAAACATTCCAATGTGTCAAACAAGAACAGAAGAGACAGAGAAGTCTAAAATTTCCGACCCCGGCAACTAGGAGCAGTTCGATTGTTCTAATGGCCAGTGGCGTATCGTTTTTTGGAAAGCATTTAATTTGTAAAGTAAAAGTAAATTAATTAGTAAAATTTATACTCCATATTAATATACTACATTAACACTTTTTCGTTAGATGTGTTTTGTTATAAGGTCTAATATAATAATATAATTAATATCCCACATATACCTATGTTGAAACGTTAGTATGTGGTTTTCGAAAATCGCTCCAACGTCGATTTTTCAATTTAAACTTTCAGTTACTTCTATATAAACTTTCAGTTACTTTTGAATATTCACAGGGTGACTCAGGCTTCCGAAACAGTTCTATATTAGGTTTGTGGTTGGTGACATTTCTTTCAATTTTTTTCAGAATATGGAGGCAATGGTAAAGCAAATTTTAGACATTTTTGTAAACATAGGTGGCCGGAACATATTTTCAAACTAAAGTTGTAGATTTGCCATTAAATTTCCATTCCAGAAATACCTAGGGTTGCCACCTGTCCTTTTTTGAAAAGGACAGTCCTTTTTTGGAATAACTTGTCCTTTTGACTTTTTTTTACTTAAAAAGTCATTTTTATTTTCGTATTTTCCCTGAGAAAATTACCTACAGCAAACAGAAATATTCTTTTCGTCCAAATTTAATTAGAGATGTTATAAAACTTATAAATAAATTTTTCTTGTTTAGAATAGGCAAGAATTATTTACAGTTAAAAAAAGGTAAACACACCGTACAAATAACTCTAGGAAGAGGTATTTGTACAGTGGTGAAAAATTGTCTAAATAAAGCCGAAGTGGCAGATATAATAAAGCAATAAAATGTAAAAAAGGCCGGGTAACACCTTTGTTTATTTGTTGAGCAAAATTCCTTTAGAATATCGTATATAATGACCAGAAATGACGCAATTTTAAGAAAAAAATGTCACTTTCTGGCTTATAATAAAATTTCAAATGCAACGTTTATATTCAAATTTGTTATGATCTACAACAGTTAGGTAGTCATTGAGACGAATTATAATTCAATTACTAGCTACCACGTTCTTGTTTTTAATAATAGATTAATTACAAATATAATTAGAAATTATTTTGATTGTGAGAGGCTCCCTTGTGGGACGCCTATGTACAATGACGAAAACAATACCCACCTGTGAAAAGACAAATTCGGGTAATTTGAGCTTATTTTTCCACACACTTGACACTGTCGTACCATACTGAATTCGCAGATTCAAAAGTACGTTAAACAAAAACCACCGAAAAACGCTGAAAGTTCACTTTCGTCTTGATTCCGACTTCAAACACACCGCAAGCTAAACGTAGTACGCTATAACGGACCATGGGCCGTCGCGAGGGGTGGTGGGACGGACGGCCCATTTCATTGTGAAAGACTAGTAGCGACGTTGCCAATAGTTCTAGACGTTTCAGCACATTTAACAGTAAACATGTCCTTTAATAGTAACGCATATATCCTCTGGTTAATAACCATATTATTACGCATGCTTCTTTAAAAATAAACTATTAATTTAATTAAGAAATTGAGATTTATTGATATCCGGTAAAGGTTTTAAAGTCACCTTTTTCTGCAAATCAAACTGAGTAGATAGGCGTAAATTTGAGATGCGGCAATGTCGCCTTCTCTATCTCAGTTGGTTTTTACAGTACGTAGTCAACCTCCGTTTGTTTGATCGGGTTAAAATGTCTAATGTGATATCTGTTCTTACTAAATCTATGGCTTGATCTATTTATACTGTTCGCTCGTATCGAAGTTCTGTTTCTTCTAGTTTTAAAAAATGTTCTTATTTCTTTATAGTTGTAGTGGTTGTAGTGTAAAATTAGATTAATTTTATTAAGTTTAATTATAATGTTTAAGGTAGAATACCAGAAATAGTTTAGGAGTGTTTTTAGGGGTGTGAAGGGATAATTTGGTTATTTTTTCATTTTGTTTGATTAATTAGTAAGTTTATAATTTTTTCAGTGTAAAATACAAGAAGTAGTTGTGTAGTGTTTTTATAAGAGATTATATTCGTTTATTTTGTAGATGTGTAGTAGGTGAAGGTATTTGGGTATTTTTTCTTTTTGTTTTTCTTCTAATTGTAGTAATTCTATTAAGTATTGTGATAGATACGCTATAATATATTCCTTCAACTTCGTTGAAAAGTGCGTTATCATATAATTTTGGTTTTCTGGTAGTAGAATATACGAAAAAAAAATCTGATCAAATTTATTTTAAATTAAATTAATCGAGTCTTATTAATCACATTAATCTAGTCAAATAAAAATAATAGTTAGTTTCTAAATACTATACAGGATGATACTACGATGTTATCTATGGGTATCTCGGAAACTACTGGAGATAGAGAGTCGGTTAAATGGGGAAAGAATTGCAGTTTTGTGGGGTCATAAATATGCGTAAATATGCGCCTTTCGGTTTTTCGGAGAAGTTCAAGGCTTACTAGATATTTCGAAAAACACAAATTTTGGCTATTTTAAAAATTGTCTCTAATTCCATTATAATCTACCGTATGATCGAATAAAAACGGAGTCAACGATGGCTATGAAATGAAGGTCGTTGTCATTCTATATGAAAATTATATGGGAAATATCATCGATCGTCATTTCATAGCCAACGCTGACGCCGTTTTTATTCGATCATATGGTATTTTAGACAAAAAGTTTTCAGATAAAAGTTGTAGATAATCACATACCTAATGAGTTTGCGTTTTCTGTTTTTTTTCTAAAGCCTGTCATTTTTGACATATGACACAAACATTATGTTTTTTTTTTAATGGAAATCCTAGTTGGCCATGACTTCATAAAAAGCGCCATTCTTTAAGCTTTTCAACGATATAGGTATAATATGTTTTCTTTCTAACAATTACAAGTTATAGCCAATTCCTTTCTTTCTTGGCTAATTCTCATACCAATAATACCATGCCAATTAGTTGGCATCAAAAATGTAAAAAGTTTTATGTTTTCAAAAAAAAATATCGTAAAATTCGTAAGCACTCAATTTAGAATAAAATAATCTAAGAATGAAATTATTCTTTTATAAACCTGCTGAAAAATCAAATTAAAATAGTATGTAACTTTTTTAAATTTATTAATTAACAGCAATTAGCATTATCATAAATTATAAATAATGTACCAACATATCGAAATAATAATTTCTTTGTTAATACGGTTTAGAATTTTTAAATAACAGGCAAAAATAATCCACAATTTACAATAAAATAAAAGTTTCGTTTAAATTTCTTAATCAGCTGATCATTATTAAAGTTCGCAGAAACCCGGGGCTATATTATTACATTACTCTGAGGAAAATAACGAAAATAATCGATATTTTTGACTCCGCCCCGAAAGGTTCACGATTTGTCCTCCAGTTGGCAGCACATTTTGTCTAGTCGGTTGGGCAACTTTAAGAATATATAATATAAACAAGGATATTAGTATAGACAAAGTATAGATTAGATGTATTTTTTTTTGGAAAGAGATTAATATGATTTCAGATGTCTTCTATAAGGGAGATTAACTTTATTTTGTAGCTGTGAAAATGCAATATACAGAGATATATACGACTAAAATTATTTTTTACATGAATTTTTCTTAATAAAGATTATTTTTAATTGTATGTTTTTATTTTAATATAAAACAGTGTTTATAGGTTTTATTATGAACAAAATTGTCATTAAAACTTATAAATAAAACAAATTTAGATTTTGATATTTGAGTTCAATGAAAAAGTAAATATTGAAATTATCATAACACATCAATACAATTACTATAAAATGGCATCTACAAAAAAAGATAGAAGTAATTTTAAATTCTATAATATAATAAACCAAATCACTACCGAAAAAATACACAAATTATTATAACTATTTTTAAAATTATAAACCATTTATACAAAGAAATTCTATACAGTTCTATACAAAGACAATAGATAAATAAATAATATTGCAACAGATTCATTTTGATAATTTTCTTTTGTTAAATATACATAGGTACTTGAAAATTCAACAATATGTTTATATTGACTCTGTCTCAAGTATTTTGTGAGAATAACCAGTTTTTTGACATCTCGTCTTTGAATTTCATCAGTCTAAAATGTGTTTATTTATGATATTATAATATATAGATATTTTATTTACCTACATTAATATGGACCTGTAAACTTGGTAAAATTACAAAGTTAACAAATTATATTATCTTTATGAGACCAGGTTTAAAAAGACGAAAGAAAAAATATAAGGAGGTTAAATTCGCACAAAAAAACAATATTGTAAAGCCTTATTATATTAGTACTTTCGTTCGCGTCGAATTAATCATTTGTAATGGTGATGATAAAGCAAAGCAAGAATTTCCATTAACATACAAACTGGATAAAATTTTCTCACATTTATGTCAGCATGAGAAAAAACAATATAGCGATATTATTATATAACTTGGTAATATTTGAGGGGTAGTTTCATCTCGTTGGAATTTGCTTCTGGTATGGAAAGGTGCATTATCGTGCAGGAAATTAAAATTATCCCCTAATCGCAGCTCTCCAAAGCCTAACGATTGGTTCTAGTCTTTGAATAAAAAGTAGCGATGGGAACTATCGAATGAATTAGACTATCGAATGGTTACTGAATGAATGATTTCAACCATCGAATGGTTTTATTCGAATAAAATCATTCATTCATTTGTATACTAAAGCATATGTGACAACCTCGCCGTGCAACTAAATGGTTATCGTTGAGCCACGACTATCGAATGCTTTTGATCATTTATCAAAAGCATTCGATAGTCGTGGCTTATATTTAGTATTCGTTTGATTTTTGTGTGCGTCAGTGCATTATTAGTTCTTCCAAATTTTTATAACTTCACCTTATAAATAGTGTGTCAATTTTGGGTATACTAAAATATTTAAAATACTAAAATAGTAGTTTTTTTTAATTGACGATTGTGTGCGTGTGCAGGTGTCAATTTTTTTCCGATAATTTGTGTGATTTTCCGTAGCCCGATCTTTCAATTATTTTATTTTATATGGTATATATGGTCTATTTTTTAATGGGAAATTTTGAGAAGTAGCAATTTTTAAGAGAGATGAGATGAACTTAGAATTAATTTTAAAAATCCATATTTGTATTTTAGATGTTTAAATAATATGAATTAGTTGAACTTAATAATCATATTTAAGAAATGTGGTTAAGTAAATGGTTATCGAACTCAAACTATGGGGTGAGAAAATTAAATTGAAAGTTTTACACGTGCCAATTTAAAAAAAAAGTTAACGATGTTGTATTTTGTTTATGCTAATTCTCTTACATGTAGTTTTTTGCGAAGAACTATTTCATTTACTTTGACATTGTAAACATTTATATATGTTTATTTTAACAATAAGACTGACAATATTATTTGTATAATGTTTTGTTTTATCTTTTGTTTGTTTGTTTGTGTACCTTGTTATTTTTTACTTTGTTTGTTAGTTTACCTTTGTCCACAAATTGAAAAATTTTTTGACAATAAAGGCATTTATTTATTTATTTATTTATTTTAATGACCAGATTTTTTGAAACACCCTGTATACATTTTTAAAAAATCTTAAAATATGTAAAAAACAAAATAAAATATACATGTTTAAGCTTTTTTTCGGAAACTTGACCGTTTTTTAAATAAAAAATATTGTAATATTTGGGGGGTGGTTTCACACTCTTGGAACTGGAATTTCGAAAAATCCCTTCTTATCGAACCTCTACACCCTAGAATCAACCTGTATGCCAAAATTGAGCTTCTTACGTTGAGTGGTTTGAGCAGGATCGTGATTAATCAGTATGTCAGTCACTTAAGGATTTTATATATTAGTATAGATATTTGATTTTTTTTTCATTTTCTCTATCTGATATTACCTTACACCTCTAAAACGGCCTACACAAGTAACGATTTATTGTACTGCATGCAGTACGATATCCATCGAAACTGCCACATTAACGATCAATGGTAGCGTGTGAAGGGAAATTGGAAGTTTGCAGTATGCAGTCGTCAAATCGTTCGCAGTACGGAGCTTCCGTAAAATATCGTATCAACGGGTCGTGTCTGGAGTCTGGGGTGGGGTTTGAACGCAAGTCTGAACGTGCGGAGTGTATTCCCTACCGCAGCGCGCAGTTACGATTTTTATTTATTTTTGGTTTAATCAATATTATGGATTTAAAAAATAAGACGTTCTGGGAAGACTTTATTGATTTATATAGAGAAAATAGATGCCTATGGGATGTGAAATCAATTTCAATGTGAAAAAAATCAAGCAGCTACCACTTTTTACACCATTTTCGCTTTTTGATTTCTTTTTGTTCATCATCTTCATCTATCAGCAATACCGCAGCTACAAGCACGGCAGCTTTCTTCTTTGAAATTCTTGACATAACGGTAGCCCTTCTCGACGAAAAGTGAATAATCTAAACTGCGGCAGTACAATGTGTTGCATCGTGTGTACAACAAATGGCTGTATTGCAAGCCGTACGATTTTCTTTACGATCTGCAGTTCAACGCGCAGTACGATAAATCGTTACGTGTGTAGACCGTTTAAACAAATAGTACCCAAGTCAATTTTTTCTAGTTATTTCAATATAAATTTGTTGCTAAGGTGTTAATATGACACCGTTCCGTTTTAAGACATTCTCTAGCTATTCTTCTGGTATGGGAAGGTGCATTATCGTGCAGGAAATTAAAATTATCCTCAATCGCAGCTCTCCAAAGCCTAACGATTGGTTCTAGCCTTTGAATAAAAAGGTTCTAGCACTAAATCAATATTATACCCCAACGCGTTAAAGTTTGTTGAAGTGGCAACAATGGAGTTTTTGCTCCCAGCATAATAAATACCTCCCAGAACATTATCCCCTTTTATAGTTTGGTACAGATTTGGCAGCTTGGAGTCTCGCTCGTCTTCCTTGAGCTCTAAAAACCCAAATGCGATGGTCATCTGATCTTAGGCCAATTCTGGTTTCATCTGAAAAAAGAACGTTTTGCCAATTCTCATTTGTCCAGTTTTGATGTTGAAGGCTGCCCTTGATAACTGTGGGATTCGTAACACTCTTCTACTATACAAGTCTCGACCACGAAGTCTTTTTCATGTGGTTTCAACTGAAACGTGCACACACGTAGCTGTCAAAAGTTGTCTTTGTTGCTCTGGTTGAGAAAGAAGGGGATTTCTTCTAGAAATTTGGCTCACAAAGTGGTCTTGTTGTTCAGTTGTGACTCTTTAACAACTTTGTCTGGGCCTGTTCTTGAGAGTTCCTAGTTCCAAGTACCTTGTTTTCGGTACAATACCCTGGGTAACGCCTACTATCTCTGCTATGTCTCTTTGGGGCATTCCTTGTCCAATGAGAGCAAAATTTCTTCCCCTCTGTACATCTGTTAATCAGGCATTTTTTATTTTTCTTTGAATTGAATGAAAATTAAATTCACAAGAAAATAAATTTAAAATAAATTTTCCTTGCTAAAAGTTTAGGCAAAAATAAAGGAATCAGTCTGATTGTGTGTATGCCAACCTTCAGTACTCAGTTACTCTGAGATCTTGCATTGAAATAAATAAATAAATAAATAAACAACGCTTTATTGTACAAAAACCCAAAATAGCTTCATCGACAAAGCATTTACAAAACAAACAAAAGCACAAAAAAATATACAAATAATAAAAAATATCATACAATACAAATCAATTCAAAAAAATGTACGTCATTAAAATTACAAATAAAACATACATGGATATTGCAGAACACAGGCGTATCAATAAAATTTTGCAATAGGAAAATTGTAAATGGATATAATCATGTAAGAGTCATAAAACATTAAATATTAAATAATAGACCTTCAACCAGTGTGTGAGATGATCAAAATTTTAAACTTTAAAAGTGTTCATGATTAAACATCAACAAAAAAGTCGTTTACCGCATATAGGGCACTCTCCAGTAAGTATGATTTCAGAGCTTTGCGAAATGCGGAAAAGCATGAAAGTTATGATATTCAAATTTAAAGCAGATGATTGTACATTTTTTGGCATTGTACAGTATTGAGCCTTTAACTAGTTCTGAGCTCGGGATTGGCAGATAAAGATCGTGCTCCGCATTCCTAAGTGGATAGTTGTGAGATGGCCTTTCGGGAATAGCAGATATGTGCTTGCAGATTAAGCAAACGGATTCAAAAATGAATAAGGAAGGAAGGGCTAGTATTTTGAAATTTTTAAAGAAATTCTGGCAGTGAGTTCTACTGTTCAATAAATTCCCAATAAATATCGAACTGCTCTCTTTTGAAGTTTAAAAATACGATCAAATTTTGTCGCGCAGCAAGTACCCCAAAATGGAAGGGCATAACGAAGATGCGACTCAAAAAGGGCATAATAGACTATTCTAGAAGTTGATAAGTTAAGTTCCTCAGAAACTGATCTTAGCGCAAAACAGGCAGCGCTTAGTTTCTTTGATATAAGAAAAAAGGAGTTTGGATAGAGTTTGGATCGGTTGCTCTAAGACGCGGGTTCTACTATTCGTTTCCACTGTGCGATCAGCCTAAATACAAACGAATACGAACAAATGGTAAAATTCGCATGGTGTATCCTCGGCTTTACACATTCTTTTAGCTGACATATATGTTATTTAAATTGTTCCACTTAAAAAATGCCAGTGAACCAAAAGAATTTAGAAATAGGTACTTAGCATAGGTGTAGCTCAGTTAAAATATGTTTTTTTTTCATTTTATTTTTTTACAAGCAAAAATATGCATCTTGAGAAAGAATTAGGTCAGAAACAATACTTAGGCACTTATCCTCCTTAAACATATACAAAAGCATATAAAAATAGATAAATCAACAGCGGGACGCGAATAAATTCCAATTTTAATCAGACTAACCCACTTAATTCATAGATAAGAAAATTTAATATAAAAACAAATAGTTACCTGATACAGGTTATTGATCAGTAAATGTTTTTTAAAAGTTGATTATTACAAATAATTTAAATTATGGTTTATCTACGGTCTTTAGTGCTGGTTTTAGTTGTTTTAGTTTTGGAGAAATGTCATGGTTTAAACAATGGTCTGGCTCTGACCCCTCCTATGGGATGGTTGAGTTGGGAACGGTTTAGATGTTTGGTGGATTGTCAGAAATATCCAAGCGAGTGTATAAGGTAAGTTTCGAATGGAAATAAGTATATCGTCAGTGAAACGTGATAACCTGGTAACTCCATTTTTTACGTTAATAAGTTTTTTTTATACCATTAGAAAGAGAAAAAAATACTCTATAAGTAGGGAAAGCAAACACATTTTTTCCCATTAAAGAATTTTTTTTATTTTAACTCAATAATATCTTCTAACTCCTAGTGATCTGAAATAGCCACCGAAATGCTGCTATCTCCGTAACTTCCGTTACGATCACGCTAAAGCAAACATACGGATTCTTACTCGTATGTTTCTTTAGTACAGTACGTCGATCCAGGGTCACACTAGGCCAAAGGGGCCCGGGTGGCAATGTAAGGAGGGGCCCGTGTGGATTTTTTGCGTATTTTTTCGCCTTAGGTTTTGGTCAATTTTCCCTATTACATACAGGGTGAGTCTTAAATAAGTGCAAATATTTTTAGGGGTAGTATATTTCGACCCAAGAAACACGATTATGAGTACGTTCCACTAAGCACTCATAACGTTCACGCTCAAGATCGCGATTTTTCCGGTTCCACTTGCTTGCGAGCGTTACAATCATAAACTCAAGTGGAATGGGTTTATGGGGCGTTTTAAGCGTCAATTCTGTCAATGTATGTAAATAAATAGTAAATAATAGTCAAAATCACAGAAGAGAATTCAAAAAATCTGTCTAAAAAAAAGAAATCAAAATGTCTTTGGCGACAGTTGGATATTTGGTGCATCGGAATATGTCTGAAACTTCTTCATCTAGTTCAGACGAATTAATAGTGGAATGCATTTTACAAAATCGCGACGTAAAAAGCGAACACTTAGGCCACGTATTATTGGCTATGAGAATCTATGAAAATTTTTATCCTAAGTCGATAATCTTTTGTCTAAATTTTAAAAATTGCGCCAAAATTCCTTAACGTCCACTTCGATCCTAATATTCAGATGGGTCGTTGTGAGCTCGGTGTGAGCGAAAATAATGACGTCATTAGTGACGTTTACGCCGCGACCACAACGTCCGCGATCGTCATGTGGAACGACCGAAGGCATATTTTGAGCATTATGAGCGCTTAGTGGAACGCACTCTTTGAGGTTTTTTGCGCGATTTTTTTTTTTAAAATTTAGAATTTTTAAAAAATAAAAAATGTTGGATTTTTGTTTAATTTTTAGTTTAAAAACATACTTTGTAATATGGTAACATAAGTAGTAGATTAAATTTACAAGAAAGAAAATTATAGCAAAAAATTGGAAATTTTAAAATTTGAAATAACTCGGTTGTTTTGGATTTATTTGAAAAAACGGTAAAGAGAAAATATTATGTTTCTTTTATCGAGATTTACCAGCCCTGAACATATTTGCACTTATTTAAGACTCACCCTGTATAGAAATCAGGGAACTACCCTAATGCAAGGCTAACCAATGCAATGCAAATTCCATAATGCAATGCAATGCAAAAGCAAATATTGTTAAAAATAAATAATGAACTACAAAGGGGGCCCGCGAAGGCTGGGCCCTCCTATAGTTATCTATAATAAGGCCAGTCCGACCCTGCATCGATCCGTTCTGTAAATACGGAGTATCCGTAAACCGAATTCTCTATACGAAATTCTCTAAATACGAGCAATTCATCGGCGTGCTATAAATAGTTTCAATAACCATTACTTACTTGTACAAGAATTTCCTTAATACTTAATCAGTTTTATTTTTTTCAACGTTTTTTCACGTAAATGACACACAACACATAATTTTTATAAATATATGTATAAAAATTAGGATAGCATGGAAGGATCTACCATATCTTCTAAGAATTATAAGTTTAATTTTTAAATTATTTTCCTATTCATTAAGTCCAAAATTCTGCTACTTCAGTTCTTTAAAAATGCCAAAAATTTTAAAATTTTCATTAAAAATTTAATCGTTTTTGGACTTGTGTGTTTTGCTTCTAGACCGACGATATTATAATGTGGTTAATGGTTATGAGTATCGTATTTTATAAATTTAATTGATTATTTCTAAATCTGTTTGGGTAATATTCATTTCCATTTTCAAAATTTCAAACAATAAAGGTTGCTATCTCCGGAAGTATATTTTTATTTCTTATTTCTGCAAGACGAATATCTGCTATCTCCCTATTGTGTCTGAAAAAAATGCCGTAACACGAAATATTGAGTCAGTGCCTTCTATTAAAAGAACAGCCTAGGGGCGGACTTTTGTTTACTTCATCAGCTGTACATACTTAGATATTGGGTTAGATTCCGTTTCATATTTTGTCAGTTGATTTTTGGTTTTAACTTTTTGATTTTTGGTATTATTTATTACTGTAGTGCAAAAAACTAATTATTTTGGTGTTTAAGTGACATAAACTACTACCAGATATATGGTTACTCTCGGTTTCGCATAAAAAAATAGAAAAATTGAAAAATTACGGTAATTATGGTAATATTTGAGGGGTAGTTATGAACGGACGTATAACAGGCAGTTATAGCAGCCAAGGGAAGCAATGCAATGTATTAGGATATTTTTTACAATTTTTTTTTCTGTTTGTATACTTAATTATTACAGATGCTTTCTTTAATATCGTCAGTTCTGTTATCGTTATTGGTTATTAAAACCAGGACTGTATCGTTAGTCTTTAACGTTTTTTTTTTATTTAGTGTTTTTTATTTTTTTTATTTAGTTTTTTTATCCAATGCAGCGTAATATGACATTATGACAATAGTCACCAAAACGTGCCAAAACTATCTCATCATATTAAAAAATGACATCGAAAAGTAATGACAATTGAAAAAATTGCAAATTGATCGTGATCAGTTCATTTTGCTCTTAAAAATTAACCAAAGGATGTATTGACATGAATCAAAAACCAAAATGCTCAGGAGTCATGGTTCTGACCGTAAAATTATCTTTTAGGAAAATTTACACACGAAATTATTACACAGGGTGTTTTAAAGTTAAGGTAAAAAAACAACCCCTCAAATAACCCTGTATAATATGCAAAATACTAAAGTTTATAAAAAAACTTAGTTTGCAAATTAAAGTTGATATAAAATTATTATACACAGTTTGCTAAAAAATCATAAAAATAGCTGAGCAAACGTTTCTCTCTTCCATTTCCTTTTGTTGCTCAACACAATGGTGGAATTTTCTTTTTGAGGGTGTTTCCAAGCTCCTTGTTGTGATGCTTGAAGATCTAAAATACCTTGTTTCCGTGTTTCACCTCTTTGAGATGTTGGTATATTATTGTATATTGATGGAATTCTTTAATAAAGCATAATTTTTTAATTTCCTTTTTTAATAAAGTACCTACCTGTTATTGAAAAGTAAATGCTTTTTTGTGAAATAGTTTCGAAATTGACAGTTTTTGATATTTATTTGAGATTCGAAATGACATTTTTATCTAAAAGACACTTGAGACTTGTTTAGGCACTAGTACCTAAAAGTAAAAGATGAAACGTTTCCAGTTTTGTAAATACTTTTGATTTCTTTGCCTGATATCCGGAAGCATTTCTTTTTAAAAATGCAATAAGGTTTGTGAATTTGCTAATATCTACGTTTCTGTTCAGGTAAAATCATGGTGCGGAGCATTGGATATTTACTCCACAGAGTTGACGGCTTTAAGGTAGTGGATATCTTTAGGAAACAGGGTAGCAATATCTTTTCTGTGAAATTCTCAACATGTTTTCCTTTGACCCAGGTTTCAAAGTTGTTGTAGGTGATCTCGTATAAGTTTTTCGACTTCTCGGGCACTAACGTGGATAGCGCAGTTTCAGCAGCTTGTTGAATATCCAAAGACTCGTCATTATCACTCATTTTTTCACAAAACTTTGTAGGAAATACGACGACGTATGTACCTGACAGAACTTTGTCATTAAACAATGCATAAACAATGCCTTAGGGCGCAAACATAGTGAGGCATCTCGATGCGATGCTCGCCAAGATGCTGGCCGCGCTGCTCGCCAGGATGGTAGCCGCGATGCATCCTACGCGCACTGTTTTAAAACGGTGAATAGGTGCACGTAGGCATACTGAAACATTTACCATCGCCGTTTTATTAAGCACCAGTTTATGTAATAGTAGTTATTAATTAGTATAGGCTTGGTGCATTTCAGTTGATTTCAACAAATTCCTACCGCAGCGAGTCAATGGCAAAAATCAGAAATTATCCCTATCTATTTCACGTCGCCGTCATGTTGATCGCATAAAAAAATATTGAAATCGTGGTTTTGTGATAATATATAAGTATTTTAGTTTTTTGCTAGTGCAGTTATTGAGACAAAAAGAGATAAAACACTCAGGTACCAGGTTTGTGTGATGTAACGCTGTTTCGGGTAGTAAAAAATAAATGAAAAAGAATTCGAACTAGGCGTCGGCGCCGTGCTGTGTTGTGACAATGTCAAATGTTAATAAAATTGCCGAAAAAATGTTAACGCATAAAGGAGAGCGCAATTAGGGCGTTGTTGGGTGCATTTACATTCAATAACTCAACTTTCCCGGATATTCAACTCTCCTGAAACAAAATTTTATAGCTTCATAGTTTCTCACACCGATTTGATCAAAAGCAAAAATGGTTTCAAGCAGTTCGAGGAAACAAGTGAGTAAACAAAGTGCTCGTTACATAATCAAAAAATTAAAGAGACATATACTATGAGAGGATAAAATATAATTTGCAATATTAATGGTATACTTTTTTTAATCAACTAGTGATTAAAGTACTTGCTATAAATAAATAAAGTCCATAAACTAATTTCGATTTTGAAAATAGCTACTGTCACTAGAAACTTGCCATGACGACATCAGCCCTCTTTGTTGCCATTTTATTGAAAAATTGCTCTTTATTCAAAATCTGAGCTAGATGGGTATAGGACATCCTAATATATGTAGTTTGAAAGAGCATTTGAATCTGTTTCGATTTATTTTAAAAAATAGGTTGTCGTATTTGAAATAACAAAGTTTTTATGTAAAATAAATATAAATAATTAAAATAAATCATTAATTTTTGGTACCCCTGTATAAATTTAAGGCAGCAATACAATTTTTCAGTAAAGTTTATTTCTCTATCTTTAAACTCAGCACAAGAATTAATTCTAAAAAGGAATGTACAGGGTGTTGATAATCTATTCCATGGTAGCATGCATATTTAAATATCTTTAAATATCTCAAAAACCAAAGCTTGTAAACATATTAATATATAATAACCCTTATAATACATGCCTTATTTTGTGTCCGAGGATCCAAATAAGAAATAAAATATCGGGTGTTCCATAAGAAAAAATATAATTTTGGTGTAAATCTTAGTTCTGGCATACCCTGTACATTTCAAAATAATTTTAAATTATGCACATGGTCTTCCCACATATGCCCATAAAATATTTTGTTTCTACATATTTCCGTTTTCGTATAATCAACCGACGCGAATGAGTTGCGCCACCCCGTATATAGGTATTCCATTTAAAAAAATATTTGCGATCCACTCACACTTTTTTGAGCCACCCTTTAGAAGTTCAAATATTTTCCTCAAATAAATCCTAATACATACTTTATGTCTGGACTACAAAATTCAAAATTCACAAGTTTTTTATTAATAGAACTACAGATGCCCGACGCACTATTGCCGGACCCGTAGAATCAAGGTTATTACATTGTTGGTGATAAATTAAAAATTAGTATTGTGAATATTTTATTCCACCCGACTTTAGTTCGACATATGCTCAACGAATTGTGATCCTAATCAAATGTAAAGTTTTTTTTTAACCAATCAAATGTAAAGTTTCAGGCATCCGCGTCCGCTTCTCGCAAAAAACAAAAATTTTGTTTTTTAGGAAGCATCGCGCTGAACATCTAGGTGCATGGCGAGGTGCGAGGCTCCAATATGTGTTGACGCATAGATTTGTACATGTTTGATTCAGCATCGCCGGATGGCGAAGTGAATGGCGCGCATCGCATCGAGATGAAATGACCCGCACTATGTTTGTACGATAGTTGTGATGCATCCTACGCGCAATTACTCACCGTTTTAAAACAGTGCGTGTAGGATGCATCGCGGCTAGCATCCTAGCGAGCAGCGCGGCCAGCATCTTGGCGAGCATCGCATCGAGATGCCTCACTATGTTTGCGCCCTTAGAAACCGATTAACACCAGAACATTTTAAAAAATGTTTAAAAATAAATAATAATAATAGCATGAAAATCTCAAATTATCCGCTTTCGTAAAAAAATCTTGTATAAAATTCGTTGCGAAAAGAGTGTTTTATGCACTCGACGCATTTTCCAACAATTTTGCGTACCGTACTTAAAACACATTCATTTCGCAACTTGTTACATAAATAGCTATTTTTTTAAATATTGATTATCATCTGTTTTTATGTTATTTGTAGTGAAAATTTATTCAAACGAACCGCAGACAAAATGGCTTCGGATGGATATTTAGCAGCCGGATATGAGTACATCATAATTGACGATTGTTGGGCCTCAAAATCCAGGGACTCCGAGAACCGGCTTCAATCTGATCCAGATAGATTTCCAAGTGGTATAAAAGCACTGGCAGACTATGTAAGTTAGTTGAATTTGATGAAACGTTAGAAACAATGAAAAAAAAAAGACTCCAACGATTAAGACAACTTTATTAAGACAGCTAACAGGACAAAGAATTCCTGTTAGCTGTCTTAATAAAGTTGTCTCATCGGCTTCTTTCATAAAGCGTTCTATTTCCAATTTAGTAAATACTTTTGATTTCTTTGCCTGATATCCGGAAGCTTTTCTTTTTAAAAATGCAATAAGGTTTGTGAATTAGCTAATATCTACGTTTCTATTCAGGTAAAATCATGGCGCGGAGCATCGAATATTTTACTCCGCAGAGTTGACGGATTTAAGGTAGTGGATAACTTCAGGAAACTAGCAATACCTTTTCTGTGAAATTCCCAACGCGTTTTCCTTTGACCCAGGTTTAAAAGTTGTTGTAGGTGGTATCGTATAAGTTTTTCGACTTCTCGGGCACTAACGTGGATAGCGCAGTTTCAGCAGCTTGTTGAATATCCAAAGACTCGTCATTATCACTCACTTTTTCACAAAACTTTGTAGGAAATACGACGACGTATGAACCTGACAGAACTTTGGTGCGATTCGAACCTCCTGAGTCTCAACATTTCTAAAACTAAAGCTTTGTCGAATAAAAACTCGCTGCAGCCTTTTGTACTTAACAACACCACCATTGACGTCGTAAAATCTGTAAATTTCTTGGGGCTTCTGGTAGACAATTCTCTGAAATGGGACATGCATATCGATACTTTGTCGAAAAAATTTAGCTCTGCCTGTTTTGCGTTAAGATCTGTTTCTAAGGAGCTTAACTTGTCAGTGGCTAGAACTGTTTATTATGCACATTCTGAGGTACGTGTTGTGCGACTCAATTTGACCACATTTTCAAGCTCCAGAAGAGAAGCTCCAGACTAAAAAGCAGAACTCATTGCCAGGACTTTTTTAAAAAATTAAAAATATTAACTCTTCCTTCCTTATTTATATTTGAATCCGTTTGCCTAATACGTAAGCATGTATCAGCTTCTCAAGAAAGGCCATCTTACACTTATCTTAATTTAAGATTAAAGATCTTTATCTACCTACCCCACGCTCAGAGTTAGTTAAAAGTTCAATATTATACAACTCGAAAAAAATGCACAATCACCTGCCATTTGAAATCAAATCCATAACATCATTTACTTCATTTCGAAAAGCATTGAACTCTTATTTACTAGACAAGGCTTTCTACGCCGTGAATGAATTATATTTTGATAATCGAATTTGATCTTGTAAACACTGGTCTAATGTTTGCTATTGCTGTATTTACCAATGACACCGAAATAAATTTATTTAGAGGTCATTGATATTTTTACTATAAACTAACCGAGGGGTAAACCGCAGAGGGAAAAGTGTACACCGTAATTCCTTTTACTCAAATAATTCCTCAGAATTCCTCGTAATTCCTTCGGAATTCCTTGGAATTCCTGGTCTTCAAGGTCAAAGTCAATCATTCAAGGTCTTCCTTGGAATTTCTTGGTACGAACTCGGTAACTCTTTCAGTCTGAACCAGCGTTGCCACCTCGGTTTCGCAGTTCCGCTATGAATTTTCTGGTGATTTTTATAAATGTCTAATGTCTCTATAAGTACTAGATCTAACAATAAAAAGCACTATTACGAGATTTACGTTTTTTTAGTTAAATTTTAGGATTAATAGGGGATCATGAGGTAAAAATACTGGAAATATGTCGGCACTTACTTATTAAAATTAATTTTTCTCGGAATTTTTTGAAAATGATAGGTACCTAGTTATACTCGTATCTATAGGAAAGGAAATTAATAAAACTTCAGTTGCACGTCATAATACGATCACCAGTAAATTCCATAAGATTACGCATGGTATCACTGATGAAGTGCACCTAAAGTTGTATTAATTTCCCTATAGTATATACCTAGGTATTATTCCGAGGAAATGAAAAAATCAACTTTACACTTTCTGAGTACCGAATAAAAAAATCTTATGAGGGTTTCTTTAAAATGGCGAAATCAGGGAACGTTATAAGTAGATCTCTCGGGGGTGGTTCGGCCGTACTATTGGAAAATATTTTAGATATATAATCGAGGGTACAATATTAAATTAAAAGAATATCTAACCTGTAGATATTTGATATTGGGAAATTTTGGAAGCGAAAATGAAAAACCGATAGTAAAAAATCGCCTGCAAAACGTTTTTCTTTAAATTTAGTACTACCTATTATAGTATTCATGGTTTACTAATGTTCGTTAATTTTTTATAAACCTTGTAATTCCTCTTAATTCCTGTGGAATTCCTCTAAATTTCTGAGGAATTCCTTAAAATTCATTGGAATTTTTACGGAAATAATTGGAATTCCTAGTAATTCCTATGGAATTCCTTGGAATTCCTGTAGAATTCCTTCATAGTGTACACCATAATTCCTCTGCGGTTTACCCCTCGAAACTAACTAAATATTTTTGAATATTATTTTTATTTTTTCTATTCTTTGACATTGTAAACATTTATATAAATGTTTATTTTAAACAATACGACTGACAATATTATTTGTATATTGTTTTGTATTATCTTTTGTTTGTTTGTTTGTGTACCTTGTTTGTTTACTTTGTTTGTTTTTTTTACCTTTGTCTACAAATTGTAAAATTTTTTGACAATAAAGGCATTTATTTATTTATTTATTTAAAATAAAATGTATTTTATGGATCTTGATGTTTGGATAGTTATTAATCTTTGTAAAGTTTTTTTTTATTATTCAAACTGAGTCTTAAATTTCTTGTGTGTTTCGAACGTAATAGTTGAAATAGCTAAAGATTACTAGACTATTAACTAAACTTAGTTAGTTAACATGGTGTCTGCTAACCTTCTGTTAAATCTAAGTTCCGATTAGCTAACCGTCGAATAAATATTACAACAGTATTTCTTTTAAAGACTGAATTAAATACTGTAGTTTTTTGAGTTTGTGCTCCAATTTTAGGTTCACTCCCTTGGTCTGAAACTTGGTATCTATGGTGATTATGGGACGTATACTTGTGGTGGTTATCCAGGAAGCATAGACTACCTCGAACTGGATGCTGATACGTTTGCTCAGTGGGGAATAGACTATCTCAAACTTGATGGTTGCTATGCAGAAACTGATGGCATGGAGGAAGGTACTATACAGGGTGGCGCACCTCATTCGCCTCGGTTGATTATACGAAAACGGAAAGATGTAGAGACAAAATATTTTATGGGTATATGTGGGGCGGCAATGTGCACAATTTAAAATTATTTTGAAATGTACAGGGTGTTTCAGAACTAAGTTCCATACCAAAGTTATATTTTTTCTTATGGTATTTTATTTCATTTTTGGATTCTTGGGCCAAAAAGGGTATTTATTATAAGGGCTAAATATGTTCAAAATCTTTGGTTATTGAGATATTTAAAGCTATGTAAAAATGCATGCTACGATAGAATAGATTATTAACATTCAGTACATTGATTTTTAGAACTAGTTCTTGTGCTGACTTTTAAGCCAGAGAAATAAACTTTACTGTATACAGAGGTATCAAAAATTGCTATTCTATTTTAAATATTTATTTTACATAAAAACTTCATTATTTCAAATACAACACCCTGTATTTTTCGCCCTTTTTAAATGCCCTTTCAAACTAAATTAAGGTTTCCTATACCTATACCTCTGTTTTTTTTTCTCAGGTAAGATTTCGACAGACGATGACAGAAAAAAAGCAGATGACGTCCCATACCAAAAAAATTTTACTAAAAAAAGTTTCTAATAATTTTTAAGTTAACTATGGATGGGTTTAAATATAAATCCGTCATACGTCGTGTCTTGTTGTTTTTAACCAGTTTTATTGGTTTATTTAAAAAATGACAGATCGTATTTCAATTTTATTGGTTTCACGGAACGATGAACGACAAACGGACGCCGATGCGTATGAACTCGCCTTTAGATTTTTGTCATTTTTGACGCTTGTCAAAGTCTTGCCAAATTATAGGTTATAATTTTGTGTCAACTTTTGTCAAATGCCCTGCGTTTTGGAAGATGATGCATTTTGATTCGTATTATTACGTGTGTATTGTGTCTTTTGAAGTCAAGTGGAGGAAAAATCGAGTGAAAATTAACTGTAGACCCAGAGCACAGTTTATGGTTAATACTCGCTGCCCAGGCAGAAAGTCTTATACACCAATGAAGTTACCATCGATAAACTTTGTATACCATCTCGTCGCAGATAAGTGCATCTCGTATATGGTAGAAGATTCATACTAAAAACTGGAGTAGCTGTAAAATATCGACATCAAACGATAGGTAAATAATGAATTTTAGTACTGCAGAAAAATAATGTCAAAAGGTACTGGTTTAAAAATTAAGATTAAAGTTACTTAATCAACCTTTAAGGTATAAAATTTGGTAAGTGTTATTATTAATAAAATAGTTTATTTTATTTATGTTGTTTTATTTATTTATTATTATTATTCCTGTCGAATATTACAAATTTGTATATGTACATAAGTTATATTGATAAATATAATCATAAATGCGGGAAGTATCATAAAGCTTGAAAGCAAGAAATAGTTCTTTTTATATTTTTTTGGTATGTGGTGACTTGTTCTTGTTTGTTTTGTATTATCACATACCATTTTTTGTTAAATAAAATAACTCGATTACATTTTTTCAGTTTTATACAGTTTTTTCACAATATTTTGAAGTAATTACCAGAGAGAAACTAATAACTAAAGTGAGAGGGCTTGTGGAATAGGGCATTTCGTAGACAAGTTTATTTTGTCACCGCGCATCCCAGACGCGCATAGCGTTTAGGCGGTCAAAAAAGGAAGTTTTCAACTTTGCAAGTTAAACATTTGACAGGATTAATTAGATTGTCAGTAGCTTTTTCTATTTCTTAGTTCTAGAAGGAGATAACTAAAATCTGTTGATAATCGGAGCAAATCGGAGTAATAAATTATAAATTTTTTATTCAAAATCTGAAATCACAGTTTAATTTAAATTCTGAGCTAGATAGGTATAGGAAACCCTAATATAGTTTGAAAGAGCATTTGAATCTGCTTCGATTTATTTAAAAAAATATAGGGTGTTGTGTTTGAAATAACAAAGTTTTTATGTAAAATAAATATTTAAAATAGACAATTTTTGATACCCCTGTATACATTTAAGGAAGCAATCACGTTTTTTAGTAAAGTTTATTTCTCTAGGTTAAAAGTCAGCACACGAATTAGTTCGGAAAAGCAATGTAGAGGGTGTTAATAATTTATTCCCTTGTAAGGATGCATTTTTAAATATCTTTAAATATCTCAAAAACCAAAGATTTTAAACGTATTTAATCCTTATAATAAATACCTTTTTTTGGACCCAAGAATCCAAAAATGAAGTAATATACAGGGTGTTCCTTAAGAAAAAATATAACTTTGGTATGGATCTTAGTTCTGAAACACCCTGTACATTTCAAAATAATTTTAAATTGTGCACATTGCCTCCCCACATATACCCATAAAATATTTTGTTTCTGCATCTTTCCGTTTTCGTATAATCAACCGAGGGGAATGAGGTGCGCCACTCTGTATAAACAAATACTGTTCATATTATCGTAAAGGGTTCATATAATTGTTGAGTATCTGTACTTTTTGAAAACTTGTTACAATTTGTTTAAAAATAATCTATAATATCAATATTCCATGTGTATATTGATAAGAAAATGCATTTTCTACGAAAACTTGGAGAGATATTAGGTAAAAATTGGTATAGTATAATTTGATAGACAATTAAATTGTGCGTTTGATCCTTGTAAAATATACAGGATGTTCCATTTAAATTAAAGTAGTTATTGCCGTTTAAAGCTACTAAGTTTAAAATACATTTTTAGACGACCCCACAGACAAAGATTTTCCCAGATATTTTAATTTTTATGATTTTGCGTCAGTAAATCTTTATTATTTGAAAAAATCTAGGTGGCTGTGTGATATACCTTTTGTTAATTTAACAAAAATTAAAGACTGTAGAGTAAAATACTCAGGGGTAATAAAAAGATACACGTTTGAAACGTATTTTAATTATTATAGAATTAAAACTGGATATAAACCTATAATAATGCGACAAAAATTAGCTAGACGAAATCAAATGCTCAAAATGCTTCCTTTCTTGTTAACTGCATAAAATGATTGTCTTTTCAAAAAGATCTTTTCATTTTAAAAGGCATATGTGGAGTTTTACCTCGAAAAGCAGCTACAATGATTTGTTTCATGTTGTCGACACTAGTTGGTCGAGTTTTTTTAAACACTGTCTAAGTGTCTAACATAATAGTACAGGGTAGTGGTATTTTTATCGTTAAAACTGGGAGGGCACTTAATGATCAAAACTTATTTAAGCTGGAACATATAGGTAGTTCTTGCCGCTAATATTTCTTTAAATATAAGGTTTAATTTAAATATACGTTTTTTATTAAACATTTTGTATGGAGAATTATCTCTTTATCATAGGTTATGCCAAGATGTCTCAGTACCTTAACAACACTGGACGACCTATAGTTTTTTCTTGTAGTTTTCCGGCTTACAAGGATCTAGAGGTAATTGAAGCATTATATTATGTAAATTTCTGACATAATGTCTGCCCAATGAGTCAAGAAAGATCTAGATAGATTACATCCAAAAATAACAGAAAATATAATGTTACTTATAAGTTAAAATGACAGACACAACTGTCACAGTCACGTATCCTCTCGTTGGACAGACTATACAATAAAAAATTACTTCAAATATATTGCCACACTAAATCACCACAATACACCAAAACACTTTTACTTTTACACTGGACGCGCGTTTCGCTAACAATGTTAGCATCATCAGCAGATGATTATGAACTAAAATACAATCTACAGTTGGAGCATTTATATACTCGCTCAGTGGGCACAGAGTGGGCGTGGCAATATCTAGCCAACCGAGTCAGAACCCACCGAGCGTAACAGTTTGGTTCCGCCACTAGAGTAGTAGGAACAAAGAACTTGAAGGAATTGGACCGTTGTCTCGGTTCATACTATCTTTACATTTATTAATTCTGATGCTTTCATATGCATCTAATTGCCTGTAATTTGAGACTTGTTTAATTAATTTCAAGTTATTAAGATCTATACAATGTTCTTTATCAACAATATGTTCGGCAACGCAAGATTTATCCGGTCTACCATATCTTATCTGAGCTAAATGTTCTTTAAATCTAGTTAGTATTGATTTTCTAGTTTGCCCAACATTTTTCTGATTACAATCTTTACAAGAAATTTCATAAATACCCGACCTTTCCAGAAGAGGTGTTTTATCCTTTGGATTACCTAATAATTGTTGTAATTTATTATTAGCACTATACACAAGTTTATAATTGACCTTCTTAAAAATTCCTTTCAGACCACGGGATAACTGTCTATCAAATGGTATTGAAAAATATTTTGACGTATCTTTCTCCACTTGAAAAGTCGAATTTTCAGAAACCATTAACCTATACTACGTTTTCTAATTATTTTATCAACTAGTGAAGGAGAACATCCATTACACTCAGCTACATTCCTAATGTAATCTCTTTCTATTTCATATCTTTCGTTGGAAAGTGGAAAACTAAGTAATCTATGAACTAAGAAATTTAAACTAGCCATTTTATGTTCAATACTATGATATGATTCATTAGGAATATATCTGCGTGTAGTAGTTTCTAACTGTTACGCTCGGTGGGTTCTGACTCGGTTGGCTAGATATTGCCACGCCCACTCTGTGCCCACTGAGCGAGTATATAAACTCTCCAACTGTAGATTGTATTTTAGTTTATAATCATCTACTGATGATGCTAACATTGTTAGCGGAACGCGCGTCCAGTGTAAAAGTAAAAGTGTTTTGGTGTATTGTGGTGATTTAGTGTTTATTTTGCTGTGTAACACCAAAGGTTCCAACCCTCAACTGTAATAATAGAAAGTACATAATACCCTAAATACTTTGAATATACGTAGATAGAGGCAATGATTCAGTATTGAAACTCAAAAAAATTTCGGACTTTTATTACTGTCTTTATTTATTTTGACTTGCAGAACTTTTGGGTCAGAATAAATAAAAGACGATAGAAGTCCGAAATTCTTTTAGTCTCAACCCTAAATACATATTCCCTAAGGAAATTTTCCTTATCACTAAAATGTAATTGTGCGTGTACAATAAACCTAATAAAACATTTGATGTTGTGGAATAGGCCAATTATTCGATGGCTGTGGAATACTGCAACCTATGGAGGAACTATGGCGACATTGACGATTCTTGGGAAGATGTCAGAGATATAGCTACGTGGTTCAGTACAAATCAAGACTTTTTAAGAAAATATGCCGGCCCAGGGCATTGGAATGATCCAGATATGGTAAACTATTATTTGTTATTTTTTCTTATTCTTTTTTTTGCTTAGATATTTGTTTATTGCTTGGCAGTGACAGCTTGATGGGCTCTATGTTTTTGATCCAACAAAGCCTGTATATGCCGTTGATTTTCGTTAAACCAATCTGGTTGTTTCTTTTTGTTGGATTTTCCCAGTACTGCTTCGCTGGTTTTATGAATGGCATGCCTTAATTGTGTCCAGCCGTGTTCAGCTCCCAAGATCGATATTGAAGTTATCAGTGGAAGTTGCCCTTCGATAGCTTCCCGGAGAGCGTCGGCGCGGCGGTATCGTTGTTCTCTAGATCCCGTATATTCAATCTGGTCATGTTGTTTTGCTTTTTACAGTGCGGATGTTTGCGTTTTAACTGTATTTTCATTTTTGAAATTAAAAGACGGTGGTGAGTGCCATACTCGGCATCTATCCTGGCTGTTGTGAGTCTGACATCCTTTAGATGCGTCCTTCGAACGATTATGTGGTCCAATTGATGCCAGTGGCCTGATCTGGGATGTTTCCAGGTACCTTTAAACTTGTTTTTCAACATGAACCACGTATTGGTGATGCAAAGATTATACTCTGTGCATGTTGTTAATAAGCGCTCGCCATTGCTATTTACATTTCCCATTCCATGTTTTCCCAATACGTCAGGACATATTTCCTGTTGTTTGCCGACACGGGCATTAAAGTCACCTAGCAAGATGATTCTTTCATGCTTTGGAATTCGTTGGAGAGCTTGGTAAAATTTATCCTTATCCTCAATTTTAGCGTCTAGGGTGGGAGCGTAGGCACTAATGATGTTGACGTAAGTTTTGTCTGATATGGGGTACCCTAGGGTTATAAGACGTTCTCCAACTCCAATAGGCACTTCTGTTGATCTGGTGGCGATTTAATTTTTGACTGCAATGCCTACGCCATGAATTCTCCTGTGCGTTGCCGGGTGACCCTTCCAAAAGAAGGTGTAATGGCCTTCATTGAGACTACCTTCATCCACAAAGCGGGTTTCGCTGAGGGCGGCAACATCTATATTTAGCCGGTGGAGTTCCTGTGAGTCTAGTGCTGTTCTTCTCTCTGGTCGATTTGAATTTGTCTTGTCCATTTGAGTGCGGACATTCCACGCTGCAAACGTGAAACATTGATGATTTGTTTCTCCGATGATACGTTCGACGATACCCTCTCCAGATCCAAACGAGGGGGTATTTTACCTCCGGATGATTTTGACCCACTCGAATGTTCCATCTTTGATGTGTGTTAGCTGCGTGAGAAAGTTTAACGGTTACGCTGCTGCACAGTTTTGGCTGTTTTGACTGTAGCATGGGATGTGCTACGTTCCCGGCCGGCCAGGAGTAGTTTACTACATCTCTTCCCCAGAAAGATGGTAGGTCTGAGGGTTGTATAGCGTTATTATTCTGAGGGTTGTATAGCCTATACTCGGACGTCAGAGCCTCGTTTGTGTAAACAGGGTGCACCACGTGAAGGTGAGGTTGACTTTTGGGTAAGCTAGGCTATATGTATCGCTTCAATACCCCTTACACCCCTATGTATTACTTGGTATTTTCATTTTCAGTTGATAATTGGTAACTTTGGATTGAGTTTGGAACAGAGCAAGAGCCAGATGACGATATGGTCCATTCTAGCAGCACCTCTGATAATGTCAGTGGATTTGGACAACATCAGTTCAGAATTTAGAGATATTCTGCTCAATTCAGATGCCATAAGGATCAACCAAGACCCTTTGGGAGTGCAGGGAAAATTGGTTTCAAATGTAAGTTTTTTATATTTTTATATAAATTAAAAATCTAGCATATTTCGCTTCATCGAGCATTGTGTTACCTGCAGTTTTTTATAATGTCGGTTCTAAGCTCTATGGTTTTAAGTGTTCAGATTTTGCACGCATAGGTCATGACATGGGTCATGACTGGTATTGATCGAATATTTTATTCTTTAGATAAAGTGGCATCCTAGATTTGAATATATGATTCAGGTTCTTCAATGTGCACCACTCCATGCTAACTTGTACATAAAAAAAGTACAAAATTTGTATTTCAATTATAAGGGGTCTGACAATGGAAACTAAAGTTAAAGAATTCTATAATTTTAGGATAATAAGATAATGGTATGGAGCAAACCACTACAAGGAAACTCAAAGTACGAAGGCTTAGCACTTGGAGTTGTTAGTAATAGAACTGACGGGTACTACTATCAGTACGACCTTTCTTTATCTCAATACATAAATGATCAGGATGCTGAATATGTTATAAAGGTAAGAAATAATATATTTTTTCATATAACTTGAAACTAGAATTATCTAAATTAGTATTGTACTATTTACTGCTCACAGAGAAAAAAAATAACTCAGTGTGTCCCTGACTCAGTGTTCTTTTAGTATACCTGAGATTAAATTAAATCAATTTCTCGCATTATTATGAAAAATTAATTTAAATATCGCCAAGAAATTAATCATAATATTCAATTTTTGATTTGTTCTGACGCTAATGATAACAGATGATAAATATTCAAATTTCTCAATCAGAATAGCCAAATATTTCAATAATTGTTGATCGCTCCGTACAAAATCATATGTAGATTGTCATCGATCGATATTTCTAAGGTAACATTTGAAGTCTTTTTTATAACACAGTAATATTTGAGTAAATTCATAAAATAACTTACTTACTTACTGCCATTACTCGCTGACCAGTATTTGACACGCATCAAAAGATGGTTACGCAAGACGTTTTTTTCATGAGCTTTTCTGTGACCTAAAAGCCCGATACGTGATGTTATCTCTCTGCAACTGCAAGTTTCGCTTTTGTGCTCAAGTCATGATTGTAGAAAATCCTGTCTTTTAATTCCCAGAATGCTCTTGAGGCGCTGCTAATTCTGTGCTGAATTTTATAGTCGATGTTGGCCTTTTCCGAAATCAAACTGCCGGCCGAGGTAATTGAATTCCGCTACATATTCCAATAGTTCTTCACTGGTTTTTATAGTATTGTTTTGATTTTCCGAGGGAGTGCACATAATTTTAGTTTTATCGATGTTCAGCTTAAGGCCCAAAGCCTCGTATGTCCAGGTATAATAAAATTATAGGCAGAATGACACAATCTATATCCCATATAACATACAATATCCGCAGGATATCCATAGAATGTCGGAATGTCCCACTACAAGACCATCCTATAAAGATATCTATATGATATCCTCTAGACATTTTGAAATCCTGTAGATGTCTCAGAATAGAATTTCCTGTGGATATCTCTGTCGTATATCTAATGTACATCCAGCTGAGATATCCAAACATGCTCATGATAATAAAATATCCTAACAATATGGTCTAGATATTTAGGAAAAATAAATAATTTACTACTTTTTATATTACATAAAATGCAATAAACCATACAGATAGATATATATTACGTCAAGGCAACTTGGTATCTTCTGGATAATCTGGATATTTAGGAGCTTGGCAACTCCCAGTAATACTGAGAATTTAAAACGCCCGCGCAAAAGATTTCCCACAATCCATCTCGACAGTTGTTTGTTTTTGTATCGTGTATTATTCAGTTCTTTGATTTAGTGAAATTCGAGGTGAATTCGGTCGTCTGTCGATGTTGAATGGGGTTAAATATTACTGAAACTAACAAAACTGGTTGAGTTTGACTTAGTTTTTTCTTGTACTCATAGTTCTAGCCTTTTTCTAGCAGAAGTTCTATCCTAACCTCAACTAATGTCGAAAAACGACGAACGACTCAGGGTCTCACAATGACAAATTTGTCACAAAATTATAGGTGAAAATTTTTTGAAAAGCGCTTGTTCTTTATCCCTGAACCCATTTTCGTGTTTGATCTATTCGAACAGAAATCCTATTTTTGTTCCTGAGTTTCTGGAAGGTGTGGTGTTAGAAATTATACCTGTATCCCCTGTGTGCTAACTTTGATGTAAACTGTTGCTGCTAGACTCCATAAAGGGTAGTATAATCTGGTATAATACCATACGATCGAAAAAAACGGCGTCAGAGGTGGCTTCGAAATGAAGATTGTTGATATTTTGTATGTAAAATTATATGGAAAATGTCAGCGATCGTAATTTTTAAGCCAACTGAACGCCGTCTTTTTTTTTTTGATGGTACAGTATAAATTGAAAGTTCTTAACTCATACAAATAAACTTCTAAATTTTGACGCAAAATTCATTGACATAATATGTAGGTATATTTTAGAGCTGTTAATAAAATATCCAATGAATAACGTCAAAATGTGGCTAAATAAAACTAAATTGCGAACGTTTTTATTATAAACTAAGGATGAAGTAAGTATTGTCAAATAACAGTTCTCATATAATGTCCTAAAAATATTCTATAATGCTCCCAACATCATCCTTGTATTATCCTATAAATATCCCAAATAATCGTAAAAGGTTTGCCTAGGGATGTCTTGAAGATGACTTTTTTTTGTCCCATCTGGATATCCCATAAATATCCTCCTCTGGTTTTTGGATATCCCTAAGATATTTACTATATCCTTGATGGATATCCTCAAGATGCCTATAGGATTGTGTTGTGTTATATGGTTAGAATCTATGGATAAGGGGTTGAAATTTATCAGCTGCAAAATTATAAATAACTAATAATAATAATAATAATATTAAAATACATTATAAAATAAAGATATTCTTTTTCATTTTAGGATGTTTTTAGTAACCAAGATCTGTTTGATGGAAAAGCAGTTTCTGTTGACGTAAATATAACTGTCAGTGTGCCACCAACCGGGGCTGTGCTATTGTTAATTTTACCACAATAAGAATAAACAAATTAAGTATTAATAAGAATCTCAAATCACTGTAGTTTTATTTTCAACCCAGTTATATAAAATTGGTAGTTTATACAGGGTGGCCCGAACTGTATTCCGGAAACTTCGGTAGCATATTCTGCAAATAAAAATAAGTCAAAAACTTAATATAATATATATCCTAAAATACTTAGTTTTGGAGATACAGGGTGTAGAAGTTTCATTTTTATTTCGATTTTTTCCAAATAATTTTCGTCAATATTTGGATGAAAATTGGTGTCTGGAAGTTTTTTGACATGTGAAAGTTGATTTTGATGTGTCAATATAGAAGTGTCTAGCCCTAGCAGTCAACTATTAAGCTTGACCAATCAGGTTGGTTAGCGTGGTTATTTGAAGGGTGTTAATTCATTTGTGTTTGTCAAAAACTCTAACGTGATTGGTAGGGCTTAATAGTTGCCTGCTAGAGCTAGACACAAGTGTCAATATGACTGTGTCCTACTTGGTGTGTCCTACTTGGATTGATCATATTGACATCAAAACTGTAATTGACTGAAAAACTGATGCCAATATGAGTCCTACTTGAAGAATAGGAGTCATATTGACATCAAAAGTTTAAATTCAAGTCATAGTTACAAATAAAAATGTAACACAAACATAAATTTCTACACCCTGTATCAAACTCAATACACCCAATCAAACTCTGCTAAATAAGTAGTGTAGTAAGTTACAATCTATACTATATAAAATCCTTAAGTGACTGACTGATTAATCACGATCCTGCTCAAACCACTCAACGTAAGAAGCTCAATTTTGGCATACAGGTTGATTCTAGGGTGTAGAGGTTCGATAAGAAGGGATTTTTCGAAATTCCAGTTCCAAGAGGGTGAAACCACCCTTCAAATATTACAATATTTTTTATATAAAAAACGGTCAAGTTTCCGAAAAAACGCTTAAACACGTATATTTTATTTTGTTTTTTTACATGTTTTAAGATTTTTTAAAAATGTATACAGGGTGTTTCGAAAAATCTGGTCATTGATTAATCACAATCCTGCTTAAAGCGCTTGACGTTAAAAGCTGATTTTTGGAAAACAGATTGACTTTAGGGTGTAGAGGTTCGATAAGAAGGGATTTTTTGAAACTCGAATTCTAAGGGGGTGAAACTATCCCTCAAATATTAAAATATTTTTTATTTAAAAACCGGTGAGTTTTTCGGAAAAACTCTAACACGTATATTTCATTTTGGTGTTTTACATATTTTAAGATTTTTTATTAATTTATACAGGGTGTTTCATAAAATATGACCATTGAGTAATCACGATTCTGCTTAAACTGCTTGACGTTTAAAGCTGATTTTTGGCAAACGGATTGACTTTAGGGTGTAGAGGTTCGATAAGGAGGGGTTTCTCGAATCTCAAATTCCAAGAGGGTGAAAACGCCCCTCAAATATTACAAAATTTGTTATTTAAAAAACGGTTAGTCTTTCGGGAAAACGCTTGGACAAGCAAAATTTATTTGGTTTTTTTACATATTTTGAAATTTTTTAAAAAATCATACAGGGTGTTCCAAAAAGTTGGGTAATTTCTTAACCACGATTCTGCTTAAACTGCTTGACGTAAAAGCTTATTTTTGGCAAACGGATTTTTCGAAAGTCAAATTCCAACGAGATGAAACTACCCCTCAAATATTACCAAGTTATATAATAATATCGCCATATTGTTATTTCTCATGCTGACATAAATGTGAGAAAATTTTATCCAGTTTGTATGTTAAGGGAAATTCTTGCTTTGCTTTATCATCTCCATTACAAATGATTAATTCGACGCGAACAAAGTCGCTGCTACACGCTAGTATTTTTATAAAATACCTACTGTCAAACTTTTTATCAAATATATTTCATAAAAGATCTTTGAAAGAAATTTGATAGTGTAATATAGTGGCCTAAGGCCGGTATTAGAATTTTTTTGTCAAAGATCGTATATCGTATACAGGGTGAGTTTCCTACGATGTTCTCTATGGGTATATCGAAAACTACTGGAGATAGAGAGTCGGTTAAATGGGGAAAGAGTTGCAGTTTTGTGGGGTCATAAATATGCGCCTTTCAGATTTTTGAAAAAGTTCATGGCTTACTAGATATTTCGAAAAACATAAATTTCGGCTATTTTCAAAATTGTCCCTAATTCTATTATAAGCTATTTTAGACAAAAAGTTTTCAGATAACAGTTCGAGATAATCACATATCCTTAATGAGATTGTGTCATTCATTATGCCCCCCCCATAATGAGAGAAATGTTAAAAATTATTTATATCATAAGAAAACAAACTCAGGAATAGGAAGAGGTGGACTAATTGAATGAGCCTCCTCGATCACCTGACCTATCCATTTTAGATTTTTTTATGCGGTATGGTTAACAATAAGGTTTACAAAAGAACTTAAGAATTAAGAGAGGCACTCGAAGTGGCGGTACGAGAGAAGTTTAATTAAGTCGACCGGTCCTTCTGTGAGAATAGGTAATAATTCAGTTTTAAAAAGACGTAACTCAAAACAATGGCGGATTTTTTGAACATTTTCTAAAATAACTTAAAGTGTATGCAGTGACTGCAGTGATATTATTTTTTTAAGTTTTAGTTTGTGTAATGTAAATTCTAAAGAACCGTTTAGTAATATATTCTGACTTTTTTTAAGTTACAAATCATAACAGAATAAGAATACCATGCAATCTAAGTGAAATTAGTCAAGAAAGATAAGAATTGGCTATAACTAAATTTGACTTTTCTAACAAGTCTTGAAAATCGTTCTCTAAAACACATAACATTCACCGGTCAACGTATCCTCGAAAATGTATGGTCAAGAAAAGTTGAACCAATAATCTTACACGCTTTTCTTCATTTGAAAAATTCATATTTACAATTTTTGTTTACTTTAATTTACAAAGTTTGGATGTGGCAGCTTCACATTTATGGGAGCAAAGACACAAATTAAGTGAAATTATTTAAAAATTTTAAGAATTAGCTATAACTCGATAATTTTTCGAAGAAAACATATTATAGCTTATATCGCTGAAAAGCTTAAAAAATGGCGCTTTTTATAAAGTCATGACCTACTATGGTTTCTAATTAAAAAAAACATATGTTTGTGTCATATGTCAAATATGACAGGCTTTAGAAAAAAACGTGCAGAATGAGGACACAATCTCATTAAGGATGTGATTATTTAAAACTTTTATCTGAAAACTTTTTGTCTAAAATAGCTTATAATGGAATTAGGGACAACTTTTAAAATAGCCGAAATTTGTGTTTTTCGAAATATCTAGAAAGCCATGAACTTTTTCAAAAATCTGAAAGGCGCATATTTATGACCCCACAAAACTGCAATTCTTTCCCCATTTAGCCGACTCTCTATCTCCAGTAGTTTCCGAGATACCCATAGAGAACATCGTAGGAAACTCACCCTGTATAACTGACCATATTTACTTATTAAACATAAACTCGCATTGGATTTACAGAGATTTTATAAATAATTAAAATATATATAAACTCTTGGTCAAAAGTATCAATAACATAATTATAATAACAATGTCGTTTAACGGTAAATTTACACCGCTATAAACAAATGGCCTTTTTTATATTCTTCAAGTTTCGAAAGATATCTCAATAAATTATTCATGTGAAGTGTGTCTTCGAAGCTTGACCACAGCTTGACCAAGCGATTCTGCGGCTAATCGTTCGTTTCTTGAACTCTTATCAAGGCCCGGGGGCATTTGAAAAATAATTTAACGATAATTACACGGTATCAGTAGTTGTCCAGCTGAGTACGATGCAGTTTTGTTGAGATAACGTAGCGTTTAATATTACATATTTAACAGTAAATGTTCTGTTCTAACAATATCTGTTGTTTAAGGTAAGTAAACAAACTGATTTTTTTATTGTCGTGATTCTAAGTATTTTAATATTAAATGAAACTAAAATAGTAAGAGCACCCCTCAAACTTGCATACTTCTTTAATATAAGATGTCTCAATATTCCGCGAACATTGAACTACTAAGTATTTTTGGAATCAAAGTAAATCTCTATACAAAAGTACTTCATTTGTCCGCTAAAGTAACGTCAAACTTTTAAAAAATAAACATATTTTTTAATATACAGGGTGGTCCAAACAGTATTCCGGAAGCTTTGGCAGCATATTTTCCAGATAAAAAATAAATAAAAAAAGTTCGTATATGTATGTTCTAAAATGCTTAGTTTTGGAGAGACAGGGTGTAGAAGTTCCATTTTTATTTAGATTTTTTCCAAATAATTCCTGAAGTAACATCAATATTTGGATGAAAATATTGAAGAGAAGACATTTTGATGTCGATATGAGTTCTATTTGTAGGGAGCGCCACCTACATGTGTTTTAACTGTTTTGAAGAGTAATATCTTTTCGTCTGTACCTGTATAAAGCTACTGCGTGAAAAAAATATACATTTTTTTGTGATTTTTTATGTAAAATGTCTCTTGGTAAAAATCGTTGTGAGCAGCTGTTATCAAGATATTTAGAATAGAAATAGTCAATACATGTCATTATTGACAAAAAAAATGGCGCCGGGAGGCACGTTTATCCGCCCATACTTGATATTTTTTTTTATCTCAAAAACTGCGTCTGATTTTGATATTATTACAAATTTTGTTGCAAATATTATTCCTAATTTTAAATTGAAAACCGCGTTTCGCTGGCTACTGTAATTTTGAAGTTACGATTTTTTAAAATTTTTAACCCCCTCTCATACCCCCTTACCAACCCCCCACCCCCACCAAAAACTAATGGCCAGATTCTCGGGTGCCACAGTATTTTTGTGTCAAATTTGGTTAAAATCGGTTTAGCGGTTTTTGAATTATCGTGTTACAGACGGACAGACAGACAGACAGACATCATGAAAATATTTTGTATTTAGGTCATTTATGACCCAAATAACTCATTTTGAGTGAAATTAAAAAAACTTTTTTTGCCGATCGTAATAGCCTACCATACCTGTTGGTATGGTCGGCTAATAAACATATTGAGTAGATAGCTATTTTTAAAACAGTTTCTGTTGAACTTTTGGCACAAAACATTTCAAATTTCTGATTTCATTCTAACTATATAGTCAACATGTTTAATTTAAGTCAATGATGACAGGTATCGATAATTTCGATTCAAAATATCTCGAGAACCATTACTCGTAGCAATTTTTACCAATAGATTTTGTTACGTAAAAAACGTAGTAAATGTATATTTTTTACTCAGTAGTTTTATACAGGTACGGACAAAAATTTACTACTTTTCAAATCAGTTAAAAATGTAGGTGGCCCCCAAGGACTGTATACAGGTTGTTAATTCGTTTATTACTCGCGGAAAGAGCTGTATGGTTGAAATATGGCAACCTCGGCCCGCTCGTTGATGACGCGACGGGACGAGTCGGCAGAAAACCCTATAAGTGCATGCGTTCTCAATAGGCAGTAATGCCATTCTGTTCCCCTATAAGTAACTGTCCAGTTAACAACCTGTATATTCTAAAGGACTGTTCGATCGCGTCAAATCGCCGCTATCGTAGTCTCTCACCGTGGATGCTTACGTCACGCAGGGACCAGCGCTCCACAGTGTTGTGGATGGTTATTCTAGCGGGACAAAATCTCAGGAGCGATGTTTGGGACTTAAAATCTAAGAACGTAGCAAATGCTTTAATATACATATAGCAACCATATTATGGTTAAATTTATTTATTTATTAACAACTTTATTAATAAATAAATAAATAAATACAAGATAATAAAACTATGATATTATTCGTACATGTCACACAAAAACCGTACTGTAAATAATTATTGCCAAATACATAAAATTATGATATCACGTGAAATACTTACAAAAACTCTTTAGCAGTTATTTTTTAATTACTTTGTAATCTTGTGACACCCTGTATATTTTATTTTAAAAAATTCTATTTTATTTTGAAAATAATAAATAAGATATTTTAATTTTAATACTCGGTAATTGTAAATTCATATATAGTAAGTATCTAAGACAATTTTTTAAACTTTTATTAAAACTAGTAATAATCATTTAGTTTTATTATAAATTATCAGAAAGTAAAAAATAAGGCTTTAGCATATCGTCATGCTTTATTTAACTAGAACATCATTTGGATGTTTTTCTCTTGAGGAAAATTGCCGAACTGACTATTGATGTCATTCATTAGCTGCCCACACACGGAGAGGCCCGGCCTTCGGACTTGGCCTTGGGTCCGGGCCTTTAACCCAAAATACCATAGGTTTGCGTTAAAGGCAAAGTCCGCGGATATATTTCCGCTATGGTAATTTGGGTGAAAGCCCCGGCCTCAAGGCCAAGTCCGAAGGCCGGGCCTTTCCGTGTATGGGCAGCTATTCATTTTTCAAACTCAGTGCCTTTCAATTACAGCAGCATCCTTACTCCTTTCTACCACTAGCCCTAAAGCTCATAGTACTAGCAAAACCAATTCTTCTTTTGAATGCTCTTCTATTAACCCTTTAATGAGTATTTGTTTCGTTTTTATACTATCCGATTGAAATGAAACTTTTGGGTATTCACCTGTTAAGCTTGAACTCCTTGTGACTGACTACCTGTGTTGGTAACTATTAGCACAGAATATCTAGCTACGCAACAGAAGCCTCGTTACATGTATAAAACTGTAGGTAGCAAAAGGAGACAGGCTTTAAAAGTCTGTCTCCAAATCAGATATTTTGATGTGGTAGTTTCGCTACTACATAATACAGGGCAATAAATTTAAAAGAAAACAGTTTTCTACAAACAAAATTTAAAAGAATTTTGTGCAGTGTTGCCATTGTGTAATTCATATCGTAATACTTCCTGATAAAGCCTACCTTCAAATTTGCTACATCATTTAAACATATTAAAATAGATCTTATGAGCTAAACTACAATCACTTCCTGACGTTTGATTGTATAATTGAACCCTGAATTTTCATTGTAATTCGGCGACAATATAATAAGTATTGTTCTACTATTATGATACCACTTCCTGACGTTCGATTGTGTTCATACCAAGTTCATATTGTATAATCGGGAAAAAACGGCGTTAGAGATAGCTATGAAATGAATATCACGGTCATTTTATATGTAAATTTATATGGGAAATGTCAGCGATCGTTCTTTTCCAGCCAACTGGACGCCGTTTTTTTCAGAAGCATATCAAGTGATACCATAATATAGTACTATATTACGATACATGGCGTTCGATTGGGCTTAAACTTGGGATACTACGCATTTTCGGTGACATTGTAATATGATGGTACTATGATGCATATAAAGTGGTATCTTAATATAGTACCATATTACGATACCATTTCCTGGCGTTCGATTGGGCTCATACTTAGTATACTACGTATCTTCGGTTACATTGTAATATGATTGAACTATGATGTATATAAAGTGGTACCTTAATATAGTACCATATTACGATACCATTTCATGGCCGTTCGATTGTTCTTAAATTTGGTATACTACGGATCTTCGGTGACATTGCAATATTATGGTACCTTAAAGTATATCGAGTGGTACCATAATATAGTACACTATTATGATATCATTTCCTGGAGTTGGATTGGGCCCAAATTTGGTATACTTGCGTTTCTTTATAAAGATTTGTTTAATTAATAATTTTAATTTATTTTACGAATTTTAATTTATTGTTCGATGTCGTGACAGCAACTTTTATGCCGAACTAATATATTATTAATTGTACCTGTGTCACTTTTTAAAATCTACCTAGGTCTATATAAATAACGTGGCAAACGGAAGAAATTTGTTGTTATAGTATTTTTAGTCAGTTAACATTTTTTGTACTGCATTTTAATAAATTATTTCCATTATTATTAAACTTATATTTCATTACTAACGTTCCAGCATTAATAAATATCACTATCAATCGCCCTGTATATTATTAATTTTAAAGGTAATTAAAGGTATTTTCTTAGTTAACATTATAAGGTATAGTGTATATTAAAAATGTATATGTTTTGTAATAATATACTTAAAACTATTTTAATAGCCAAAGGAATAATTAATATAAGTGTATTTGACAAGAAAAGAAGAATAGAAAGAAACACATACTGCATTATACACAATAAAAAGAATGGGATGCCAATTCACGTCTTTTTGAATCTGGCAACTGTGCATATTTAGCCGAGCTATAAGGCCGTCGACGAGCCGTCGATCCAAAACCGAAAGTTCAAAATTTCTAATTATATTCTGATTATGATATTGTCGCGCCATCTAGTATTCTATTTGTGCAATTTTAGCTCTTTCATTTCGAGTATTTTTCTGTTGCGTAGCTAGATATTCTGTGCTATTAGTAACTCAAAAGATCTACATCATTCAATATATCAATATTTGAAAAAAGTGAAAGTTTGATATTTGCAGAATTAAGGCACGAAGGATTTTAACAAATAATATACCTACAGTAGAGAAGTACATACCTTTGACAATCTTCAATATAATTTGGCTTTGGAATAAAATGTATAAGCACTTTTAAATATTTTGTTTTCGTATGACCTCTGCCTTGCTGAGCAGAAAACTATCAAATTTGGTTGATAAAAATGTATCGAAATAGAAAGAATATATACACCAAAAAATAATTCATGCATTTTTATAACAATTGGAATGTCTACTATTTATTCTTATCAGTAAATTTTTTGCTTATTTCTAACCAAATGATTTTGTCCCGCTAGATTTATCTTCCGCCGCACTGTGCGCTCCTCCGTCAAACGCAAAAATAACTGTCACTGTCTAAAATCTTTAGCGCGAACTTCAACTCGGTCTCTAGATAACGTAAAAAAACTGACAGTACAGGAAGATAGGAATCGAACTATCCTTATCTCTATAGTATCCTTGGGTGGCCCCCTCTACAAGTAGGAGTCATATTGGCATCAAAATCAATTATTTTACGTCAAAAAACTCCTGGATACCAATTTTCATCCAAATATTGACGTTAGTTCAGAAATTATTTGGAAAAAATCGAAATCAAAATGAAAATTATACACCCTCTATCTCCGAAACTTTTTTTAATAATTTTTAACTGCAGAGTGGTTCGGACCACTCTGTATTTTAAGAACGGTTATTCCGGTTTGTATAAGATTTGGGTTTTTTTGAAAATACACATAAAATTGAACTAAATCTACATAGTTATTTAAACAGTGTAAAACACTGGTTATTGAGAACTTAGAGAAAAAAATGTGATATAATATTTACAATAATTTAAATTTACAATATACCAATAAATATATTATACAGGGTGTTTCAAAAAACATGTGCCATCTCTCGTGGGAAACTTCACCAACGACTCTTTTTTTTTGTAAAAGAGTCCTTCTAGTACTTACATTTTTCATGAGAATTTTGCATTAAAGGATGTACTACATTCATTTTGATTATTATACAGGGTCCGGCAATAGTGCGTTGGGCATCTATAGCTCCTAGAATAAAAAACTTGAGAATTTTGTTTAAGTGCAAACCTAAAGTATGTATCAGGTTGTATTTCAGGAAAAAATTTCAACATCTATAGAGTGGCTCAAAAAGTGTGAGTGGACCTGCATGATTTTTTTTAAATGGAACACCCTGTATATTATTCCATTTTTGGCTTCCTTTCAGATCACTTTACGTATCCCTAAGATATGAATAAATACATTTCGATAGATTCAGATATATTAAAAAATAATTCAAAAATATATATTTTTCAGCCCTTCTTAAAAAAAATATTAAAAATACAAGAACTGTTCTGAAATCAAAACTATATTAGGTATTTACTTTAGATGGTCAGTACTTACTTTGCTATAAATATGAAAATCGTAAATTATACAGGATGTTCAAAATTCTACGCCAAACTTTCTAAAATATAAAACAATTTTTCTTAGTTTTTTTAAATGGAACACCCTGTATATTATTTTTTCAATAGACGGGGAATTAAAAAATAAACATTTTTTGTATTTAGAGTATTTCAAAATGTTTAACGGCTTCGCAGTTATTTGCGGTTTTATATTTCATATGCCATTTTCCACAGTAAATTTTTATCAAAGCCACCCAATGATTTTTCTCTCGTATTTTATTGAAAGCGCCATATGAAATAATACTGCGTGTATCTGCAAAACTGTTAAAAATTTTAAAATACTCTAAATACAAAAAATGTTCATTTTTTAACTCTCCATCTATTAAAAGAATAATATACAGGGTGTTCCATTTAAGGTAACGAAGAAAAAATATTTTATATTTTAGAAAGTTTGGCGTAGAATATTGAACATCCTATATGATTTACGATTACCATATTTATAGCAAAGTAAGAACAGATCATCTAAAATAAGTACCTAATATAGTTTTGATTTAAGAACAGTTCTTGAATTTTTAATAATTTTTTTTAAGGAGGACTGAAAAATATATATTTTTGATTTATTTTTTAATATCTCTGAAACTATCGAAATATATTTATTCATATCATAGGGTTATGTAAAGTGATCTAAAAGGAAGCCAAAAATGCAATAATATACAGGGTGTTCCATTTAAAAAAAATCATCCAGGTCCACTCACACTTTTTTGAGCCACCCTATAGAAGTTAAAATATTTTCCTGAAATACATCCTGGTTCATACTTTAGGTTTGCACTTAAACAAAATTCTCAAATTTTTTATATTCTAGGAGCTACAGATGCCCGACGCACTATTGCCGGACCCTGTATAGGTACTTTAAAAAATAAAATGAAAACAATGTTATTATTTCAGAATGATTTCTACTACGTACTTCACTGCATCGTTTATATTATTAGCTACCGTTTTACAAACACAAGCACTAAACAATGGTCTGGCTTTAACTCCACCTATGGGCTGGATGCACTGGCAAAGGTTCAGATGTGTCGTGGACTGTACAGCCTATCCAGATGACTGTGTGAGGTAAGCCTTTAAATTAGTTATGCTTATTCTGCTGCGACCTTTTCAGAGCTATTGTGGTTTCCCTTTGATCTCTAGGTTACATATTTCATACGTATCTTCCACCGGTCTAATAACTTGGTGGCTGAACCTTCCATATAGAACTTTGTCAATGTCTTATCATCTACTAGTACAGGGTGTCCCACTAAGAATAGCTCTCGGCTGTATCTCGGAAAATATTAGCCGTAGCGGCTGCGGAAAAAAATATTTATAACTAAAGAGGCTATAGGAAATTGCCGGAAATTATTTTCAAGTTTGTAGAACGACCGCTAGGGGACGCAACTGCAACAAAAAAATAATAAAATGGAGTTTTTACACAATTTTGCCTAGACAAGGTGTACTATAAGTAACAGCTTCATAATCTTCAGTAAATTTTGAATATTTTTTGTTAGAGCCATTTTTCCCTATCTACCAAAATAAAGTGGTGGGTGAAGGTTAGATCTATTTTTATTTGAATATTAATAACTCTGGACTGGATGATCGGAATCCAACAAGCGAGCGCTCGTTTAAAAGAGCGTTTCTTACTCTATATTGTACCATATAAACAATAATAATAAGCTTTTGAACGTAGACACTAGGGGGCGCTGTCTTACAATTTAACAAACATTGCGCGTTTTTTCAAAAAAATTAAGTAAATTATGTAATTTTAGCGGATAGTAAAGAGTAGTAAAAGATTAAAAAGTCAGCGAAAACCGGATCTTGACATCTTCTTTCAAACCGAGGATATTAGCAAAATTACGCAAAATTATAATAAATACCAAAAAATAAGCCCTTAATTACCTTACTTTTACAACACAGTATCAGTAGCCCTCTTGATTATGCCCATTCTTACCTAAAAATAAGATAGAAACAGTTATTTTATTTTAAAATCGACGATATACTAGAATATCATAATATCAGATGTATTAATATCTAATAATTAAGATATTAAGTGAACAAGAAACGATGATTCAGTGAAGTCATGGTAGGCTTTGGAAAAAAGTTGCTTTTGACGTAATAGTATAAACGTCAAATTGTTATTAGATCAACATTTTGATAGTCTTAGCAGCGTTTTTGATCTTTTGATTGCTTTTTCAAAATGCCAACAATTTCAACTACCTATTTCAAATAATAAAGGCATTTTGAAAAAGCATTTAAAAGATTAAAAGACGCTGCTAAGACTATCAAAATGTTGATCTAACAACAATTTGACGTTTATACTATTACGCGAAAAGCAACTTTTTTCCAAAGCCTACCATGACTTCACTGAATCATCGTTTCTTATTTACTATTATTAATATCTTAATTATTAGATATTAATTCATCTGGTATTATGGTATTCTGGTATTTCGTCGATTTTAAAATAAACACTAACTGTTTCTATCTTATTTTTTTGTTAGAATGGGCCTAATCAAGAGTGCCACTGATACTGTATTGTAAAAATAAGGTAATTAAGGGCTTATTTTTTTGGTATTTATTATAATTTTGCTAATATCTTCGGTTTGAAAGAAGATATCAAGATGCGGTTTTCGCTGACTTTTTAAGCTTTTACTACTCTTTACTACCAGCTAAAATAGCACATACTATCGTATTTATTTTTTTTGAAAAAACGCGCAATGTTTGTTAAATTGTAAGAAAGCGCCCTCTAGCGTCTACGTTCAAAATCTTATTATTATTATTCGTTTGCGCACGTATTTTTGTACGGTATAATATGTAAGAAACGGCGGTGATGCAAGTTTCTAACACTCTATTGGTTTGTTAAAGATTGAGGTGTCGTCTTACTATTGCTGTTGTTTGAAGAACGACAGCCTTCTGGAGTTGTATATAGAGTAACGGTGGAAGATCTAACTTTTTTAAACTATGGTGGAGAGCCTTTGGTATTACGCCCGTTGATGAAATTATAATGGGTACGATATTCACTTCGTTTTGCTTCCATAAACTTTTAACTTGTTCAGCTAGTGCGGTATATTTACTTAACTTCTCACTCCATGTAGACTGCAGATTATGGGTGTTAGGAATCCCGACATCTATAAGGTAAGTTAATGCCCTCTCTTTTATGGTGAATGTTAGATCTGGTCGGTTATGCGGAGTTGTTTTGTCAGTAAGTATACTTCTGTTCCAGTAGAGTTTAAAGTGGGCATTTTCTAACACATTTTCAGGTTCATATCTGTAATAAGGTGTAATATCTTCTTTTAAATGACAAAGGGTTGCTAACTTTTGATGAATGATTTTCGCTACTTGGTCGTGTCTTTGGAGGTAGGAGGTTGGCGCTAGCACTCGACATCCAGCTGTCACGTGCTGGATAGTTTCACCAGGTTCATGACATCTTCGGCATTGATCTACTACATTCGGCTCTTTTAGGATGAATTTTCTGTAGTTCCTCGTAGCTATGACCTGGTCCTGGATTGATAACATAAAACCTTCGGTTTCGAGGAACAAATCCGCCTGAGATAACCATTTGTTCGACGCATCTTGATCTACATAAGTTTGGTTAAGCTCATGCGGAAATCTCCCATGCAGTACTTTTCGAGTCCACTCCTCGACTTTCTCTCGTTCGTAGATTACATCCGATGGGAGCCTGATGTCAACGGCATGTTGAAGATCTAAAGGGGTGTGTTTGTTATCTGCTCTCACTACTGCTCGGTGAAGACCTGATGCCTGGTGCAGGAAGTATTGTTGAAGACCATAGATTTGTTTGGCGTGTAGAAACCTTAAATCAATTAGACCTCTCCCACCTTTATTGCGTGGGAGGGTTAATCTCTCAACTGCTGCCTTAGGATGATGCGCCCTAAATTTTGTTAGTGTAGTTCGCGTTTTGATCTGGATATTTTCAAGTTCTGTTTTCGTCCATTTTATAGTCCCAAAAGTATATGAGATTATCGGAATTGCGTAGCTGTTGATAGCCGTAAATGTGTTTTTTCCATTTAATTTAGACTTAAGTATATTCGTCAGTCTACTAATATATATAGAGGTGATTTTCTCTTTAATATCTTTGTGCTGTAAGCGTTTACCTTGAGCTAGTCCAAGATATTTATAGGTCTCATGTTCTTCCAAGGATTCGATGATATCTCCATCACCTAAGTCGAATCCACTAGATATTATTCTACCTTGCTTTATATTAAGTAGCTTACATTTGTCCAACCCAAAGGACATTTGGATATCTTTAGAGAAAGTCTTTGTAATTTCAAGAAGGTGTTGAAGTTGTTTTTCATTCCCTGCAAACAATTTAATGTCGTCCATGTACATCAAGTGACTGATAACATGATGTTGAGTCTTGTCATACTTTATATGGAATCCGTAGCCGGTCTTATTCAGAATCGAAGACAGGGGGTTTAGTGCCAGACAAAACCATAAAGGGCTTAAGCTGTCACCCTGGAAAATACCCCTTTGGACACTAATCGGTTGTGATATGACTATTCCTTGGTTTTGATTAATTTCTAGAACTGTATTCCACGTAGACATTAAATGTTGAAGCATATTTATAATTTTATGGTCAATCTTATATATCTGTAGTACTTTCAGGAGCCAGGAGTGCGGTACCGAATCAAAGGCTTTTTTATAATCGATAAATGCCGTGTAGATATTTCGTCGTTTGTTAGCTGCTTGCTCAAGTATTACTGAGTCTATTATGAGCTGTTCCTTGCATCCTTGAGATTTTTTGACACAACCCTTCTGCTCTTCAGAAAGTAATTTATTATCTTCAACATGTTTGTAGATACTTTTTGCAATACATGCCGTTAAGATCTTGTATAGTGTGCATAAACAGGTAATGGGTCGGTATTTTGTTGGATTATTTAATCGCTCGGATTTGGGGAGTAAGTATGTATTACCTCTGCCAAGAAATTCGGGGATAGTTTCTGGACTTTCAATAAATGTTGTGAAGTACTTAGCAATGTAAGTGTGTGTACTTTTCAGTCGCTTAACCCAAAAATTGTGGATTCCATCCGGGCCCGCTGCTTTCCAGTTTTGTGTAAGTCTAATTACTTCAGCAACCAAATCTGATGTTATTGTGATAGGTTCCATTGTTGGCAGATGAAACAATTCGGCTTCTATATCTCTAATCCAAGTGGAATCTGTGTTGTGGTTAACTGGTTGAGACCATATTGATGACCAGTAGTTTTCGATCTCCTCTTCGGTAGGTAAAGGACCAACAGGCTGATTTGAATTTATTTTCAAATTCCGATAATAAGCTCTTTGGCTGGTGTTGAATTTCATGTTTTGTTTTCTTCTCTGTGTGGATTCACGATATCTCCTTATTCTACCAGCTTTAGCTTTTAATTTTTGTTTCAAAGTATCTAATATTTCATGCAATGTTTCATTGTCCGGATTTCGCTCAGCGTGCTTTTTATGTTTTTCTTTGATTTTTAAAATAGATTTCTCTTGTTTTTTGCTTTTATTTCCTTCTATATACTGATGTATTCTTCCGATATCAGCCCGTATACTTGCTATTCCTATCTCCAATCGCATTTCCCATGGTTCCTTTTGATCTTTATTATGCTTCCTTTCAATGTTCTGAATTCTGCCTCCACTTGCTTTAATTATAGCTGCTGCTGCAGCATATATATGTGTATGTAGGTCAAGGAAGTTTGTTATATGCGGAAGATATTTTGGCAGTATATTATTATTATTATTATTATGGTATACTATAGAGTAAGAAACGTTCTTTTAAACGAGCTCTTGTTTGTTGGATTCTGATCATCCAGTCCGGAGTTATTAACATTTAAATAAAGATAGAACTAACCTTCCCCCACCACTTTATTTTAGCAGATATGGGAAAATGGTTCAAACAAAAAAAATCCAAAATTTACTGAAGATTATGAAGCTATTATTTACAGTACCGCAAAATTCTGTAAAAAATCTATTTTCTTATTTTCCATAGCAGTTGCGCCACCTAGCGGCCGTTTTACAAATTTGAAAATAATTTCCAGCAATTTCTCATAGCCCCTTTAGTTATAAATATTTTTTTCCGCAAGCCCTACGGCTAATACTTTCCGAGATACAGCCGAGAGCTATTCTTAGTGGGACACCCGGTACAAAGAAGCGCACATTTTTCAAGCTGTCATAATGAAATTTTTTTCCTCGCTATTAGAGGCCATTATATACCTCATTCAGAAAAGACGTTCTTTCTCAGAAATAACACAATACTGGAAATACTAGAAGAATATATATATTTTGAACTAATACAGGGTGGGCCTCTCATACGCCGCTCAGGCTCCAAGGAGAACGACAGTTTGTATTGAAATGAAATTTTGTGAGCATATGTAGGTTGATTCAGAGCACTTTTTAACAATATAGAGAGTTCTACAGGGTGTCTCCAAAAAATGTTACATATCAAAGTTGTGTTTTTTGTAATGGAACACCCTATATATTAATTCATTTTCAGATTCTGGGGGAAAAATAAAGGTGAGCTTTATAAGAGAAGTATATGACTAAAATGTAAGGTTTTTGACATATTTAACATTTTATAGAAATAAAGAACAACAATAATATATTTAAATTACAATAAAATATACCTAAATTGAAATTTACCCGGTATAGCCTAATATGTAGTAAAATTAACTATTGTACTTTAAATCAAATTAGAACTTGATCCAAAAAGTTATACAGGGTGAGACAAAATTAATATTGAACACTGGTCACCTTCAAAAGCATTTATTTATTGTTATATGTTACTCTTTTATTTTAAATAGAACACCCAGTGTATTATTCCGATATTCAATGGAGAATTCATGTCTCTTCAAAATACTATTAAGGTTGCCTACCCCTCAAACAAAGATTTTCCTAGATATTTTCATTTACATGATTTGATCTGGGTAGATCTTTATTATTTGATAGAATCTAAGCGGTTGTGATATGTTTGACGTTACTTCAACATAGCTGTCTAATTAGTCCAACTTCAACAACTATAGTTATCATTTTGTGTTAGTTAAAGCAAAAAAAAATTCTGAGAAATTTGCCGAAAATGCAAAATTATTCTACATCAGAGAGAATTAATAGAATACTTAAATGTTCCTGATTTTATCTAGCCTGGTTTTTTTATGGGAATATGTTAAAGACAGTGTTTAAAAAACTCGACCAACTATTGTCGACAACATGAGAGAAATTATTGTAGCTGTTTTTCGAGGTAGAACTCCACATATGCCTTTTAAAGTGAAAAGATCCTTTTGAAAAGACAATTATTATTTTATGCAGTTAACAAGAAAGGAAGCATTTTGAGCATTTGATTTCATCTAACTAATTTTTGTCACATAATTATAGGTTTATATCTAGTTTTAATTGTGTAATATTAAAATATGTTTTAAACGTGTATCTTTTTATTACCGTTGAGTATTTTACTCTACAATCTTTAATTTTTGTTAAATTAACAAAAGATATATCACGGCCACCCCTAGATTTTTTAAATAATAAAGATCTACTGACCCAAAATCATAAAAATTAAAACATATAGGAAAATCTTTGTCTCAGGTGTAGGCAACATTAATAATATTTTGAAGATATATAAATTCTCCATTGAACACCGGAATAATATACTGGGTGTTCCATTTAAAATAATGGAGTAACTTGCTTTTAAAAGTGACTAATAATGTTCCATATTAATTTTGTCTCACCCTGTATAATTTTTCGGGTCAAATTTCAATCTGGTTTAACATGGTTACTGTAATTAAATATCAGGCTATACAAGGTCAACTAAACTTTAGGTAGCTGTTATCGAAATTTAAAATTTGCTCTTCATTTTCACACAATGTGAAATATGTCAAAATCCTTAGATTTTAGGTATATGCTTCTTTAATAAAACTCACCTTTATTTTTTTTCTAGAATCCGAAAATCAATTAATATATATGGTGTTCCATTAGAAAAAAAAAAATTTTTTTTGGGGACACCCTGTATAATTCTATATATTTTTATAAAATGCTTTCAGTTAAACTACATATGGTGCCAAAATCATTTTGATATAAACTACCCTCTGTAAACTACCGTTCTCCTTGGAGCTTCCGCGGAGTATGGATCCGGAGTATGGAACTGGAAACCGGCCCGGGAATAACAGGCAACCGGCCCAAATCCACAAAAACAAAATGACCATAACGAAGAAACATATTTTATTTATTAATATACAGGGTGTCCCAGAAATAAGTGCAAGTATTTTAACTGGTAGTATATTTTGGCTTCAGAAACACGCCAATCATTTTTTTTTGCGAAAATTTGTAGTTTTTTGAAGAAATTTTTGGAATTTTTTTTAGTTTTAAGTTAAGAAAACATAATTTCTTGATAATCTGGCAACATAGGTAGTAGATTAAATTTACATGAAAGAAAATACAAAAAATATCCAGTGGTTCTCAAAATTTAAGCAAAAAAGCATTTTTTGTTTAAATTCTCAAAGTAAAATAACTCAGTTATTTTGGACTTACTTGAAAAACGGTAAAGAGAAAAAATGTTTCTTTTCACCAAATCTGGCCCTCTTAAAATACTTGCACTTATTTCTGGGACACCCTGGGTAAGGGTCAAATCACCCCAAGTAAGGGTGATTTTCGCTCGGGCGAAAAAATCTCTTTTGGCTCCAATTTTTTAAAAATATTGAAATTGTCTTGATCAAAATTTTTATAAAGATCAATATCGGGTCGGACATCTGAATTTTTACTATATAGCTCAGTTTCACAGGGTTTTACTGTTTTATTTCCATTATCGATTACGGTAATTTGATCTTGAATATGCTACGATTTTCAATCACGGGTTTGAGAAACTTTAAGACTTCCTGATTCATTCAGTTCAGCTAGCCCAATCCTCTCTGAAATACATTATTTTTAACTTTTCAGGTATATACTTTCTTACAGATTGTAGAAAGAAATTCTCTCTTTTCTGGTACAGCAGTAGCCTCGTCATGTATACCTGTTTTAATTTTGGTATAATTCTCATTGCGTAACTTTTCCTAGTTTCTACATTTGGTATTTTGTATAATAATGCCATGACACCAAACGAAAAAAAACTTGGCAATACCTACGCAGTGGATATAAATGTGTTTTAATAAAAGAATAGTGGTAAAACCAAAGGGTAAAACTATACAGAATGAGTCTTAAATAAGTGCAAATATTTTCAGGGGTGGTTCGACCCCAAGAACACGTCTATGAATTTTTTTTGAAAAAAAAAGATGTTGAAAATCGTGTTTTTTCTTTTAAATTTTTCTGTAGATTTTAGAAAATTTTTTAGAACTTCCTGTTCATCGCAAATTTTCCCACTGTATAGTTTCTTAATCTTTGATATTACGGCACAAAAGGAGATGCAAATGCAGAAAGATTTAGGTGGTAAATTTTTTTTTAAATAAATCAGTTTTTTGTTTAAAAATTCAAACTTTAATAACTCGGTTATTTTAGACTTATTTGAAACACGGTAAAGAGAATATATTATGTTTCTTTTATTCATATCTACCAGCCCTGAAAATATTTGCACCAAGCAACACAAATAAGGTGCACTTATAGACTCACCTTGTATAATAAAACATTTCAAATGGAACAACAAACAACAGATGTTTATTAAAATTATGAGTGTCTCAGAGAAAGACATCTTACAATAGTTATTTCACAAATTGGTGTTTATGTTTAAAAGCAACTAACGATTATATTGATGCAAATTGATTAGTTAGTTAGGCAGTCACTAAGAACCTTACGTAACTTTAGTTAGAAGATTAACCATTTAATTTTTGCTAAATCAATCTTTTTTGAGCTCTGATCGGGATAGGGACCGGTCCACCGGCCTATCTTCCTACCGGCCCACCGGGAATTTTCCCGTTTTCCCATATGGCCCATCCACCCCTGGCGGAGTATGAGAGGCGTCACCCTGTTGAGCTATCAATGTTATGTTGGTAGACCCACTACAGTTTTTAAAATTCACATATTATTTATAAGCCTTTCTTAAATCTTATTAATATTAAAAATCCTAAAAACAACTTACTTTCCTAGTGAAAAGCTGTTCAGAGATATGGCAGATCGTATGGTTGCTGACGGATACAAGGATGCCGGATACGAGTACGTGATTATAGATGATTGCTGGGCCAGCAAAGAACGAACGACTCACAATAAATTACAACCAGATCCAGAGAGATTCCCTAGTGGTATTAAGGCACTTTCTGATTATGTAAGTAGGTAAATTACTATAAATTACATTTTACTAACTGATTCTGAAAATGAAACATATTTATTCGTTTTTTCCATGGCAACTGTTAAAATTGCCTTAGTAGCTAAAAATAGTAGATAAAATAGTACTTTAACCGCAAGAGTAGATTGAATGATACTTTAACAGCTAGGATAGGTTAAAAACTTTATTTCTTCTCGCACGTTTTTTAATTGCTTCCATTTTTGAAAATTTTTGTATTCCTTTTCATAACTTATTCGGGATTTAAATGGAAGTAAGTGGTTTGGATATGTCGTTTGTCGCCTCAGCCTGAATATCTGTTGGTAATTTACTTATTTCGTTTTGAGTCATTTCTGGCTCCAATTCAATCAGCAATCGACACGAAAGAGTATTAAAAAATGTTGACTCAAAACTGACAACTAAAGAGACAGCTTTATTTATTTGTCAAATTACATAGAAACCAACGCCAACCCAGCACAATATTTTTTCTACTCGTAATAAATTCCTTGAAATAATAATTTCTGAATATTTTTTAAAACGTATCTCGCTATGGAAAAAAAATATTGTTTTATACTCGACAATAAAATTGCATTATCGTCTTGTATAAAAAATAACTATTTTAGGTTCACGAAAAAGGTTTAAAATTTGGCATATACGCAGACTATGGTACCCAGACCTGCGCAGGATACCCCGGCAGCATCGAGTACTTGGAATCTGATGCGCAGACCTTTGCTGACTGGGGCGTGGATTACTTAAAATTGGACGGGTGTCATTCAGAAGTACTCACCATGGAAATCGGTAGTACTAGTCTAAATAAATGAAAAATATATATTTAAACTTTTTTTAATTTTAAGGTTATGGATTAATGGGAAGGTACCTGAATGAAACAGGAAGACCTATTGTATATTCTTGTAGTTGGCCAGCTTACCAGGAACCCATAGGAATTCAAGTAAGAATAAATCATTGATTTTGATTTTACGATTTTTTTAATTTATATTTTAGTATTTTATTATACAGGGTGGCGCACTTTATTAGCCTCGGTTGATTATACGAAAACGGAAAGATGTAGAAACAAAATATTTTACTTGTATATGTGAGAGGCAATGTGCAAAATTTAAAATTATTTTGAAATATACAGGGTGTTTGGTGTTTCAGAACTAAGATCCATATTAAAGTTCTATTTTTTCTTATGGAAATTTTTCTTAAATTCTTTAAATATGCATACATTACATTTCAAAATTAATTCTTATACTAAGTTCAAAGGTAGATAATAAACTTTACTGAAAAAGTTTTAATGCTTCCTTAAATTTATACAGGAACACCAGAAATTGGTGATCTATTTTCAATATTTATTTTACATAAAATCTCCGTTATTTTAAATGCAACACTCTATATTTTTCTAAATAAATCAAAGCAGATTCAAATGCTCTTTCAAACTATGTTTTTTAGGGTTTCCTATACATATTTAATTCAGGTTTTGAATAAAAAGCGATTTTTAAGTAAAATAGCAATCAAGATGGCTGGTGTCGTCATGGTAGTTTTCTAGTGACAGTAACTATTTCAAAATCGACCTTATATAGTTTATGGACATTAATATTTATAATTTATAACAGTTTACTTAGACACAATGGATCTGTAAGGTCGAAGTGATTAACCCCCCTCCCACAACAGTTTACTTAAATTTATCTATAATAGTTTAATAAGTAAATAATATTCTTTATTTTATCAAGAAAAATATAGCAGTATCTGCTGGCGGAACGAATGGATATGTTACTAGTGATTTTATTCTGTGAGGAAAATTGATTCTTGTCCTCAAGGGCTTATGCTCAAAGATATCAAAATAGGAATCTTCCTGATAAGCGTTCCTTTGAAAAACTACTTGTCCTATTTCGCAGAGCTTGGAGTGTGGTTGGTTTATATAAAAAACCTATTAGGCAGAAACCTGTCGTTGGAAGTGAAGAAAATGAATTTGCCGTAATTGGCTCTTTTATAAAAAATCCATATATCTATTAAAATCATCATAAAACAAATCAAAGAACTACTTCTTCGTTTTTTCTTGATAAATTAATAAAAACATATTTAATAAATATTATTTATTAAACTATTGTAGGGCTAAATTAAATAAAAGGAAACTGCTGTAAATTTAAATAAGTTCATAAACAAATATCGATTTTCAAAATAGCTTATAGTTTTTCCGAAGTCAATTGGAATAGGTTGGAACACTTAATTTCGGCATTCTCTTTGTCGATGCTTTTGTCGGTATCGTCTGGACAAATAGCATTGAGAATCTCAATATTTCCAATTGATTTCGGAAATACTATACTAACTCTCACTAGAAACTTGCCATGATGACACCAGCTCTCTTGGTTGCCATTTTATTTAGGTATAAGAAACCCTAATATAGTTTGAAATTGCATTTAAAACTGCTTCGACTTATTTTAAAAAATACAGAGTATTTTTGAAATAATACAATATTTTAGAGAAAATACAGAGACCATTTGAAATAACGAAGTTTTTCTGTAAAATAAATATTTAAAATAGACCAGCAATTTTTAATGCCCTTGTATATGTACAGGGTGGGTCAAATTCGACGCTTTTAAATGGAAACACCCTTTTCTATAGGAGATAGACAAAAACTAATATCGGTGTCTGGAGCTCAATTTTCATCAAAAACAAGATGGTGAAAACCGCACATCAATATCTGTTACCGTTTCGGAGTTACGGGGTGTTTTTCAAAAAAGTGCATTTTTAACAAACCGCTGTAACTGTTTTGCTATGGAAAATTTTGTATTTCTATGAAAACATTTCCAAAGCACCTTTTTACGTACAATTTAATGGTTTAAGTATATTTTTTTTTAAATTAATAAGTTATCAACAGAAAGAATGATTTTTTATTTGGGACACCCTCTATATTTTTAATTAACTGAAAAAAATTTAAAATTACCTTTCCAAAAATATAGCACACTGGATATTTTGTTATAATCCCCTTCGAAATACAGAATTTTTAAAAGTTCGTCACTTTTAACTAGTAGGCTTTGGACCCCTTATTGATGATATGCCCTTAATGGAACTCGAAAACATATTTTTCCAGCAAGACGACGCATCGCCCATGAACGCTGAAGTTATCAGCAAATTTTTGCAGCCAATTTCAAGAATAATTGAATAGCTAACCAAGATCCTAGCCGTTGGCCGTCGAGGCCGTCTGACTTAGTGCCCATGGATCTAATCCTATAGATATATTTGCGGAAGAATAAAGGTTCCTTATTCTTCCGTATAATCTAGACAAGAATTAGAAATACTTAGCAGTTATGAGATATATTTTTGGAAAGGTAATTTAAAATTATTTTCAATAAATTAAAAATATACAGGGTGTCCCATATAAAAATCAAATTTTCTGTTGGTAATTCTTAAATTATTAATTTAAAAAAAAATATACTTAAACCATTAAACTCTACGTAAAAAGGTGCTTTGGAAATGTTTTCATAAAAATACAAAATTTTCCATAGAAAAAGAGTTACAGCGATTTGTTAAACATGCCTATTTTTGAAAAACACCCCGTAACTCCGAAACGGTAACAGATATTGATGTGCGGTTTTCACCATCATGTTTTTGACAAAAATTGAGCTCCAGACACCGATATTAGTTTTTGTCTATCTCCTATAGAAAAGGGTGTTTCCGTTTAAAAGCGTCGAATTTGACCCACACTGTACATTAAACGAAGCCATCAAATTTTTCAGTAAAGATTATTTCCCTGGCTTAAAAGTCAGCACAATAATTAATTCTGAAAAGTAATGTACAGGGTGTTGACAATCGTTTTTATTATAGCATGCATATTTAAATATCATTAAATATCTCAAAAACGAAAGTTTGAAAACTTGTTTAACCCTTATAATAAATGCCTTATTTTGTGTCCAAGGCAAGGGTCCAAAAATGAAATAAAATACCGAATGTTCCGTTAGGAAAAATATAACTTTGGTGTGGATCTTAGTTCTGACATACCCTGTACCTTTCAAAATAATTTAAAATTATGCACATCACACATAAAATATGTGCCTTCCCACAAATACCCATAAAATATTTTGTTTGTACATCTTTTTGTTTTCGTATAATCAACCGCGGCGAATGAGGTGCGCCACCCTGTATACAACGTTTACATTATTTTATAGAGTATTTTACCTTATTTTAGGCGAATTATGCTAGGTTGGCTGAAGTGTGCAATCTATGGAGAAATTGGGATGACATAGACGACGCTTGGGTTAACGTAACGAGTATCCTGAAATGGTTTAGCGATAACCAGGATAGAATAGCAAATTACTCTGGTCCTGGACACTGGAATGATCCAGACATGGTAAATAAAATCTAGTAGTCCCGCTACAGTAAACTATGTACCAATGCGATAAAAAAAAAGTAGTACAAGAATTAGTAGTCTCAGATAGAACTCCTAGTCTATAAGGATATCTATATGCCCCCGATATATGATATGATATAATTATGCCACCTAACTTTTTAGGCGTTACCATGGATTTGGTAATAATTGGTAGATATACGTGGCGAAATAAAAATATAAAAATTCTGATGACACTGAGTTATCAGTTTGAAAGAAAATATTTTATTATAGACCAGGAGATTAAATCATATTTTGTTGTACTACTTTTTTTTATCGCAATGGTACATACATACTTTTGATTTTTACAATTTAGAAATGGTTAGTACTCTCACCGGCACGAAAAACGGTGTCGTAATAAATAAAAAAGATAATAATAATATGATTTTGCAATGACAACATAGATAAAAGACCTATAATATAATATAATAACAATAACATTATATAAATCATAAAATAGATATTTACGATACAAGTGAGTTAACAGGTAACGCGTGTGAAAGTTGCACGAGTGCGTAGCACGAGTTGTGTAACCACACAAGTATCCTAATGGAGTTAACTCGCGTGTATTGTACAATATTTTATCTACGTCTAACTATAAAAACAGTAAACTTCAGTAAACGGACAGTAAACTCCTGTGGAACAGGCATATTAAGAACACTACCAGCAAAGCCATAAAGGCTCTCATGATATGCAGAAGACTGGCCGGAAATAGATGGGGCTGCTCCCCTAACATTTTGCGCTGGATGTATACCATGATAGTAAGACCCATGATTACTTATGGAGCAGTTGCCTGGTACACAAAACTAGAGCAACGGACGGCAAGGCTAAACCTATGCAAAGTCCAGAGACTAGCATGTGTTTGCATCACAGGAGCCATGAGAACCTGTCCAATAGCAGCAATGGAGGTCATTCTAGATCTAACACCACTGCACATTGTCATTGGTAGATATGCCAATGCGACAATGATTAGAATGGTCACTAACGGAATTAGTACTGGGAGAATTGTCAGATCAGGGGCTTGGAACACCCTCAAAAAGGAAATACAACTCATGCAACTCCCAGTGGACGATATGCCAAGAACGTACAACTTTGACAAACATGTCAATGTAGTATTGAGCAATAAGAAGGATTGGAAGAGCGAAACGCTTGCCCAGCAGTTAAAAGACCATACCATAACTTGGTATTCTGATGCTTCCAAAACCAATACGGGAACAGGGATCGGAGTGTTTGGGCCGAGAGCTAATTACTCCGAACCAATGGGCACTTACCCTAGTATCCAACAGGCAGAAATCTACGCTATCGAGAGATGCGTACAACTTATCTTAGATAGGAACTATCGGAAACAAGAAATAGCCATCTTGTCTGATAGTCAAGCAGCGTTAAAGGCGATCAACTCAGTATAAATCAATTCGAAATTGGTCAAAGAATGCATAGAGAAGCTGAATAAATTAGGCAAAGAAAACAAAGTCCTCCTACACTGGGTGCCTGCTCACCAAGGGATAGTAGGCAATGAAAAAGCAAATAATCTAGCTAGGAAAGGAGCGAACACTCCACTAACTGGACCAGAACCGTTCTGCTTTCCAAGTGGTAACCAACTCAAGGCGGAACTCAAGAACTTGGAAGATTCCATCCGCAACCTGGAATGGAAATCTTGCAATGGTCTAAGACACTCGAAGAAGTTTCTGAGAGCTTATGATCAAGAAAAATCACAGATCTTCCTGGGTCTGAGTAAGAACAATCTTCGGATTGTCACGGGATTTTTAACAGGACACTGTCTCCTCAATGAACACCTCAGTAGATTGAAACTAAGAAGAAACGGCGAATGCAGATTCTGTGGGGAAGATGGGGAAACACCAGTACACCTCATAACTGAGTGCGCCGAGACGACAACCATTCGTGCCATGAATTTTGGTACGACTGATATTGGAGATGGAGAACTACCCTCTATAAAACCGTCCCAGATACTGGCTTTTGTCAAAGCCCTGGGACTGTATGATGAGTTATGATTCAAGAAAGGGGGACACAATGGATCTGTAAGGTCGAAGTGATTAACCCCCCTCCCACTCATTCTAAATTCTAAAAAAATTCTAAAAACTATAAAAACACACAATGAATTTTACAAATTATTGTACTTAACTATATACTTATCCTAAAAATCAATTACCTTAATACCTTTGTTCAAATAACATCATGCATGGCAATGTCCATATGACAGTAAATAATATTGATGTCACTCGTTTAAAAAATGAGCGATTCTGAAAGTATTCCCTCTGACATTGAAGAAGAGGCATTCAGAGCCATTTTTTGATTGCTTCCAGCAAGATCGAAACAGAAGTATGAATATACATACTCTAAGTATGAAAAATGGTGCACCGAAAAAAAAGTACACAACTATGGAAATGAAAAGGTACTCATAACATATTTTTCCAATTTAGTGCAAAATAAATGTTTTACAAAATAGTTTTTTTTCTTTGGCAGTGATCTAAACAAGGAGTGCGGTAATGAAAATGTGTGAGTTAAGAAGCTCTTAACTCACTCAAAATGCTTGAGTTAAGAGATTCTTAACTCACTGACGTAGATAAAAACCATTTTATAGGTCTGTTGACTAGGAGCAAAAGCAAAGGCATGTTTTTTAATTAGAGATTAATTAGTCGGAATTAATTTTCTGTCAACGAATTTTTAAAAAACTTTTTGTATTGTATTGTTAATAAGATATTTTACAAAGTTTACCTATTTAAATTCGTTGCTTTCACTTTAGTATTTAAATAAACACACATATAAAATGCATACGTACAAAATCGCTCCGTGTTCCGAAAAAGCTCTGTATCAGGATTCCTATTTGAAATTTTCACTCCAAACCTTTTACAAAATATGTGTTTAATGATAGTTCACATTTCAAAAATATTTTTATAGACATACAGGGTGAGTCAAATATATTTTTACACTAAGTTTTAGTTTTTGAAATTATTTAACTTTTTAGTATCTCCCTCTAAATTAAAAGAAAACCCCCCATCTGTTAATTATTCGAGGGAAAACAAAATGTTGACATTTTGGTGAAAGTTTGAAATACCCTGTGGAATATGTTAAAACAGCAAGAAATTTAGAAATTATTTTATCATCTAGATACAGCCTTTCTCGATAGTTTGTTTTTTAGTTCGTCTCATTATCTTTATTTTTGTTAGAGATATTCGCTTTTGAAGGAGACACTAACATTTTTTCGTAATTTTTACATTAAGACCATGCTTTTGCTTTTGGTCCTAGTCAACAGATCTAGTAAGTTCTGATCCCGAAGCAGGCATTCTTGACATAAGATTTGCTTCATTTAGTCTTCTTACAGTCCGTTAGTTAATATGTACCTTCCTTAGGTGCAATTCATTATAAATTTGAAAAGCTGGCAAACGGCGGTTTCTTAGCGAGAAACTTGCAATAAGTCGATCGTCTTCTCATACGAAGTCGATTAGAAGTTCTCATACTAAGGTTCCTGGATGTCTAGATTGACGTCCTCTTGGCCGTGGTCATAATTTAAAAACCACTCAGTATACTCTATGGTATTAAGGTATTTTTGGAATCGGAATTTTAAAGCAAATTCACCGAACCAAACAAATATCAACCATTTCTTACCTCAACATTTTAACTCTATATAATTTTAGAAAATGTTTTAAATCGACTTACAACATTTCACTTCAATGCAAAGTTTTGTTCTCCTTGCAAAAACCACGTCATATATGACGCGCCACCCTGTATAAATCGATTTCAATCAAAATTTCAATGATTAGAATATAAGCAGAATAGGTATAGCTTATGCATTAGATTCATTTATTTCAATAAATTTACTTAGAAAGAAATTCAAAAAATCAAACAATTAAGATGGAAATAACTAAAGAATTTAATAAAATTATTAAAATAAAAAAATAAAAACAACGAAATAAAATGGGTAAACATTTTTTAGTATTTTATCTATAAAACACAATATAGAATGTTTTACATTAATACATTCACAGTAATTGAATTCCGAGGTAAAAGGTGGTAAAAGTCTCTAGACACTCCATAGCTCAGAGCCGATACATCGTTTTACATGGGTGACCTTCAACAAATTAGAGACAAGCTGCAATTTTGCATGGAGCTTCATTTTGTAGATCTTTAAACATCCTGAAACCCCAGCGATGAACCGTTGAGCCCGTCACCCCAAAATCACCCCTACAAGGGGTAAAAATGACCCTTTTTTACTTTTTCTTCAATAACTCTAAAACGACGAATTTTAGGAAAAAAGTGACGAGTAAAAAATTGAAGAGTAGAAAATTTTCAACCACATAGGTAAAGGACCAAAGTTTTTAGAATTTCAGTGGCGCAGGTGCGAATTTTTTAATTTAGGAGGATTGGTTTTAATAACCCACCATTCTGTGTTTAACTTCAAATGAAAGCATTTTTGAGATAAATCTCGAGACCAAAAAATTTATTAGGATACAAGTTCCTATAAAAACGATCTTTTTAATAAAGGTAAGTTACCAGTGGCGGAGATACTTTTTTAAATGTGCGTTTTTTACATTTTAAAAACATTGAATAAGAAAAATTGCAGTCTTACCAATAATTTCCCGTGAAATAGGTATATTAAAAAAATTACACGTTTAATAACAAAATAAGAAAAACCTTAGCTCAAAAATAGGATAACTTATCTTAAGGATAGTCCTCATTCACTTCCACATTTGTTGGGTTCATACATGTAATGCCATTGCATTGACCACATGCCATAGTGCAGGTGAGTCCCATTCGCTTGCATGTACATGCTTTTTTACAGCCTCCCGAAGAGCAATTGCAATTTTTTTTCTAAAACCCATGTAGGAGCAATGGGCTGGTCTGAATGTATTGGATTCATCTCTCGATTTTTCAGGTTCCAACCCCTATCTTGCGGTGGTGAATTGTTATTTAACCAAGCCTGTACCCTGCGATATTTTCAGATCTGTTTTCTCAATACTATAATTATATAACATATCACTATGGTAAAAATAGCACTGTTGTTTTTGATGGCTATGAAGAGATAGAGACCAAAATTGTGGAGCAGAATCGCAGATCTGCAGGTAAAAAAATGGTGCCAATTATTGTATCTTTCTCGAATTTATCTGCAGTGAAGTTACCAAAGGCAGTTTTTTTTATCAAACAACACCAACAGAAGCAACTTCATTCGTGCGCTCGGAAAAGTATTGTTGGAAAATGGAATCAATGTTAAATTCGCTGATGGTGATGCCGATACTCTTATGTAACTACAGCGGTCGCAATAAGTGACAATTTACCAGAAGGGACTTTATAGTGTTACTGATTCATTATTACCACAAGAAACTGTTTATGATTCGTCCGGGAAAGGTGTCAAAATCAAATAAAATAATCGACATATCGGCCCAAAAATTGGAGGATCTGAAGAATGTGATTCTTAGTGTCCCCGCTATATCTGGTTGTGACACAACTTCTGCTGTGTTCAATAAAGAAAAGATTAATTTAGTGAACACCATCCAGAAGAAAAAGTTATGTGAGCTATTAAAAGAATTTTATAATCCCGAGGCTGCAAAGGAGAAGTTAGAAGAAGTTACATCTCAGTTTTTTATAGCAGCATATGTTAAAAACTTGACAAAAAAAGTTAGATTTGGATAGTCCCAGGAACATGCCTGTAGCGTTTTTTAAACAACTACCACTGCGAACGGCAGCTTTTCATAGGAGAGCAGTCGTGGATAAGGCATTTCACTGGAAAGAAAACTAATTAATAACAATAAACAAAAAAAAACAGATATTGGGCGCCAGGCATGTACAGAGAAAGAAAACACAGTTGTATATTACTTAAAACTAATGACTATATTTATTCATGATGAATTCTGATTGTAAACAGCATTGCACAACTCTAACAACCATCATAATGGTTATTTGTTGAGTAAAATTATGTATGTAAATAATATTAAATATGTTCTATGAAAAGACTATGAAAAAATACAATGCGTGTAACGTTATAGAAAATATAAGAAAAGTAGCACTACTCTATTCAAATTGTTAAATTTTATGCGGTGTTAAATCTGATGTGTTGCAACCTGTAGATTCTAGCATCTATGTCTCGTTATTCATCTGTTAATATAGCGCAATAATAATATCTATAGAAAGTAATACTATTACAAGGCGTAATATAATGAAACCTAAAATCTAAATCACATTGTAACTACTGAATCGACATAAATGTTCTTAATAATCTAACCACTAAATATAGTCTGTACGATATTATTTAAAATGTACGTTACTGTTTAAGACTGAAAATATAGAAAATCTAAAACATAAAAACTAGAACGTAAATCTACACTTAGCTGTTCTTTATGTAATCTTGCTTCAAACAGTAGCAGCGTGAGGTGGTCTCGCTTCTCTGTACTCAGCCATCCAACACAACCAAAGGGGCCAGAATGAGACACCATAAATTGGTACAGCCGTAACTAACTAGCTTACAGCTGGGAACGAAGCAGCATGGGACTCAAGCACATCCACGCTGTGGCACTTATATGTAAGAAAAAATCGTTCTTACTGGGGACACTCGTCCACAGGACATCCGTACATAAGATAATGTCCGTACATAAAACTACCCGTACTACCCGTACCTTGGACACAGTCCGTACCTTGGACACAGTCCGTACCTTGGACACAGTCCGTACCTTGGACGCAGTCCGTACCTTGGACGCAGTCCGTACCTTGGACACAGTCCGTACCTTGGAAATAGTCCGTACCTTGGACCCTAAAAATATAAAACTCTTGTTTAAAACCAAACAAGGTCTAATAAACAAAATAAACCTACCTCGAAATACTTCCGAGGGCTCAATAAATAATAAACAACATGTCCTTTCTTCCATGTGACATTCTGGAGGACAAAAGAAAAGGGACGCCAACGTGCAAGCAAAACACAAATACAAGTTGGGACATCCGTAACTCTACCCTAAAAATATTCAATAATAATATCGAATCTAAAAGGATGATATTTCATCTTTACCTGTTGCTTTGAAATAGCAGCTGATTCAGATTATACAGCAAGATTTAAATAATCACCATTTCTAAAAGCTGGGATACAACTATGATACAACAGAGCGTCAAAACAAAGTGAGGTTCAGGGTTGCCACAAGAAAATTTTTGATTGTGCAGAACTTGACCATAAAAATGTGTAGCATTGTGTAGCAATCCATGACCAATAATTGTAAACTATCCAATAAGACCAAGAATAAGACGTAAAATCGCCAAATTTTAAAGCATAATTACGAGTCTCGATAAGAGCCTCACTTCCACTCGTTTGTATCTATACGTCAATATATTCATTTCCCATTTCATTTCTTCTCATGCCAGCAAATATTGCAATGACGTCAAAATTGATGTCGCGAAACTAACGATTTTATGGAAAAATTAGACCGGTTAAAAAGTCTGTTTATAAACTGTAAACAATTCAGGACTGTTTAATCGGCCAAATTTGTCCATAGAAACTGCAGTCCTTGCTGATATGGGAGGAAAAGTGAAATAGGAATTGAATATTATTCACATATGCCAACGAGTGGATCGAACTACAGTGAAATTTGGTCAAAGTACGTGTTATATATTATTTAAGGAATTAAACAATCCTGTCTAATTACCGTTTTTGACTCGACCAATAGATGGCCGAAAATGATATTTGTTATTTCAAAATTTAAAGTTCACTTGCGGCCTCTTTTAATGTAACTTAGATAACTTAAAAGCAAAAAAAAACAGCTTTTGTCAGCTGATTTACTGTTCTGGTATTATTTTTTATAATAAATATGTAAATTCTCAAAATGTGTAGCACAGGCCATTGTGGTGTAGCTGTGCAGTCATGGAAGCAAATGTGTAGCAAAATACACAATTGTATAGCTTGTGACAACCCTGGTGAGGTTAAGCACGGAGACAGTTGACAGAAGCGATGTTGACAGCGCCTCCTCAGAGCAATAACAGGGTTGTGTCGAACGATAACAGGGTTGGCGACTAGGGAACGTAAAAATTACGCGTCAAATAAACTATCCGGCCTGAACGATAGGGAATCCGGTGATGATAGGCCAGACATCATATATTATATATAAAAAAGACATGTAACGAACTAAAAACGTTACATGCCTTATCAACAGTACGTAGCTAAACGAAGTCTTAATACCAACTTCAACTTGGTATCATTACCACCTACCTCCAATAGTGCGAAACATCATGGACTTTTTCGTCAGGTAAGTTAAATTTATGTTGCATTCAAATGTTAAACAAAATTCTCATTTTTAACTTACAGGTACAGGCAATAACAATTTACCACCGCAAGATGGGGGTTGTAATCTGAAAAATCGAGAGATGAATCCAATACATTCAGACCAGCCTATTGCCATAGATAAATGCAACAAGTTTAGATTGGAAAGCCCGTAAAAATTTTAGGTTGCGAAATTATTTTGGGTCGCGACCGTTATACGCGATCTGGCGCTGCTATAGCGGTCGCTAAGAACAACGGCAAACAAAAACAGAAATAATTTTCTCTTGTCAAAGTCAGAATCTTCAAAAATCATAAATCTTTCAAAATCCAAACCGCTCTCATTAAAGAAATTCCGAAAAGTGTTTATATAGCGTCCATTTTCAAAGTAATAATTGCTATCTTGTGAGTTTAATTCAAGTTTTATTTACTCCAACCGGTGATAATTGTGAAAAAGTGGCATTAAAAACTTAAAAAGCTGTGCTGTGAACTCCAAAAACCATCGTGGATCGTGGCGTAACGTCGGTTTCCAATGTTTCATAGGTATTTCATACATGCGTCAAGTTTCTTGTATGCAACACAATGTCTTTTATTTATAAAATTAAACGAAAATAATAATAAATTTGAATAAACAATATTTGGCGATATAATTCCGGAAAAAGCCGAACCGCTCCAAAATTTTCAAAAGTTTTGGGTCGCGACCGTTGCAAGAATAGCGCCAAATAGTGTTTACATTGTCCTTATGGGCACTTTCCAATCTAAACTTGTTTCATTTATCTATGCCTATTGCTCCTACATGGGTTTTAGAGAAAAAATGCAATATAAAATTTGCAATTGCTCTTCGGGAGGCTGTAAAAAAGCATGTACATGCAATCGAATGGGACTCACCTGCACTATGGCATGTGGTCAATGCAATGGCATTACATGTATGAACCCAACAAATGTGGAAGTGAATGAGGACTATCCTTAAGATAAGTTATCCTATTTTTGAGCTAAGGTTTTTCTTATTTTGTTATTAAACGTGTAAATTTTTCAATATACTTTTTCATGGGAAATTATTGGTAAAATTGCAATTTTTCTTATTCAATGTTTTTAAAATGTAAAAAACGCACATTTAAAAAAATTATCCCCGCCACTGGTAACTTACCTTTATTAAAAAGATCGTTTTTATAAGAACTTGTATCCTAATAAATTTTTTAGTCTGGAGATTTATCTCAAAAATGCTTTCATTTGAAGTTAAACATAGAATGGTGGGTTATTAAAACAATCCTCCTAAATTAAAAAATCCGCACCTGCGCCACTGAAATTCTAAAAATTATGGTTCTTTACCTATGTGGTAGGAAATTTTCTTCTCTTCAATTTTTTACTCGTGACTTTTTTTCCTAAAATTCGTAGTTTTAGAGTTATTGAAGAAAAATTAAAAAAAGGGCCATTTTTACCCCTTGTATGGGTGGTTTTGGGGTGACGGGCTGAACGGTTCATTACTGGGGTTTTAGTATGTTTAAAGATCTACAAAATGAAGCTCCATGCAAAATTTCAGCTTGTCTCTAATTTGTTGAACCTCGGCCTGTATAGGCTCTGGGTTACCACTAAATGTGAAAAATTACGAAAAAAGTAAGTGTCTTTTCAAAAGCGAATATCTCCAAAAAATAAGCTATTGAGATGAACAAAAAAAAACAACTATCGTGAAAAGATGTAACTAGATGATAAAATTATTTTTAAATTCCTTGCATTCTTAACATATTCCACAGGGTATTTCAAACTTTTACCGAATTATCAACATTTTGTTTCCCCTCGTTTAATAGACAGATATAAACTTTCATTTTTAATTTAGAAAGAGATACTAAAAAGTCAAATAATTTGGCTACAAATTACTTAAAAAATCATCATACCATACCATACCGCCATTACTCGCTGACGAGTATTTGACACGCATCAGAAGATGGTCACGCAAGGCGTTTTCTTTCATGAGCTTTCCTGTGACTGAAAAATCTCATTGCTTTGTTGCCTCTTTACTTTTTGGTTGTCGCTCTTAACTGACTTTACAATTCTTCTCCATTCCGTTCTATTGTGAGCTGCCTCTTCCTACTCATTCTGCTTGTTAATTCCCTTTAAGTTTTCGTGGAAAATATCCTTGAACCTTTTGAGTTGTCCACCCGGCCTCCTCTTACCGTCTACAAGCTCACCGTAAAGCAGAGATTTTGGTATGCGGTTTTCTTGCATTCTGCATACGTGACCAGCCCATCTTAAGCGGGACTTTGTAATCATGACTTCAATACTCTCGCAGTTAGCTTTTTCAAGGACTGATACGTTTGAGACATGATGGAACCATTTTATTCTTAAGAGTTGTCTAAGATGTCTCTGTTGCAACTTGTTTAATGCGTTCATGTGTCGACGGTAAGGCACCCAGGTTTCGCTTCCATATAACATGGTGGGAATTATTATCGCTCGGTACACCGCAAGTTTCGTTTTTGTGCTCAAGTCATGATTGTAGAAAACCCTGTCTTTTAATTTCCAGAATGCTCTTGAGGCGCTGCTAATCCTGTGCTGAATTTCAGAGTCGATATTGGCCTTTTCCGAAATCAAACTGCCGAGGTAATTGAATTCCGCTACATATTCCAACAGCTCATCTCCGATTTTTATAGCATTGTTGTGATCTTCGGGGGAGTGCACATGATTTTAGTTTTATCGATGTTCAGCTTAAGTCCCAAGGCCTCGTATGCCCATGTATATGTGTTCAACATTTCTTGCAATTGCTGTAACGTATTTGCAACTAGAGCACAGTCATCAGCGTATTGAAGTTCTGTGATGAATTTTGTACGTGTTTTTGCCCTGAGTCTTGTTATGTTGAACAAACCGCCGTCGTATCTGTATCTAATGCCCAAACCCCTCTCCTGCAGTTTGCTGTTCACTAAAAATCATCAGAATCAATAGAACAAAATATAAAAAACTTTAAAATAATCAAAATTTTATGGTGCCCGCGTTCTTCGTGCCGAGAAACACATGCTTTTTTACCGAGGGGTGTCTCACTCGGGTAAAAAATGTACACGTACTGCCAAAATATCCTTCCACTGCTAAGCGACTGCCAATGACTATGAAGAAGACTGCCTATGACTGCAATGTAATTATTAAAGACGACTGCCATAAGACTGCCAATGACTGCCAGCGACTGCCAAGAAAATGTACATGTAATTCCAATAGTGAGACACCCCTCGTTTTTTACACATCATTGGGTGTATATTTTGTGTTTTTTAACATTTTGATTTTACAGTTAATTATTGGAAATTATGGATTGAGTTACGAGCAAGCTAAGGCTCAAATGGCCATTTGGGCTATCATGGCGGCCCCCTTGATTATGTCTGTTGATTTGAGAACTATAGAACCTAAATTTAGAGATATACTGCTCAATAAAGATGTAATCAAGATCAATCAAGATCCCAAGGGAATACAAGGGAAACTAGTCCTTACGGTAAGATTTATTAATATTAAATACCGGGTGTTTTTCAAAAGTGGCAAATACCTAGGGTACCATTCAAAAATCAAAAGTTGTTCTCATTACTGGTGAAAGAGGAATACATGAAAATTATATCCTATTAGTCTGAATCTCGATTTTTTTTATCTCAAAAAATAAAAAGTTATAGGGGTGCGCCATTTTTGAGACACACCCGGTATAGTTATTTCTAAATAAAACTCCGGTTTTGGTCTTGTTATATTAGGTATGCCTGTATTCTTATTTATATTATATTACTTATATTCCCTTTGTTGAATTAATTAATTCTAGACAAAAGTAGAATTTTAACGCCTCTTCAAAAAAGTTTAATACAACTTTTGTATAATAAAATCATCTGTGGTGATAATATTAAGATTACACGGGAAAAAACAGATATGTCACATTTTCATAGAAATTAAGATAGCGATACAACTTTACAGGCAAATGTTAGCGTTATTCGAGGCACCAATTAAACTAATAATACGCTTAGTCCCAGAGATATTACAGCTTGGTTATTTTTTTCCATAGCAACTGTTAAAATTGCCTTATCTATCAAAAATAGTAGATAAAATAGTACTTTAACCGCAAGGGTAGATGAAATGATACTTTAATTTAATAGCGAGGATAGGTTAAAAACTTTATTTCTTCTGGCACGTTTTTTAATTGCTTCCATTTTTGAAAATTTTTGTATTCCTTTTCATAAGTAATTCGGGATTTAAATAGACGTAGTTTGGATATGGCGTTTGTCGCCTCAGCCTGAATATCTGTTGGTAATTTACTTATTTCGTTTTGAGCCATTTCTGGCTCCAATTCAATCAGCAATCGACACGAAAGAGAATTAGAAAATATCGACTCAAAACTGACAACTAAAGAGACAGCTTTATTTATTTGTCAAATTACATAGAAACCAACGCCAGCCCAGCACAATATTTTTTCTACTCGTAATAAGTTCTTTGAAATAATAATTTCTGAATATTTTTTAAAACGTAACTCGCTATGGAAAAAAATATTGTTTTATACACGACGATAAAATTGCATTATCGTTTCCCGAAATTAATTCACTCGCGATTTCATCGCTCGTGAATTTAATCTTGTCGACGATAAAATACCATTTTATCGTCTTGTATAAAAAATAACTATTGCCGTACCAGGGATAAAACCAGAGTAGTCTACGCGTAAATGGCAAAAAGACAAGCATGCATCTTGCAATTACATGGAGTAAATTTATGTATTCTAATAAAAAACCTACTTAAATATTCATTTTCTTCCTACAACAAAAATAAATAATTTAGATTTAGGTTTTATACAACCTCTAATTGGACATCCCTGGTTTTTCCCCTGTTCTTTTTTGCATTTTGACATTTTTATTTCGGTATTTTAGAATATAGCGATAATTAACCATATTAATAATTCAGAATGGGTAGTAATTTATATTTTTCCAATTATTCAACCGAAAATAAAATATATCTTTAAAAATTAACGAATGGGGATGAGATTCTAACACTAAATTTCATTTTTTTTTGGCTCCAATGGTTCCACCATACGGTATAATACAAAATTAACTTTCTTTCCAGAAAGATAAAATTGACATATGGACCAAACCAATCAATCCAGTCATCGACAACCAAACCAGCATAGCTATCGGTCTTCTAAGCCACAGAGTGGACGGTTATCCATACAGGCTCAACTTTACCTTATCTGATCTAAACCTGGACAACAAAAGCGGATACATTATCAAGGTACGTCGTATCGACCCGATTTGACCCCTATACAAAGTAAAAAAGGCATAAATTTTAATATTTTACTTGGTTTTGTATTATTTTCCAACTACAGAACAAAATAATAGCTTATTTTCGTATAATAGAGTATACTTATTGTTAAATAATTTTTTTATATTTTTAGGATATTTATGAAAATTCGACTGTAGTTGAGATTGCAAAGCCTGACAACACTGTTTTTATAAAGATAAAACCTTCAGGTATGTTAGTTTATTATAGAAATATATACAGGGTGTTTCTGAAATAAGTGCCAGTATATTTCTACTACAGAAGCAAGTCTATGAGTTTTTTGTAAAGAAAATTTTTGAAATTTTTTGGGAAAATTTCAGAAATTTTTTAGTACCGCAGGTTCATTCCTTTGAAATTTTTTTACGGTGTATTGAAACCAAAATTTATGTAGGGGTGGGGGTAGTTTTCACCCTTCCCGTACTTTTTCTTAATTTTTGTGTAAGTCAAATATTAGAGCATCTTAGCAAAACATAGACACCCAAAACCTCATTCAAATCGGAATAACGGTTCTTAAAATATCAGAAAAAAGTTTGATGCCCTCTAGCGGACAAACAAAGCACTTTTTGCATAGAGGGAAATTGTGTCCAATGAACTTATTTTGATTCAAAAAATACGTAGTAGTTATATGTCCACGGAATATTGGGACACCCTGTATATTGAATAAAGGCTTAATTTTAATGAGTTTCATTCCTGTTCATAATTTATTGGTTCGAAAAAATTATGAAAAATGGTAATTTTGACATATTTATACATCCATATAAATTAATAGATTTTAAAATTATTTTTTTTTATTTTTCGTCAAATAAGTAACATAAATTATTTTTTTGTAAGGTAGTTTGGGTAATTTGGATTGATGAGGAGGTTAATAAATTTCACCGTTCTACGTTGAATATTGACGGAAATATATCGTTTTGAAAAAGTTGCTCAAGCGTGGTGCATGACGTCTACTTTTATCCAAAAAAATCCTTTATGGAATAAGGATTTTTTTGGATAGATGAATCCGCCACATAGGTATAGTCTATAAAATGAATAACTTCGAATTTTGACCGTTATTTTTTACCAACATGGCAAATATAAAATCCCTCTTTCAAAAAAGTTACTGATATTCTTTAAATTGAGTGCCTGAACGGATCAGATAGGTAACTCTTTTTACTTTCGTGAAATAGAAAAGGAAAATAATAAAACAAGTGACAGTTCTTCCTCTTCTTACAAAAATCAACACGAAATGTCATAATTTTTTGACATTTCTAAATATCAGACCAATGCCGTCTCTAATAGGACAGGCTTGGAGTGAGATTTATGACGTCACACTAGTTAGATACTACGGATTAAAAAATATGTTGTAGACTACATCGAAAACATAATTCTTCCTCGTAATTTTGGTTTGTATTTTAAAAATGATATAGTTTACATGAAATATACATAATATACAGTTAATAAATACAATATATACACCTATTTATAGTAATAAATACTTTGGCAAATAAACCATACAAATGCAGCAAATGTTCTACAATATACAAATAATGAATAGGTACCTAGGATAATGGGTAAAATGTAAAATATATTTTAAATTTTGTGGTTTGAAAATCGATCTAATTTAACAAAAAACATTCAATATCTACTAATAGTGATGTATTATTATTTGCATTCACAAAATTTATATGTATATTTTGCAAGTATCAATTTTCAAAAGTTATAGAAAAAAGGCTATGAAATAAAGATCGCTGAGATCATTTTATAATATGTAAAATTATTTTAAAATTTTTGATTTTCTTGGGATTTCGGGAAAAACGCTGATTAAGTTTTCATTTGGTTTTTCATTATTTTTATTTGGTTTGGGCTAAACCTTTCGGTTAACATTATAGCCTACATCAGTGTTGTGTCATATGAAAAAAATAGTGTCGAATATAATCCAAAAAATTACATATAAAATATTCACACCACACACCACATAATGTTTACTGCAATTAATAAACTAATATAAACTTGTCAAAAGATGACCACATATTTTTTAAAATTATTGTTCTTAACACTAAAACTATCAACATTGACTATGGAGTACGATTTCAGCAATAGTCAATGTAGATATCTTATGTACCTATTCATTATTTGTATATTGTAAAACATTTGCTGCATTTGTATGGCTCATAATATTATTAACTGTATATTATAGTTCGTTGTATTTATTAACTGTATATTATGTATATTTCATGTAAACTATATCATTTTTAAAATACAAACCAAAAATGCGCGGAATAATTATCTTTTCTATGTATTCTACAACATATTTATTAATCAGTAGTATCTAACTAGCATGACGTAATAAATCTCGCTCCTAGGCTGTCCTATTAGAGACGGCATTGCGTCAGCATGGCCGCAAGTTGCTAACCCTTTGCTAACCTAATAAAATTAACACTAGAAAAGCCCGCGGAAACTGTCAAATTCAAAGTTATTCGTTTCACAGACTATATAAGTCTGTCCAACGAGAAGATCCTTGACAGTGATAGATGTGTCTGTCATTTTAATTTCAAAGTAGTTTATTTTATTTTACAAAGAAATAAGTTGGTACAGCTGGAACGCATAGCAGGAAATTAATATAATATGTAGGCTGTATGTAGGTATTTAAAATTTGACTGACAAGTAACTTCAAAATATTGTAAAAAAAACTGTATAAAACTGAAAAAATGTAATCGAGTTATTTTATTTAATAAAAAACGGTATGCCTTAATACAAAACAAACAAAAACATTTGATAATTTTTTTAAACCAGTACCTTTTGACAGTATTTTTCTGCAGTACTAAAATCCATTATTTACCTATCGTGTGATATTTTACAGCTACTCCAGTTTTTAGTATGTGTTTACTATGGTCTTTCTACCATATTCGAGATGTACTTATCTACGACGAGATGGTATACGAACTTTATTGATAGTAACTTTATTGGTGTATCTGTATAAGACTTTCTGCCTGGGCAGCGAGTATTAACTGTGCTGTGGGTTCTACAGTTAATTTTCACTCGATTTTTCCTCCACTTGACTTCAAAAGACACAAAACACACGTAATAACACGAATCAAAATGCATCATCTTCCAAAACGCAGGGTATTTGACAAGAGTTGTCACAAAATTATAACCTATAATTTGGCAAGACTTTGACAAACGTCAAAAATCTAAAGGCGAGTTCATACGCATCGGCGTCCGTTTGTCGTTCATCGTTCCGTCAAACCAATAAAATTGAAATACGATCTGTCATTTTTGAAATAAACCAATAAAACTGGTTAAAAACAACAAGTGACGACGCATGATGAATTTATATTTAAACCCATCCATAGTTAACTTAAAAATTATTAGAAACTTTTTTTAGTAAAATAAATAGATTGGTATGGGACGTCATCTGCTTTTCTTCTGTCATCGTCTGTCGAAATCTTACCTGAGAAAAAAAACAGAGTATATAGACATTTTTTACGTTTACTTTGTTTACGCGGAATCCGAACCACGGTCCTCGGCCATATCATGGTCAATGGCCTACCGACTTGGCAAGTGTCTAAATCGACTCTTACTCACGAGATATCCGATCTCATCTGGCCCCTAACCGGCGTGAATGAGCAGTGTGTGTCAATAGATTTTACACTTTTGCCTTTTTTTTTGACAACAGCACGATACAGAGTTTTGAACCGGTCACCCGTCCATCCACTAGTATCGCCTTACGTCGCTTAACTTCGGTGTTCTAATGGGAACCGGTGTTTTGACGTAGCTGGGCCGTTGCCCAAACTCTTATAACTTTCGAAATAATTGAACTAGAAAAAATTAAAAAACACGTGTCCATTTTTTTTAGTTCACCACAATTTCTAATAAAGAAAACTTAATTTAATTTTTTAGGTAAGTTCCCCATTGACAGATGGGAACTTTCATTTTTAATTTAGAAAGAGATACTAAAAATTCAACTAATTTAGCTATAAATTGCTTAAAAGATCATCAAAATCGGTCCACTAGAACCTGAGATATGGAAGGGATACATAATACCGGGTGCGTCTCAAAAGTGGCTCACCCCTATAACTTATTTTTTTAATTTTCAGATAAAAAAACGAGAATTGATATAATATGATATAAATTAGAATTGATTGATGTATTTCACCGGATATTCGGTATATTTTTTCTTTATTCGATAGAAAATGACACTCTGAATAGAATGACATATCAAATGTCAACTTTTGACATTTTTGCTTAAAAAAGGTTCGTATTTTAAATTTTAATCTAGAGTGCCTGTGTTAAAAACACTAATTTTTAATCAAAGAGAAAAAGAGATTTGATGATTAATGTTTTTCGTGTCTTATCCAGGCCGATTAAAAGCTGCCCAAATCGTTTTTTTTAGTTATATCTCATTTTTTGGCGAATAATTTGGTACCAAACACTTGGTATTTCGAGTCAAATTGTCATTATGAACCGCATGTTACAATTTCAAATAAACCATATGCGAAAATGTCAAAAGTTGACATAATATGATATGTCATTCTGTTCAGAGTCTCATTTTCTATTTTTTTTTTCAACCAGCCTGAAGTGTCCACTGCTGGACGTAGGCCTCCCTCAAATCCTTCCACTCTTTTCGGTCCTGTGCCACTTGGATCCAGTTTCCCCTAAATCTCCTCAAGTCATCTGACCATCTTCTCGGAGGTCTGCCTCTGTTTCTGAGAGCATCTTGTCTTGGCCGCCATTTTAGTATTAGCTTGGTCTATCTATCATCCGTTCTTCTGGCAATATGCCCAGCCCAGTTCCATTTGAGTTTTTTAAGCAGATATATAGCATCTGTTATTCGTGTACGCTGTTTTATAACTGTACTGGATATCTTGTCTCTTAGAGATACACCAAGCATTGCTCTTTCCATAGCTCGTTGGGCTACACGGAGTGTAGTGTCTCTGCGCCATATGTAAGTACTGGCATAACGCACTGATGGAACACCTTCCTCTTTAAGCACATTGGTAGATCTGATTTTAACACATATCTTAGTTTGCCGAATGCTGCCCATGTTAGTCCTACTCTTCTTTGTATCTCGTGCGTCTGGTTATCGCGGCCAATTGTTATTTCGTGCCCCAGATATTTATATGAATATACTTGTTCTATATTTGCTCCGTCTACCGAGACATTTCCACTAATAACAAGATTAGTCATTAGTTTGGTTTTTGAATAATTTATGCGTAGTCCAATTTATCTGACGCCCGTTTAAGTGTTTTTAGCATATTTTGAGCTTCGTGTATTTTGTCTGTAATCAGCACCAAGTCATCAGCAAAACGCAGGTTATTGAGCATTTCCCCGTTAACATTAATGCCCATTTCCTCCCAGTTTAGTCTTTTGAACATATATTCTAATAGTGCTATGAACAATTTGGGGGAAATTGTATCGCCTTGCCGTACTCCTCTTTTAATACGGAATTTATTTGTGTTTTCGTGTAGCGATACAGATGCTGTTGCATGGTCGTATATATATTTTAAAAGGTTAGTATAACGGGTGTCTATACGACATTCGGCTAGGGCCTTGAATAATTTGTGTTGATCGATAGAGTCGAATGCCTTTTCGTAGTCGACAAATATTAAAATGAGGGGTTTATTATACTCAACACATTTTTCTATTAGGGACTTCACCACCAACAGATGGTCATTTGTACCGAAGTTCGATCTAAATCCAGCCTGTTCTCTTGGTTGATATTGTTCTAGTTTTAGGGAGAGACGATTTGTGAGGATTTTTGTGAATAATTTGTATGTGTGGCTCAGTAAACTAATAGGCCGATAGTTGGTAAGGTTTGTTTTGTCCCCTTTTTTATGTAATAGGATTATATTGGCATTATCCCATTCTGATGGCGTTCTTCCTTCGACAAGACATTTGTTGAATAATATTTGCAAAGCCTTGAGAACCTTTTCTCCTCCTTCTTTAATGGCTTCAATAGCTATATTGTCGTCACCGGGAGACCTATTATTTTTCATAAAGTTTAATGCCGCCGATATTTCATCTAAAGTAATATCTGGGATTTCTTCTGAGCCTTGATTCATCACAGTTGGTATGGTACTATACGAGTTTCTAGGGTTTGGGTGGTCATATAACTGCTGGTAGAATTTTTCCGTAACACGCAGAATATCTCTATTTGATGTTATCTGTCCTTCTGCATTTTGCAATTTATGAATTAGTGCTCTCCCTATGCTTGCCTCTTTTTTGAAAACTTTTAATCCTTGATTTCTCTCAATGAGTTGCGTTATTTTGTTGGTATTGTGGGTTCTGATGTCTTTCCTTATCTCTTTTGATATCTTCTTGTTAAGTTTCCTATAATCATCTGAGTGTTTGTTTATCATAACTCTACGTTGCTTTATCAGATCTTTAGTGTTTTTGGTTAGTTTTGTGTTTCCCTGATTATCCTTTTTAGGACAATTTTCTTTAATAGCTTGCGTTAAAATAGTTACAATGTGATTATTTATATCCTCAATTTCCATATTTTCCATTCTTTCCAGATTTCCTAAATTTTCAGCTGCCATTGCTCTATATTCTTCTGGCTTTTCTGGTGTTACCCATTTTCTCATGGTCCTCTTCCTTATCATTTTTCGTCATTCAGATTTAAGGTTGAATTCAATTCTAGTTCGAACTATTCGGTGGTCACTTCCTATGGAGAATTCGCCCAATACTTGTACATCTCTAATTATCCATTTTTTATCAGTCATGATGAAATCTATCTCGTTCTTGGTAATTCCGTCCGGACTTGCCCAGGTCCATTTTCGATTTGGATGTTTCTTAAAGAAGGTGTTCATTACATATAGTCCATTTTGCAGCGTGAATTCGATCATTTTCGCTCCTCTCTCATTTCTTTCACCATAACCATATGTATCCACGCATATTTCTGCTTCATCATCTTTTTGTCCAGCTTTAGCATTAAAATCACCCATTAATATTGTAAATTGGGATTTGATTGATAGAGCTTTGGAGACGTCCTCATAAAAAATATCTATTTCTTCCTCGGTGCTATTTGACGTTGTACAATTTTTAGAGAGTAACGGTTATTCAAACGAAGGGTTAGGTATATGACTATAGGACTGATGCTTCCAATGTCTACGATGTTCTTAATATGTCTCTTGTTAATCAGAAAGCCTACACCGCCCAGAGCATATTCGTTATTTCCCTGATGATAAAGAAGGTTCCCAGATTTCAATTCTATTTGTTTTTCGGTCTTTCTTCTTACCTCACTTAGACCCACAACATCCCATTTTATATGTTGTAATTCTTCCTCCAATTCCAATAATTTCTCATCCCTTGACAGGGTTTGAACGTTAAAAGTGGCAATATGCAGTTTTCGTCTATTAAGGTAGCCTGGTCCACTCCGGGGATTCTTAGCACCCTCTGCTCTTTTCCTTACTCGGCCGCTACCATAGTCGAGGGAGTTTGAGCTGCCGGAGACCGTTTGAGCTTGACTGAGGGCCGTATCTTGGAAGACGTTTCTATAGTTAAGGGGGAATTGGCTATACTCTACCACGCTAGCCCTGCGGGTTGGTAGAGGGTAGGGGGATAGGGTAGGATAATTGGTTGGAATAGGGTAGGATATAGGGTTTGGGACATGATTCCCCCTAAAGTAAAGGAGGTAGAGGAAATCATGGCTTGCGTGGGCAGGGGCGCATTCCTGAAGATTTTCTATAGAATACAGTAAAAAAAAATACCGAGGGTGACAAAATGGTGACAAAGTTGATAAAAAGTTGTCATTTCCGGTAAAACAGGAAGTGACCAAAAACAATTGAATACCTACGTCAATCAATCTTAATTTATGTCATATATACTAACATACCAAATCTCGTTTTTTGTATCTGAAAAAAAAATAAAACAGTTGGGTGAGCCACTTTTGAGACGCATTTTAAGTTTTTCGAGCCATTTCCTCTACGAGACCTCTATAGTGTGCAATCTTTTATACACCGTTTATATTTTCGGAAGTAATTACCCAAGTGCATCAAAATTACCGATAACTTTTCATGAAAGCATGTTGTCTAAAAACTGCATGAGCCTATATTCATATTTTGCCATAAGAGTCCGACTTCGAAGGGCTCTTCCAAAATGTGAATATAAACGAACGCTGTTTTGTATTGACAACAAGCTTAAATAAAATTTATCAGGTTAATTTTGATAAATTCATCAATTTGAATTCTTCGTATTTGAGTGCCTTACAGCTTTCTTTTCTTTTTAGAGAGTCCATTCTGCAATTCCTTCCTTTTGGCACTTTTTGCCTCCCGGGCAGGGCCGGCGGAAGGGCCGGGCGACCCGGGCGACCGCCCGCAGCGCCCAATATGAGGGGCGCCACGCCATCAACTAAAATATTTAAAAACAAATTGTTCGTGGTATTTTACTTATAATTGAAAAGCTATCACCCAAGCAGCATTTGGACGTCGGGACAACGTTGTGTCACGCGACCAAACGTCGGGGCGCAACGTCGGCACAACCTCGTGCCAACCCTAGTCTGCACTAGTTTGGAGAATAATTTTTGGGTCGAAACGACGTTGGATACCGACGTTGGCTAGAAGCCTAATTTAGTACAAACTGCAACGTTGTTTAAAATCCTAATTCACAGAAATACAAAACTAATATGGCGTCTAAGTCGCGTTTTATCCTAAATTGGGATAATTATAGTTAGAGACATATGTCAGATGGCAGTGGAGGAAAACAAAACAAAAGTATTTAAGTGTGGAGGATGTTTGAAGATCATAATTATTGAAACACTTTAACCGATTCTGTAACTCGTTACCCAAGGCAAAAAAGTTAAACGCAAACAACTTTATTGAGAAATGTATTGTTTCTACTTTGAAAAAAACTAATGGGCCTTAAAATTAAAGAAGTTTTAAAAATTTTCTTGAATTTTTTTTTAGTAAAATGCGAATAATTTATTCGCAGTCGAAAAAATTGTTTCCGCGTGTTTTTTAGGGTCAAATATTTCAAGTTAATGTATTCAAAAAGCAGGAATTGCTATTTTAGGAACGAAACATTTACTTATTTAACAACATGGCGGCTTTCACTTTGTTGTTTTGGAGATTAAGATGGAGTAGTTCGAGTAGTCGCATACTGGACTAATAAAGTCGCAGTTCGGCCTTAACAGGTAGTATACTAGTCGCAAGATTGCCTAATTTAGTCATCCTAGAGTCTAGCTTGTGCCGCCCTCTATAATCTAAATAAACGAGGGAGTGGATAAACTATCGGTAATATATGTCGATGTATATTTAAATTTAGTTTTATATGTACCTTTCTTATGTCCCATTTTAATTAAGTTTTTTTTTATAAAAACAAAAACAGCACTGAACTGTCTGACTGAACAGAACAATGAAGTGAAAATTTAAGATTTAAGGTTATGGTTCAATACAGTTGCAAAAAGGTAGTGACTCGACGTCCTACCAACGTAAGAATAAGGAAATCTAAACAACGTTGGAATTAGTAAAACAGACGACGTTTGCATAACGTTGGAATAGGTCCTGAAACTGACGTCGGAAAACTCTATATTGTCCAACGTTGTAACTACGTTGTCCGAATCACCTAAAGATCACTTAAGCAAAAAAGGTTACAAGACAACGTTTATTCGACGTCGCAGAAGCTTCTACTTTGCTGTAGTACTAGTCCAACGTCGGTACGACGTTATAAAAACGTTTAAATTTATTTTAATACCCAAGGTAAAGAGCTAACTATTTTTTGTAACTAATCCAACGTTGTGTTTAGTAAACATGTGGTCGCAAGTCGTGAAAATGCTACTTGGGCAAGTTTTTGTAAATAACCCTTCCCCCCCTTTCTATAATTCTTGTTTTTATAAATTTTCTCTAAACAATAAACTGTTTTGGGTCAAGAGCCAGCAAAATGGACAGTTTTAGACTGACCGCTCAAAATTGCACTTTGTGTACTACCCACATCCTTTATTTGTTAATGGCTGATCTGCCCCAAAATTATATGAAGCAAATATTGAATTCGCAAGGAGCTATAAATAGGATGCCGATATCATCATCAAAAAAAAAGCTTGTAAGTTTGTCTCATTAATTTATTAACAGTAGTGGGAAAAATATCAATCTTTGGTGATTTTGATTGTTCTGGATTGAATATGTAGTATTACATGGTAAATGGTAGCAGAATCGTAGAAATTTCTCATTAAAGCAAAATAAATGAATGCATCTCAGATCTCAAACACTGGGTGATCCTCGTTTTGAAGCCAACAAAACTGTATCTGATCATACCTATACTGATTCTGCACGAAATAATTGATTATGAAAAAGAAAAGAAGTTTTTCTTAAATTCTTATAGAAAAATAATGCCATTGCTTGCAACTAAATAGTAATGTTTTCAAAGATCACTTATACTAATCATTTATATACCGGGTGCGTCTCAAAACTGGCTCACTCTTATAACTTGTTTATTTTTTCAGATCAAAAAACGAGATTTGGTATGTTAGTACACGACATAAATTAGGATTAATTGACGTATTCAATTGTTTTTGATCACTTCCTCTTTCACCGGAAATTAATAAAACTTTTGATTTTTAAATGTCAACCTCCGTATATTTCTACTTTATGCGATAGAAAATCACAATCTGAATAGAATGACATATCATATGTCAACTTTTGATATTTTCGCATAATATGGTTTATTTGAAATTGTAATATACGGTTCATAACGACAATGTGACTCGAAAAATCAAATGTTTGGTACAAAATTATTGGTAAAAAATTCTTTTTCCAAATATGCAAGTGAGCCACTTGTTCCATTTGAAAAAATTCGCATATGATTAAAAATATGATTTGGGCATTTTTTAACCCACCAGGACAAGACACGAAAAACATTAGAGGATGAAATCTATTTTTCCAAGGCTTCTGGTTTAAAAATTAATGTTTTTAACACAGCCATGGCACTCTAGATTGAAATTTAAAATACGATTTTTTTGAGCAAAAATGTCAAAAGTTAACATATGATATGTCATTCTACTCAGAGTGTCATTTTCTATCGAATAAACCAGAAATATACCTACACGTCGCGACGCGTCGGCGCCATTTAAAAATCAAAAGTTTTTCGTTGAAACAGAAAGTGACCAAAAACAATTGAATACGTCAATCAATTCTAATTTATGTCATATACTAACATACCAAATTTCGTTTTTTATCTAAAAAATTAAAAGAGTTATAAGGATGAGTCGCTTTCAAGATGCACCCGGTATAGAAAAAACAACAACCACGGACTAAGATTGAACGAAGAGAAGAATTTTAAAGTAACTTTAAGTGAAATTTTATTTCATTCATTTTATTATAGTTAAAGTAGCATAAATATACTTAGTTGTTATGTTAACATGTTAACTATTGGGGGCGCCAGATAGGGTATTTGCCCGGCCTCAATATTTCCCCTCCGCCGGCCCTGCTCCCGGGATATTTTAAATTCGGTGTCAGTAAAAGGATTAAATTTAATATTATATTTTTTTTGGTATTTTTCCATTAATAGCTTAGCTGTTACATTCCAAATAGTTTTTACCGTAAAAATCCTTATACCCTTGACCGTTTTTCCTTTTCATGCTGGCTCTGGTGCACAATAGGTCCCCACGCATTTAACACTTTTTTGGGATTTTTTTGCAAGATTATCTTAAACTGAATATTTTTAAGCATAAAAATTGTTGGATGAATGTGTTTTATCTTTAAAAAGCGGCAAAAAAACGTATTTTAGGTACAGGCGACGGACAGTAAATATGTTAAATTTTCTACACGGATTCAGTAAAAACATCACATATTAGTACTTTATTACCTTATATAGACGTGGAATGATCTAATTTAAGCACAAAAATGTAACGAATCTTCTTTGTAAGCATAAAAATTAAGAAAATATATTTATTTACATCAGCTCAAGCTAGCAATTTTATGACTTTTTCGATTGACAGTTAATCGATCATCGGTATGTCATGGTACAAAGAATACAAGGTATGATCGATAGCGGCTCCAATTTCGTTCAGTTCGCGCATACCACCTGTGACGTCACTAGGAAAATAATGAATAAATAAAAAATAAAGAAAGTTGACAGGAGATCTGCATTTTTTGGGGTTATGGTTAAAAATTGTTTATTTTAAGACTTTTTAGTTCGTTTAATTTAATAATTACTAAAACCAGCAGTTCCAAAAATATATTTAAAAATAATAATTATCTATTAACATGGATTTGGACGATAGGTAAGAATACTGAATTTATTTCTATATTCGGTATAAAATTGTTTATTAGGTTTTTAGTTTGCGATGTTTATGGTAAATAATTTTCATTTTCATTGCCTCTGAATTCACATGAGGACAGAGTTGAGGATATCTATGGAAAAGTAACCACAAGAGGAATTGTTACATCATTTAAAAAATATTGGGAAGTTTATTGTTTCCCATCGAAAAGTAGAAAATGCCAATGCAGATGAATGTATTGTAATTGTGATAGAAGTAATTCCAAGGGTGAAGTTTATTATAATTAGTGGAAGTAATTCCAAGGGTGAAGTTTATTATAATTAGTGACCTGTGCTTTTCTTTTTATATGTAGATGTTTCTGGTTTTGAGAATAAATCCGTTGAACGACACCCAAAATTTAGAGGAAGTATTTGCATACCCAGAATATGCCCATCAAAGATTATATAGCTCAAATTTCCTTTAATGGTAGGCAATTATTCAATGCAAATTAACTTTTTAAGTGACTGAAATATTAAATAGTTTACAATATGGTATATCATTAAAAATATATTACTTTTAGGTACAATTAGGGCCTGATACATTTCAAAAAGTAGAATATTATTTTATATTAAATGAGGTATTGTACCAACAGTCAATTTATATTAATACCGGAGATGAAAAAATAACAGAATAAATAGTTCTTTTTTTATACTACAAAAATAAACTATAGAATACAACAGTATTTAAAAAAATAAATAAAAAGTTATGTCCCGGCCGAGATTCGAACTCCGGTCTCTCGCTTCCTAGCCCAACTCCTTACGCACTGCTCCACAGTAACTTGCTTAGCGATAATTCAATGACGGTATATAAACAAAAAAACAGGTTTATAACAATATCTTGACGATTTGAACTGGCGCGCGGAGCGTGCTGACCAATAACGCCTGTTATCACCTGTGACGTAGCGACCAACCTGCGCAATATCATACCTTGTATTCTTTGTACCATGTCGGTATGTCATCTATGGCCTTCGCATAGAATTTGCGACGTTGTCAATAAAATTACTTTATATGATTTTCTTCTGAAATAAAGTTGTGGAGGGACTTAAAACGGTAAGTTATCACTTTAGTGCAACAAAAATTGAACTGTCTAGTAGCTTATTCGTTAGTGTGGATTATTTTAAAGCAATTTCTGAAATAAAATTTGCGGATTTTTCAGGTTCTACGAAAATATAAGTTTTTTTAATATATACTGTTTTTCGACGCGTAATCAATGAAGTTTTGTCATTAGGCTCAATTAGGTTAGCCTGGTTATTTGGAAGGTGGTAATGCATTGGTTAGCCTGGTTATTTGGAGGGTGTTAATGCAATGGTTAGCCTGGTTATTTGGAGGGTGGTAATGCATTGGTTAGCCTGGTTATTTGGAGGGTGTTAATGCATTGGTTAGCCTGGTTATTTGGGGGTGTTAATGCATTGGTTAGCCTGGTTATTTGGAGGGTGGTAATGCATTGGTTAGCATGGTTATTTGGAGGGTGTTAATGCATTGGTTAGCCTGGTTATTTGGGGGTGTTAATGCATTGGTTAGGTTAGGTTGATAGGCTGGTTATTTGGAGGGTGGTAATGCATTGGTTAGCCTGATTATTTGGAGGGTGTTAATGCATTGGTTAGCCTGGTGATTTGGAGGGTGTTAATGCATTGGTTAGCCTGGTTATTTGGGGGTGTTAATGCATTGGTTAGGTTAGGTTAGGTTAGATATTCTGGTTATTTGGAGGGTGGTAATGCATTGGTTAGTCTGGTTATTTGGAGGGTGTTAATGCATTGGTTAGCCTGGTTATTTGGGGGTGTTAATGCATTGGTTAGGTTAGGTTGGTGGGGAGTGTTTGGAAGTACGCAGATCACATCCATTTCGGAATCTTACTGAACAAATCCGGGAAAAATATATTTTTAAACAATTGTGCTAAATACTGTGTAATGATTTTATTGTCAATTTATTTTTATAGTGTTTTTGTTTTGCCTCGTTTATTATATTTTTAATTTTTCGTGTTCTTAAAGTGCGTACTAAATGTAAAAAAAACGAATATAAAGTAGAACGTTTTCGTCGATTTTACACAGGGTGAGTATGGCAACACTGTGCATAACCTTGTATTTTACGTCTTTATGAAGGTTATAATAGGGAGTTTTCGCATTGAAATGTAGTGAAAATTTGGAATTTTCAATTATTTTTTTTCGTAGAAAAAGTGGTTCATCCAACAATTTTTTTCTTTTAAACCATTCCATTAACTATGGGATCCACATTAAAAATTAAAAAAACCACGATTTCGTGGGGACCTGTTCTGCACAAGACCCTTTCATGCTTTTCATATTAAATGCCCAATCTGTAAAAATATTGGCCAATGCCGAGATTGAGATGTTCGCATCCAAAATGTAGTTTCTATCTTTTATAAAGTCCATAAACTGTTTCCATACATTACTGGTGATTAATTATAGTGTTTTGGACTTACTTTCGGCAACTTTTTCTTGAATTGCAGTTAAAGAATCGTTTCCAAATCGAGACATTTTTAGAATACCTATTAAAAATATTTTACGTCTGAGTGTCAAATGTGTCATTGACACTTAGACATGCACTTAGACATTCTGCGGGAAATTTTCGCCGGGTATTTTTCGATTTTAGCGGGCAATTTTCGCCGACAATTACCCGCTTCATATGGGATTTTTTGTACATGTGTGAAATATTCGATTTTACATCCTACTCTAGCTGATAAGAGGTTACTTTCGATAACAATATTAAAATTTCAATCACCTGATGTTTCGTATTCGTTTGTACGTAACGCAGGATGAAAGTAATTTAAAATGCTCTTCCTTTGGCCAAAGACCTTCGCTTCAAACGCTTATTCTTGCCGATAGAAAGTGGCGACGTCCGAGTGAAAGTGAAAATAATACATATTTACATCAGATTTACATCACATATTATGCCTTACAGCTATCTAAACAATATAAAACAGAGATTTTGATAATTCGAGAACTTGCTCATTTGAATATCATTTCTTTTTTTGATTTTTTTGTTGCTTATACGTCAGTTTGACTTACCTGCTTCAGTAGCGTATCAAATGTTTGTGTTAATAAATAATTATTATAACTTATCTATTATATTTTTATTAGAATTTTATATTTTTATAACAATTTTAATAACTACCAAATTTTATTCACAACGTAAAATAAAAAACAAATTATTGAGTCTACCCCACGTATACCCTACATCACAGTTTTACATTTTTTAAATAAAATTAGAACGGCACTAATAAACCGGAATTTAAAATGGGCCATATTTGAGTCCCATCGCGGTGGACCTAAATGTTTTGATATGCTCCTTCCTTAATCTTTTTATTCAAAGGTAAAATTATATGGGAAATGTCATCGATCGTCATTTCATGGCCATCGCTGACGCCGTTTTTATTCGATATATTGCTCATGCATCTGTAGATATTGGTAATGTATGGCAATCGCTTCTTTGATTTTAAAGAACATAACATAAATAAACATAACAGACGTAAAAATTAAAAATAATCATACAGAAAGTTTGGGGCGTTTTGGTTTTACCTTATTAAGTAATTGTTATCAGGTAGTAATTGTTAATTTTGAAGTTAACTTGATATAATGTCATTTTAACAGAACGTCAACGGTTTTTGTAGACATATTTGTTGCAATACCTCAATCAATCGTAATTTATGTCATATACTAACATAACAAATCTCGTTTTTTTTTATCTGAAAAATAAAAGTTATAGGGGTGAGCCACTTTCGAGACGCACCCGGTATAGTTGCAGCTATAGTATTTTAGTACGATTAAATTAAATATCATAGAGATCAGTAATGGCTATAAAATGCCGCATGATCAAAAATTTTATAATCAAGCAGGCTTTGATTTTGACAATAATTACAATATATTGAAATGGATTAAGTGGCATTAATTATTATGGTATTACCATCGAATAACTAAATATTATTATATTTATTTAAATAACGACGTAATCATTGGCCCACGACTTTGATTGTATTCTTCAAAGTAAAGATGAAAGATTTCTCTTTCTTACAACATACTCGTACTTAAAAATTTGTATATCCGTAATGTGCATATGCTAATACTTGGTGACATAAGAAAGAGAATCAGTCTTCAATAGAAAGTTACCAGATTGTATTCTATTTAAATATTAATTTAAAGACTAAAGCCGAAGCTATTAAACAAATACCATTGAAATTGGATATATCGTCCTATTGCTGCCAAAAGTCACTAACTAACATTTTTCCGAACAACCAAATTCAATCACTAACTATGTTTTGAAGCGGAGAATCGATTGCAAAAGTCATTAACTACGATTTCTGGCTATTTACCGTACGTCTGTCCGTTCTATAGCTACGGGGTATCCGTGAGAGGGGAAACGTTATTCTCTCGATGTTTTTCGTAAAAAATTAGACGACGCGTCTCATCAATAAAAATTCGCCAAATTTGCAAGTAGCCAATAAAATGAGTGGGCGGAGCGATTTGCGGTGACGTACTCGTCAAGTCGGCGAATAAAATATATTGTTGTTTATTTAAATGTTTTTCGTCCGCATTCCTTTCATAGACACAGATCCAGCAGATGTACTGTATGTTTTATTTTAATACCGAATAGTTACTAACTATAACATCTTTATGCAATGCAATTCATCTTTAGACGCATTTTTCTCGGAAGTAATAAAAAGTAAGTTAGTGACTTTTGGCAGCAATGGGGCGATATTATATTTAGTAAAAATAACATAAAAAACTTGTTAAAAATAACGTTTACATGGAAACATATATTCGATACCAATAAAACTTTTGGTTACGTAATCGGGGGCGCGAATTTTAAATTCATTGATGCTAACCATGGACATATTCGACGACGGGCTGACTAACTGGAATCTAAATGTCCCGCTGGGGATTTAGGTGGTAGCTCTGCTGTAAAAAATGCCAAGTTTCCACGTTTAATTTATTTATTTCCTGACATTTTGTCATTCGTTTTGATACTATAGTTTTCTATTACGAGTTTTTGGTTTAAATGCATTACGTTGTGATACTTTAACCTTAAAAATTTTTACTAGCAGACCTTGCAGTCGAACATTGTTCTTTTTAGAATCTCTTTTAGTGCGAAGTGTACAAGATAGCTTAATAGCTGTTGCAAAAAACACAACGCAACTTTATTAGAATATTTTAAACGGGACAGCGGTAGTAATGCCCCTATATATTCCTTAAATGCTGTTAAGGAGGTGAGTTTTTAATAGGGATCAATCCCAGAGTTATTTTATCGTTGAACGTCATTTGAAAAACCAGTCTGACGTTTTTTTCGTATTGTTATTAATGAAAAACAAGTAGAAAATTTTAGCTAAGTGACTTTTTGTATTAAACCAACGCTATTATATTTACAAAAAGGTGTTTTACGTAAATTAAACAAGATCTAATTGTCGTTTAATGAGTTATACGAGTATATTTTTTTAATCCTGTAGCCTATAATTAAAGAACATTATCAATCTAATTTTGAATGTTACTTTGACAAAAAAATAATGTATATAAAATAGGGACCTACGAAATTTGACCGAAAACAATTATTATTGATCTAAGCATGATAAAATTTATTGTATCGTGCTTTCGTAAGGATAATTAAAAAATATTTAGATTTAACATATTACTACTTTTTTTTATTTGCACTTATTTAAGGCTCACCCTGTATATACAGGGTGATTCCTGTAAGTCGGTCATGCTTTCGGGGAATGATAGGGGACATCGAAATATTAATTTTGATATAGCACATTATGGGTCGGAAATGCCTCTTACGCAAGATACAGGGTGTTAAAGTTTTAGAAAAATTAAAGATATTCTTTAATGGTTTTTTAACAGTTGAGGTATCGTTATAAAATTTCATTATAGGAGTCTACCTAACAGAGACACTTTAAATGTAAAAAGAAGAGGTTTTAGTTTCAACCAGTGGCGTAGATGTGATACGCATCAGGTAATTTTTCTCAAAAAAATAATACGCCACTGACAAAAATAAAAATTTCGGAGTTTTTTTTATTTACTCGTTTTATTTCCAAGAAAAAATGTCTCTTGCAACTTTCTCCTATCTAACACCATTTTGTCACAATTTAAAAATAAATCAATTTTTAATGAAAATCTTAATACAGCGAATTATTATAACTAGAGGGCAGAAACACATGTGCATCGTTAGCTCCCTTCATCTTGGGTAATTTTGGTACTTTTTACTATTAGCTCTAAATAAATTTTTAAAAAATTATAAATTTAAACTAGAATTTTTTTTGTATTGTTAATAATAAAGTTCTTAGTTTTAAGGTAGTTATAATAATTCGCATATTTAAGGTTCTCATTAAAAAAATATTTATTTTTAAATTGTGACAAAATGGTGTTAGATAGAAGAAAGTTGCAAGAGACATTTTTTCTTGGAAATAAACCGAGCAAATAAAAAAACTCAGAAATTTTTATTTTTATCAGTGGCGTACTATTTTTTTTTGAAAATATTACCCGATGCGTATCACAGCTACGCCACTGATTGAAACTAAAACCTCTTCTCTTTACATTTAAAGTGTCTCTGTTAGGTAGACTCCTATAATAAAATTTTATAACGATACCTTCAACTGTTAAAAAACTATTAAAGAATATCTTTAATTTTTCAAAAACTTTAACACCCTGTATCTTGCGTAAGAGGCATTTCCGACCCATAGTGTGCTATATCAAAATTAATATTTCGACGCCCCCCATCATTCCCCGAAAGCATGACCGACTTACAGGAATCACCCTGTATATAAAATAGGGACCTACGAAATTTGACCGAAAACAATTATTATTGATCGAAGCATGATACAATTTATTGTATCGTGCTTTTATAAGGATAATTAAAAAATATTTAGATTTAACATATATTACTACTTTTTTCTATTTGCACTTATTTAAGGCTCACCCTGTATATCTAAGTTACTGATTTCTGTAGCAGCATTGCTAGAGAAATTTTATTATAATTTTTTATTAGATTAAATTTATTTCAATGTTTCAGGTGGTGTCCTTTTAACTGCAACCCCCCTCAACCCTGTAAACGTCCAAAAGGTTTAATAAAAAAATATTTATTACAAATAAACAACCAACAAAAATATAAATACTTTTAAAACATTTTATTTAAACAGATAAACAATAAAATATTTAACAATATAACTGGGAGTTTGATTTAAACTAAAGACAACTATGTAATGATACCGAAATACTAATTCCATCCTAACCAGAAGCATATTATCTATTTTATCAATAATATTAAATTAAGTAGACTGGCATCATAAATATAATTTTTGCAGTAACAAATTCTTTTTCAATTTTTGGTGTTTCTTAAAGCTTTGATTTGATTGACAAGAACAGAATAAATAGGTTCTTGGTCCATATTAATAAATTTCATTTCAATAAAAATTATATATTATAATTTAATACATTGCACAACACCTACACATGATATAATTATCAAAATAATACTAATAACCCAAGAATACAAAATGATATTTTTAAAAAATCCTGTGGCAATCACCTGCTCATTAAAAAAGTTCAAAATTTTATGTTCGTATTATCTAATTTTTAGTAAATCAGACAAAGTTGACTCATTAATTACATATTAAAGATTCTACTGATAAGAAAAAGATATAAACAAAAACGCAGTAAAGTAAAAAGATCTTTTAACAAGAAACGTAAATATAATTCGGAATTTTTAATAAAACTAATGTATAATTAATTGTTTGTAAATAAAAATTAATAGATCTGGTTCATTTAATTCTAGTTCATCTTTGAAAATAATTAATACATCTTGGTGTACAAGGTGGCCCGAATTGTATTTGGGAACCTTGGCCAGCATATTTTGCAGATAAAAATAAGTAAAAAAGTTCGTATAAATGTCTTAAAATGCTTCGTTTCGGAGATACAGGGTGTGGAAGATTCATTTTTATTTCGATTTTTTCGGGAGATATTTGGAATCGAAATAATCAATACATCTCATCATTGACATAAATTAAACATGTTGACTAGATAGTTATTGGACTGAAATAATAAATTTGAAATGTTTTTGTGCCAAAGATTCAACAAAAACTGTTTTATCATAATTTTTTCGAAAAAAAATTGTGATTAATTTAAAAAAAAATAAAAAGTACCTAAATTTATCGTTTCAGTCAAATAACTATTTACTCAGCATGTTTATTTTTTGTCAATGAAACGTATTGACTATTTCCATTCTAAATATTTTGATAACCGTTGCTCGTAGCGATCTTTACCAAGAGATATTTTTACGTAAAAATCACGGAAAAGTATATTTTTCAGCCAGTAGTTTTATATAGGTACGGATGAAAAGTTATTACTCTTCAAAACAGTTAAAAAACATGTAGGTGGCGCATCCTATAGTAGGAGACATTTTGACATCGATGACATCAAATTTCTCACGTCAAAGAACACCCAGACATCAACTTTTATCCAATTATCAACTATAGTTCAGAAAATATTTGGAAAAAAAGGAAATAAATATAAAATTTCAAAACGAAGTATGTTGGAACATACATTTATACTTATACACACATTTTTACTTATCTGCAGAATATGCTGCCAAAGTCTCCTGAATATAATTCGAACCACCCTGTATATTGCCTATCAAATATGTAAAATATACATAATACTTTCTATTTTCACATCACGCGATGTCTTGGTGACTTGAGTGAAATATATTTTTGATTAAATAATCATAAATTAATACATTGATAAGGGTAACCTAGAGAATTACTTTTTATATTTACTTGTCATAAACCAATAAAACATCTAAATCAATATTTTAACTAAAATAAACCTACAAAATAATTTTTTCTATGAATGGCCATTAGTTAAAACTTTTTTACCTACTGTGTCATAAGTTCTCCTATGCAGTTGATCAATTCTAGCCAAATAATAAGTACCAGGAGTGAAATATGATATGTCACCTATTGGTTCATAGGGAGCTTTATGGGCACTGTGCTGCCTTAGTTCCAGAGTACTTTCAAAGTCCTTTGGAGCTACTTTTGTTCTTTTTTCAAGCAACGGCTTGACGTAACTTAGACTAGTTTTGATTTTTTCGAGAGAGGAATCGTTTGAATTTCTTATTGTGAGGGAAAAAAACGATGAGGCTAGTCCAGAACCATAAGAAAACAATGCTACTTTGTTACCAATCAGTTCAGGTAAATCTTTAGAAACTAAGTATGATATTAGACCACCATATAACGAGGAAGTATACATGTTTCCTACCTGACTTGCTATTAGAAGTGACGGTTTGGTTTTCTGAGCAAAAGCTTCATTACTGTAAGCTAGAAAAGCTTTTTCAATATCTCTATCAAAATATGACTCTTCTAGTTTAACATTAACAAATCTCTCTGAATTAGGATATAATTGTTCTTTTTTGTCATTAGATACTCTATAAAAATCATTTAAAGCTAACCTTCCTACCGATTTTTGAACCAACTTACAGTATGGTGTATGAAACAATATTCCGTCGAAAGAATTGATGTTTATAGGCGTCTGTAACCTCTTTTCTACACTTTTACAGTAAGACTGGTAACACTGATCTAAAGCTTCTAAATAACACTGAACAGAAAGTTTCCCATCCACTACAGGATACTCGGATGTTAAGTCCGGTTTATAGAAGTCGTAGGCGTGTTTGCAAAAGAATCCTCTCACTCCCCTGTCGAATACTAACGGTGCGTTGGGGCCCAATAGCATAGCTACTGCTCCAGCTCCCCCTGTAGGTCTTGCAGCCCCTTTAGCGTAGACTGCTATATCAGCAGCCACAACTAAAGCATAGCGACCGTTCCATGCTGAAGATTCCAACCATGATAGTGCATTGAACAAGGCCGCGGTACCACCAAAACAGGCGTTGGTAGTGTCAATCCCCTCAATGTCTGTTACACCATGCGGTGTAAAAAGTTGCATCAGCACACTTTTCACGCTTTTAGATTTATCGATTATTGTCTCCGTTCCTACTTCAAGTCGTCCAATTTCTTGGGGTTTTATGTCGTAACGGTCCAGTAAGTTCTTTACCACCGTCAAACACAACGAGTTAATGTCTTCTCGGTCACTGCAGAATCCCATTCTTTGTTGTCCCAAACCGATCGTGTATTTTCCAGCCGAAACTCCGTCATATTGTTCCAACTCCGTTTGGTCCACGTACTGAGATGGAAAGTATATTTCCAGGGCTAGAATGCCAACGTTTTCCGGCCAAGAACCCATAGGAAAAAGCTATTTTTATAACAGGCACTTTATAATTGTTACAGCTTGAATAAGACACGGTTTTGCTTGACTTATTGAATGTTGAAAATCACAGATAGTTTTTCGGAACAGAACAATTTTGGTACTAACTGTTTAGAAGGAAAGTTTGAATCGAACAAATATATTTTCACTTCTCTGGGCTATCTAAAAAGTGAAATTTTCCCCCTACCATAACACAAGGATCATTATCATTAACCTTACTTTATCTTCTCAAGCAAAACTTGAGGCATAAAAATAAAAAGTTACCTCAACATGGCTAGATATCCAACTATAAAAATAAAAGAAGATGAATTCATCCTAACCCTATTTTTAAACGTCAAACTGATAACAATTACAGAATTTATTTTTTGTTGTGTGTTAATCAAATAATTAACTTATATTTGTATATTTAAGTTTAATTTATATTAAAATGACCGATTCTAATTCATCTACAGACATATCTGTTCACCAACGGCGTAGAAAGAAAAAGACTGTAAGGAAATCGAATAGTGAACCATGTTTAGCAGATAAGAATGATGTAGATATTAATACACAAAGATCTATTGCCTTGAGTGAAGAATTGTTAGAAAAACTTAGTGATTTACCAGAAGTTCGTAAGTTTATTGAAAAATTACAGAAAATAATACAGAAACAAGTTAAGAAAATCATGAAATGGAAGGCAAAAGCTAAAGAGGTCAAAGCAGGGGTAAGGTTTATAAGTTTTTAGCCATAAATGTATATAATTCAAGTACTTTTTCTTAGAATAAAGCGAGGGATGTTGGTAGTCAAACTGAATTTGGCTATAATACTCTCAGGGATGACATTAGTTTAAAAACGGATACTACCAAAGAGCCTGAAACAAAACAAGAAAAAAGTTTGGCAGATGATATTCGAGAAGCAGCAGAAGAAGCAGTTCAGTCATCTGGTTTTGTATTTGAAGCCACATCAGGGTTGTATTATGATTATAACAGTGGATACTATTACAATGCTGTAAGTTTGTAGAAATTGTATACATACAAGTTCACAATAATGTTTTATGTTTTTTAAGGAATATGGGTTGTATTATGACGGAACTACAGGAACTTATCTAAAATATAATGAAGAAACACAAAATTACGAGTTTCATTCTCAAGTATCTGTACCTGAAGCTGAACCCAGTAAAGCTACATCTGTTCCAAAGAGAAAAAATAAAATTGATCGGAGAAAAAAAGTATAATAGTATTTAAAAAAAATGTAGTTAATTTATAGGTTTATATTGTAGGTAAACATGCATTACCCTATGGAGAGTCTTACTAGTAATTTTAGTAAAATGAACATATATAATCTACGAACCACGGCCCTTGGTACGTATAAAAAAAGTAAAAAGATCCTTATTTGCAGGATGCCAAGCGCTCTCGGAGAGATACGGATGATTTTGAAGAAGGAGAGTACACTGACAGCAGTATAAGTTCTAGTCTGAGTAATGAAGATGGGGGCAACTCTGAATCCAGTGGTATTTAGTTTTTTTTTCTAGATTTTTTTTATTCCAAAAAGGGAACGACAGTGTATATTGAAATGAAATTTTGTGAGCATGTGTAGGATAATTTAGAGCATTTTTTTTATAAATGTATCGAGTTCTACAGGGTGTCCCCAGAAGAAATTACACAATGAAATTGTGTTTTTTATAATTGCAACCCTATCCCAAGCAACACACAATGGTATATTATACGTTTAAACTGTTCTAATACCGTCCGTCTTATCTAGGTATACGACAAAGAATGTGAAACGTATAATAAACTGCAAAATGTCCGCGCTTCAATGTATATATTTAAGGTTTCTATATTCCTTTTATAATCGTATATACATTTACCAATAATATACAAACGTATATTAGCAATTTATGATATACTAGGATCACACGTAGACCAAATACGTGTATTAAATGTTATTTTTCTTTATAAATTTATACATGAAATAGAACCGTTTCTTAAATGTTATTTTTACATACAAATTTATAGGTATCCAGGAAATGAAATTTAGTAATATAACCACCTAGCATTATCGTTTTTCATTAATATGAAGGATTTTTGAACCAGTATAAACAAACCTTAGGTTACTTAAGAAATGCTACATAATATGGTGACATAAATTATACCCTATAGCCCCTTTATATAACATAATATTGCAATCTTTAAGTAACCTAAAATTAAAAAGTTTGTTTTTACTGCTTCAAAAATTCTTCCTATTAATAAAAACAATAATGCTAGGTAGTTAAATTACTACATTTAATTACCTAATACAATTTTTATGGTTAATGGTAGGATTTTTAATGAATAAGTATAAAAAACTGAATTGGAAATCTTCTTTAATAACATCTTAAAAATTGGAGACATATACCGTACATTACTGAAATAAAAATACAGGGTCCGGCAATAGTGCGTCGGGCATCTGTAGCTCCTAGAATAAAATACTTGAGAATTTTGTTTTAGTGCAAACCTAAAGTATATACCAGGATGTATTTCAGGAAAATATTTTAACTTCTATAGGGTGGCTCAAAAAAGTGTCAGTGGACTTGGATGATTTTTTTAAACGGAACACCCTGTATATTATTGCATTTTTGGGTTCCTTTCAGATCACTTTACATATACCTAAGATATAAATAAATATATTTCGATAGTTTCAGAGATATTAAAAAATAAATCAAAAATATATATTTTTCAGCCCTTCTTAAAAAAATTATTAAAAATACAAGAACTGTTCTGAAATCAAAACTATATGAGGTATTTACTTTAGATGGTCTGTTCTTACTTTGCTATAAATATGGTAATCGTAAATCATACAGGATGTTCAATATTCAACGCCAAACTTTCTAAAATATGAAATAATTTTTCTTTGTTTTTTTAAATGGAACACCCTGTATATTATTTTTTTATTAAATGGAGAGTTTAAAGATGAACATTTTTTATATTTAGAGTATTTCAAAATTTTTAACGGTTTCGCAGATACACGCAGTATTATTTCATATGGCGCTTTTAATGGTAAAATACGAGAGAAAAATCATTGGGTGGCTTTGATAAAAATTTACTGTGGAAAATGCCATATGAAATATAAAACCGCAAATATCTGCGAAACCGTTAAAAATTTTGAAATACTCTAAATACAAAAAATGTTCATTTTTTAATTCTCCATCTATTGACAAAATAATATACAGGGTGTTCCATTTAAAAAAAAACCAAGAAAAATTATTTTATATTTTAGAAAGTTTGGCGTAGAATTTTGAACATCCTGTATAATTTAAGATTTTCATATTTATAGCAAAGTAAGTACAGACCATCTAAAGTAAATACTTAGTATAGTTTTGATTTCAGAACAGTTCTTGTATTTCTAATATTTTTTTATAAGAAGGACTGAAAAATACCGTATGATCGAATAAAAAAGGCGTCAACGATGGCTATGAAATGAAGATCGCTGTCATTTTATATGTAAAATTATATGGGAAATGTCATCGATCGTCATTTCCAAGCCAACTGGACGCCGTTTTTTTTCGATCATACGGTATATATTTTTGATTTATTTTTTAATATCTCTGAAACTATCGAAATGTATTTATTCATATCTTAGAGTTATGTAAAGTGATCTGAAAGGAAGCAAAAAATGCAGTAATATACAGGGTGTTCCATTTAAAAAAAAATCATCCAGATCCACTCACACTTTTTTGAGCCACCCTATAGAAGTTAAAATATTTTCCTGAAATACATCCTGGTACATACTTTAGATTTGCACTTAAACAAAATTCTCAAGTTTCTTATTCTAGGGGCTACAGATGCCCGACGCACTATTGCCGGACCCTGTATTTTTATCATATTTTAAGTTCATGTTAAGTTCTCACAAAGGAGTACCATTTCAGAGGGTAATATTTCTTTATATTGTCACTTGGTAAAAGCATAAATGTCAAGAGACAAAATAGGTATTAGTTAAAAAATTATAAAAGTAAAATTGGTTGACGAATGAAGATTTTTTATAAAATTTATACTAGAAAAACAACCAACTGATCAGATAATAGTCTTTTTTTTTATTAAAAGCCAGATTCTTTCCGCATTTCTTGTTTTTTTTTTCGATTTGAACTCCGAAAAAAAGGGTATTCGTCGCATATTTTTATTTATCAGGTCGCACGATCGCATAGCTGTTGTGTTGGAAGTTGGAGCCATTGATTATTTTCATGCGGTTTGAATTCGGTCCTTTTAAATCGGTCACAATTTTGACATGTAACTTTTTTATTTTCGACACCCTATAGAACTCTAAATTAACCTACATATGCTCACAAAATTTCATTTCAATACAAACTATCGTTCTCCTTGGAGCCTCCGCGTCATATAAGAGACGCCACCCCTATATTTAATAATATAATATTTTTGAATATTACGAATTCTCTTTTCGTTTCAGAGGTTTCTAAGCATTGGCCACCCTGTATGCGACTGATCGTTGAAACCACCGAGATTCCCAAAATAAAGCAGGGCTCTCTATACATAATAACCTGCGATGGGGGTACAGTAGGAAGGGAAGGAGACCATTCAGTGCTACTTCCCGACATCAACGTTAGCAAGCACCATCTCAAAGTGTCTTTCGACGGATCGAAATATACCGTGATCGACTTGGGCTCTCAAAACGGAACTTTGTTGAACGGAAAACGGATGTCTGCGGCGAAGCAGGAAAGTGAGGCCGTGGAAATAACTCACGGGAGTAAGCTGCAGTTGGGTTCGACCACTTTGCTATGTCATATTCACGACGGTAATCAGACGTGCGGCCACTGTGAACCTGGTCTTCTAATGGGGGATGACAAAGGTATGAAATGGTATTTAAATTATTATTGATTGATTAACTTGATTTATTATTGATGCTAGAGTTAAAAAAATTGGCGCCGGGAGACACGTATAGCCGCCCATACTAAAATATGTTAATATCTCGAAAACGGCGACTTTGACTGATTTTGATATTACAAATTCTGTTGCAAATATTATTCCTAATCTTAATTTGAAAACCGCGTTTCGCTAGCTACTGTAATTTTGGAGTTACGATTTTTGAAAATTTTTAACCCCCTCCCATACCCCCTTACCAACCCCCCACCCCCACCAAAATCTAATGGTCAGATTCTAGGGTGCTATAGTATTTTTGTGCTAAATTTGGTTAAAATCGGTTCAGCGGTTTTTGAGTTATCGTGTTACAGACGGACAGACAGACGCACAGTGGGGTATTTGACACAGATAGTTGATCGAATTTTTTTTATGTAGACCTTGTATAAATTATTGCTATTTTCAATTAAAAAGGAAATAATATGAACAAAATAAAGGATAATTCTTCGATTCTAAAAAAAGAAAGAAAAATCACTGTTCCAGTGTTTCCAGTAGTAATATCGCAACTAATACTACTAATGCTACGACTGATCCGCGAGCAATGCCCATACCACTAAAGTCGCTATTAATGCCAAATTGTGCTATACTGCTAATGGCACTAATGCGATCGCTTTGTACACAACAATGCCATCGCGGTTTACACCTCGCATTAGTATATCACTGATTGGCAAATTAGAGGAAACCAAGAATGTTTTTCTCATTTTATCAGCGAAGTCGCAAAAGGTCGCAGTATTTTATTTTACTGTATGAAAGCCCAATGTTTACTAAGTGAAACGTATATAGACAATAAATGTCACAAATTTAATCAAATTTTCTGAACGCCTAACTTTTAGTTGCAAAAAAATCGTTAGTATAGAGAATATCAAAACAAATAATACGTTTTTGTAGAATACATACCTGCAGCTTGCTGAGCCATTTTCAATCAAAACAATAATATAAACGTAAAAAGAGCAATTTTAAAAAAAATGTGCTAAGATAAAAATGTGGTAAACTGTCAAGTTTAAGCTGCAAATAGATTCAGTTGTAAGTACGAGCCCTAACAACTATATGTTGGGACAAGGTCTTTTTTTGCAATAAAAATAGTAATTTGTTAAAACGATTCAATTTATTTTGTTTATTATTCTAAATTCAAACATTACAATATGATATATGATCTAGACAATTTTACTATATTTTTATAACTTTGCAAACAAATCACTTTTGATAATAGCTTATTTTGCCAAAATCAAGCTAAATTTGCTAACAACTATATATTACAGCACAACAAGAAATTTGTTTAATACGGAGTTACATCAACTTTCGCCTTAACAACTGCCTGCCTGAACTTTTAATGACATTGTATTTATAATAGCGTTTGAACCAGCATCAGAGTAAGAAAAATCTTCGGATTGTTACAGGAGTATTAACAGGACATCACGGTCTCCTCAATTAACACCTCAATAGTTTGAAGCTGAAGAAACAACGGCTAATGCAGAGATACCAAAGATTGGTACATTTGAAGAGAAAAATTATCCCAAATTTCCTGCAGTTTTGTCCGCAAATCAAAAATTGTTCGTTGAGGGTGGTTTCTTAAATATTGCTTCATTTTATGCCACACAGTTTCTATAACATTGAGGTCCGGACTTGCAGGATAGGATAGAACTAGATATTATTATTACTCTCCAAAATAATTTGAAGAGGAGGTAAGTCGAGTAGGGTTTCCATAGTTTTTGACGGCGTAGAATGAAAGGCACCAGTCACCGCTAAGCATGCTTGTCGTTATAATTTTGACAGTTTATTCTTTGCCGTTGTTTGGTTGGCTTTCTGCCACCAGGGAACTGCACCATACGTGATAATAGGTTTGATGGCTGTCACGTATAGACAGCACATATTTTTGGGGTTTTATCCCCAGTTTCTACCACAAATTCGACGGCATACCCATAGAGCATAGCAAGCCTTTTTTTATATTTTTTTCAGATGGGAGTTCCAGCTAAGTTTTTTGTCCAGGGTTAATCCTAGATACTTAACTTCCTCCGCAAACGGAATTGTCTCACCAAGAAGAGTGGGCGGTTTTAGTTTGCCTGTTTTCCTTCTTCTGGTGAATGGTCCTGTGATAGTATATGACATAAATTAGGATTGATTGATGTATTCAATTGTTTTTGATCACTTCCTGTTTCGCCGGAAATGACTACAACTTTTGTTTTTTAAATGGCACCCTCGGTATTTTTAAAATTACATTTTGATTAGAATGACATATCATATGTCAACTTTTGACATTCTCGCTTAATAAAAAATTGTATTTTAAAATTCAATCTAGAGTGCTCTGGCTATGCTAAAAACACTAATAATTCTTTATCAAGGAGCCTTGGAAAAATAGATTTGATCGTCTAATGTTTTTATTGTCTTGTCCTGGCCGGTTAGAAAATGCTCAAGTCGTATTTTTAATCATATCTCAGTTTTTTCAAATGGAACGAGGGTGGCTCATTAGCACATTTGGAAAAAGTATTTTTTTACGAATATTTTGATACCACACACTTGGTATTCCGAGTCAAATTTTCGTTACGAACCGCAAGTTATAATTTCAAATAAACCATATGCGAAAATGTCAAAAGTTGACATACGATATGTCATTCTATTCAGAGTGTTATTTTCTATCGAATAAAGTAAAGAAATACCGAGGGTGCCATTTAAAAATCAAAAGTTGTAGTCATTTCTGGTAAAACAGGAAGTGACCGAAAACAACTGTACTTATACGTCAATAAATCCTAATTTATGTCATATACTAACATACCAAATCTCGTTTTTTTAACTGAAAAAATAAAAAAGTTATCGGGGTGAGCCACTTTTGAGACGCATCCGGTATACCTACCCTGCTTTGCTTTGCACTGCACGCCACTGAATACAAGTCAGTAAAAAATATACACAAATTCACAAATATGGATAAATCAATAAAAGATTGCGTGTAGTTTGCGAAGAATATTGAACTAATTATATGATTTTTCGTATTATTATGAACTGGCATAAATATGTTTTATTTTTTAGAATACTTTACGGCTCTTAGTAAAAACAAGACAAATATAAATCAACAGTACAAAAAAGAGTTAAGAAAATTAAAAAAGCAACACGGCTTCTTGGGTAGCGAGGAATCGGGAAAATTGGCAACAGGGTATACTGACAGGGCTCAGAAACGCAGAGAGACTATAGGGAGTCAGAATCCGTATGAAAAAACTCAAACTGCTTCGTTGGAAGAGTAAGTTTATTAGTGATTTTTATGATTTAATTATTGTTATGTGTTAGTTGTTTAATTCTGTAAGACTTAATTATTGTATTTTTAGAGCAATACCGTCAGAAAATAAAGGCTTTAAGTTACTGTCAAAAATGGGCTGGAAAGAGGGTGAGGCTTTGGGCAAAGATGGTAGTGGAGCTGTTGAACCAGTAAGTATTTTTTTAATTTTCTGGAAACTATGGATATTTTCAGTATTTCAAATGCAACCCCTATATTTCGCATTATTATTTACCCCATAAACGTTCACTCTGTATATATTTGTTAATTTTATTCTAGATTAAGTTATCATCCAATGTTGGTACTTCGGGAATCGGAGCTGCTCCAGTACCAACTTCAATACCAAACGACGCCAAAGTGACTATGTGGAAAAAAGCGCAGGAGCGTTTTGAAAAGCTACCTTCTACTCCAATTTTTGACGAAAATGAAGATTAAGCTTTGTTTTATGTATTTAAACAGATAAATAAATGACTTTGTTTTATGATTAGTGATTTTTTTCATAAATTTCCATAAAAATAATTGTTTTTTGGGATTCATTTTGATCTTGTGGTGTATGACTAGTTGCCTAATGTTAATCTGATAAATCCTTTGAATAAAGATAAATCAGGATAAATCCGAAACTTCTGATAATATACAGAGTGGTCAAGTTTAGTTATTTATTGGAATATTAAAATACCATCGTATGGTATTCTCAAAGGGTATTCTAATACATATCATTACATCTATACAATATCAATATATTCAAGCTTGCCTTACATTTCCTCAGCTATTAATTTTTATTTGAAATTACATTAGATTTTTTAAAGGCTGTACTTAAACTGCCGTTAAACGGTAGCTTACTAAATTGCCGTTAATAGGTATGACGTCGTTGATGTGACGCACTTGACGGCTATATGAAATATAGGAATTCGATAGGAATTTTATAAGGACTAACCAACGCTATCCGCCCCACCAAATAACCAACGCAACTAACCTCGACACTGATAAAAAATATAAAAAACAAATATAAATTAGTAAAAGTCAACCAACCCCACCAAATAACCAACTAACCAATGAATTAACACCCTCCAAATAACCACGCTAACCAACCCGCCAAATAACTAAACCAATCCAACCAAAAAGAGTGAAACCAATGCAATAAGATCACGCTATAAGCAAAAAAAATATAAAAAAGTCTTGGTCGGCGTGAGATTTGAACCACGGACCATTCGCTTACGAAGCGATAGTCTCAGCCACTAACCCACAGATGCTCTTGCAAAATGCTTAAGGCTAGGCATTACTTTCCTCCATGACCGACGTCACAATATCTATTAACGGCATTTTAGTAGGCTACCGTTTAACGGCTGTTTAAGTACATTGTTTTTTAAATTGTCAAAGTAAAAGCTTAGTCATAATAAAGCTGTTCGATTTAACGGCATTTTCATTAAATCTAAAAAACATGAATTTCTTACTTACTGCTATTACTTAATTTAAGATGGTTGCGCAAGGTCTCTTTCAAGAACTTTTTTGTAACTGAAATGCATGATACGTAATGTTATCTTTCTTCCTTCTTACCCTCTATAAGCTCACCGTAAAGAAGAGTTTTCAGTAAGCGGTTTTCTTGCATCTTGCATACGTGACCAGCCTATCTTAAGCGGGATCATGACTTCAGCGCTCTCGCATCAGCTAGCTTTTTCAAGGACCGATACGTTCACAGGATACGTTGGACACATACTGGTACAATATTTGATTTTTAACTGTTATCTAAAAAGCTGCGTATAAATATGTCGAGACGAGTGCGAGAGACACCCGAGACGAGTCAACCTCAAGCGGATTTGAGGTTGGCTCGTCATATTTGGACGGGGTCTGAGCTTCGAGCCGAGCCTATGCCCAGTCGGACGGCGTTGTCTCCATTTTTTCCGGAGCCTTTTGCGAACCATCAAAAGGATTGGGGCGTCTATTTAACCAGTGGCGTATACACCGCGGCTCTGCGGAACAAGTGCCTCGAGTCTCAAGGGGCTCGGATTCCACATCCCATTTTTATATAAAAATAAATATTCTTTCCTTTATTTGTAATAATGTTAATAATGCATCCTAACTAGAAAGATGCAATTTTGTCTTCTCTAAAATAGTATAGGTAAGTTAGCCAAAGTAGGTAAATCTCATATACAAAGATTTGTTAGTGATTTCTTTTATAAAAACATGAAAATTTTATGAAAAATGAATAAACGTAATGAACTTTTCGTCGAGTTATTAACGGCTCAAACGTAAATTATGCGCTATTTCTGCTCTAAACAGGAATTAAAGATGTAAAACAAGTCGAATTAGGTCTTATCTTACAGCGCTTTCAGATGGAACGGAGCGTCCGTGACTTCGAGCAAGTACCATGAGCTTCTATGAACAATTTCACCTGGGTCGCGTATGCTCCGTCCGGATGAGCTATCTTGAAAAAACATCCGTGCGGACGCTCTGCGCGTACGGTCCGCTCCATCTGAAAGTGTGCTGTTACTCTATTTAAAGATTTTATAGATATACAAACCACATACAAAATATATTATTGAATAAAATAATTAAAGACTCAAAAAACGGCACTGGCAAAAGGCTCCGCCGCCGCCGCTGCCGTGCCGTTGTCTCCAGGTATCTCAGTCGGCGTTCTCCAGTTTTTTTTAATGTAAACAGTCCGTAACCAGTCATTTTCAATATAATTTAAATTTATCATGAATTCCTTTAATTTATCTAGCTTGTTTTTTTACCTATTTTGAAAATAAACAAACATATACAAGGTGTTTCAAAAAACATGTTCCATCTCTCGTGGGGAAGTTCCTCACGTAAAAATAAGATTTATTTTTTATATCAACTAATCCAATTCTGCTTTGATTCGTAGCTACAGGAGGTTAAAATAGGGTTCCCAGCCGTCCTCTATTCCAGAAACAGTCCTCTTTTTGATCTGATTGTCCTCTTTTCTCTCACGTATTGAAAACTTTGTTGCATACCAACTTCAAAATCTAAAAAATATTCGTTTATCGCCACAATGCTTTAAAGAATTGTTAATCTGTGTCTTTTATGTAATTTTATGTTTACTTACTGTTAGTTTATGTGTTGAAAAAAAGTTATTTATATTGTTTATTTTAATAAGTTTTGAGTATAAATATTTTTGTTTGTTTTAAATATTTATCGCATACCGTTTATATAACTTTTTGGTAAATTCTCGACATTTGAGCGACGTTTCAAAAATGTTTCGCCTGTGCCTCTTTTTATCTTCTCGCCACTATTTTTTATTTTCAAAGTTGCCAACCCTAGGTTAAGTGTTTTATCATTTTCTTCCAAGTGGTTTTAGTAATTTGAGATCGTTTGATGACTGATTTAGTTCTGATTCTGGTAGTTTTTTGTATAAAACAGTGCCACAATCGTCGATTTTTTTCGTTAAATGCGAATAAGAAAATATCCTGATTATATTCTGGCCTTATCCCTTATTATTTTTATTTACAAGCGATCTTAAATTTATAAATTTATAACATATACATATATTTTATTTAATTGTTAACATTAGGGTAGTTTTACCAATTGTATATGTGTGGAATTCCACTGATATGTGTTTTAAGTTGTTTGTTAAATTTTTAAAATTTTTTGATTGTATTTTATTCTCTTAACTTTGTAGTGTCCTGAAGATGCAAATAAATTTTGCGAAACGTCGACAAATTTAAAACAAAGGACTTCTGTTGATTTTTTTCGATCCTAATCCAATTAAAAATCACAGTATACTTAAATTTATAATTAATTTTTTAAAATATTGAATGGTATCGAATCATACTTTAATATATTTATCAATATTTTAAAGTATCGATACTTTATATTCAATACAACCGATACCAAAATATCGATACTACCTCAGTATCGCATAGCCCTATGAAGAATTTTGTGGGTTCGTCAAAGGCTCCACTGAAAATGGATAGCCGCGAGACAACGCCGTTCGACTGGGCAGGGACTCTGCTCGAGGCTAAATCGCTCGGCTCGAGGCTATAATATGACGAATTCCGCTTGAGGTTGACTCGTCTCGTCCTCGTCTCGGCATATTAGTACGCCTTTTGGAAAGAATTTGCTATAGCCTCGTTTCATACTCGTTTCGGGTTTGTCTCGTACTTGCCTCGGCATATTTATACGCGGCTTATGACGTGTCCCTCTTGCAACTTGTTTAATGCGTTCATGTGCCGACGATATATACGGCACCCAGGTTTCGCTTATACAGCGTGCTACAAATTCGAGGTACGAGCATTGGTATCTCGGTAACCGTAATAGATACGAACATAGTTAAATTGGAATAAAGTTGCGCTTTAAGATGTTCACCAAGATGCCATCAAAAAAGTTTAAAAAATTTAAGGATTGCTGAGTTTCTTGGAAAAAAAACGGTTTTTTTTCCTGTCGTTACTTTTTAGAAAATCAAAAAACTAATTGCACATTCTCATTGTCACTTTATTAAGGCTATCTGACAGTATTTTTAGATTTTTTAAAATAGCTGATAATTTGTGAGATAGAGAGGCCAACTTAATCTTTTTAAATACGGACCTGCATTTTTTATTTCGGATTTTGAAAGAACTCGGTCTCCTGAGTATATTGATATGGTACACTTATTTTTTTTTATTTTAGACATTTGAACACAATTTATTTAAACCAAAGCACGGGTCTGTTTTTTTTAATATTTAATCTATTTATCGTTACAATACTGATAAGCTTTCAAACTTAACAATAACGTGGGGTAAAATATTGAATACGAAAAATCAAATGCAATAAGATAATAAAAAATAATATAAAATAAACAATATAAAAATATAATATGTAAACAATCAACAATCAAATCATTTCAAAAAATGAAATCAATACATTTCAACATTTACAATAAAGAGTACAAAATATATACATTCGGAAGTATAAGAAGATCTGTTCAAAGAGCTATAAGTAAGATTGAACGAAAAATAAATTTGTGCATTAGGGAGGGTGCGTGGTACCCTTTTGAACATGTAGAGCATTAGAAACTATAGTTTGTAGAAGTTGATTTATTTATAATAACTACGATTAATATTATGCATATTATTAGATAGTACACTGAGATTTTAAGTTCACAATAAAAAAAATTAAAAAAATATCTTTAAATTGCTGAATTAGATATTATTTAATTGAATCTTTCAATTGGCTGGATTTTTCTTATTCAATATTAATTAGTGCTAATACGTATTGTTGCGATGAATGCAATCAGATGAAATAATTTAAAAAACCAAAGTCGGACTTGAAATTATTTTAAATCATAATTAAATAGTTTTGTTATTGTTAAAGTACCCAAAACAAAAAAAAGTATCAAGTGTGGCATATCATTATACACAGGAGACCGAGTTCTTTCTATACTTGAAATAAAAAATGCAGGTCCGTATTTAAAAAAAATTAGTTGGTTCTCTGTATCTCACAAATTATCAGCTAATTGGAAAATCTAAAAATACTGTCAGATAGCCCTAATAAAGTCGCTATGAGAATGTGTAATTAGTTTTTTTAATTTCTAAAAAGTAAAATTGATTTCCAAACAAATCCGTTTTTTTCCAAAAAACTCAGCAATGCTTGAAATGTTTTAAACTTTTTTGATGGCATCTTGGTGAACATCCCAAGAAGCTGCATGAGGAAACATATACTAGTTAAACAAATTATGAAAGTCCACCATCTGGTAGCTATTATAATTTATTCAGTAGTAAAGATTTCGATCTCCATCTTAATTATAATAAAAAGTTTTTCACGTAATTTATTTAATAAACGTCTAAGCCGAGTCAGGCTTCTTTTAACATGCAATTAATGCACTCCAGCGGCAATAAATTCATTAGTTCAGTGCGTCCGGTAAAATAAAGCAGTTACACATACAACCGGTATGCTACATATACGGAGCGACCAACAATGATTGAAATGGTGGGCTATTCTGATTTGGTTCGTTTGGTTGCCAATAACTTTAACAAATTCGAATATTTCCCGGTTGTTATCACTAGTATCCAATCCTAAAATTAATATGTCTTCCATAATAATTTCAGACTAATCAAAACTACACTCGCCGGCACGAAAAACAGGCACCATTTTTTATGTATTTTAAAGTTTTATAATATACTAGCGTGTACCAGCAAATTCGTTTGCGTCGAATTAATTAATCATTTGTAATGGTGATGATAAAACAAAGCAAGAATTTCCATTAACATACAAACTGGATAAAATTTTCTCACATTTATGTCGGCATGAGAAAAAACAATATGGTGATATTATTATATAACTTGGTAATATTTGAGGGGTAGTTTCATCTCGTTGGAATTTTACTTTCGAAAAATCCGTTTGCCAAAAATAAGCTTTTTACGTCAAGCAGTTTAAGCAGAATCGTGGTTAGGAAATTACCCAACTTTTTGGAACACCCTGTATGATTTTTTAAAAAATTTCAAAATATGTAAAAAAACCAAATAAATTATGCTTGTCCAAGCGTTTTCCCGAAAGACTAACCGTTTTTTAAATAACAAATATTGTAATATTTGAGGAGCGTTTTTACCCTCTTGGAATTTGAGATTCGAGAAACCCCTCCTTGTCGAACCTCTACACCCCATAGTCAATCCGTTCGCCAAAATCAGCTTTAAACGTCAAGCAGTTTAAGTAGAATCGTGATTACTCAATGGTCATATTTTACGAAACACCCTGTATAAATTTATAAAAAATCTTAAAATATGTAAAACAACAAAATAAAATATACGTGTTTAAGAGTTTTTCCGAAAAACTCACCGGTTTTTTGATAAGGATAGTTTCACCCCCTTAGAATTTGAGTTTCGAAAAATCCCGTCTCATCGAATCTCACCCTAAAGTCAATCTGTTTTCCAAAAATCAGCTTTTTACGTCAAGCGCTTTAAGCAGGATCGTGATTAATCAATGACCAGATTTTTCGAAACACCCTGTATACATTTTTAAAAAATCTTAAAATATGAAAAAGAACAAAATAAAATATACGTATTTAAGGGTTTTTTCGGAAACTTATCCGTTTTTAAATAACAAATATTGTAATTTTTCAGGGGTGGTTTCACCCTCTTGGAACTGGAATTTCGAGAAATCCCTTCTTATCGAACCTCTACACCCTAGAATCAACCTGTATACCAAAATTGAGCTTCTTACGTTGAGTTGTTTGAGCAGGATCGTGATTAATCAGTATGTCTATTAGTATAGATTGTGTTCTATAGTGGATCAATTTTGATGACCTTTTAAAGCAATTTGTGGCTAAATTATTTGACTTCTTAGTATCTTTTTCTAAATTAAAAATGAAAGTTCCAATCAATCTGTCAATTATACGAGGGAACACAAAATGTTATTATTTTGGTGAAAGTTTGAAACACCCTGTGGAATGTTAAAATTAAAGCCCATTTGTATACAAAAAAAACTTATTTAAATCTTTGTAAAAGAGTATACCAATTAAATATACCACTATTATTTCCGAACAAAAATTAGTTAATTACATACTTAATTGTTTTAATTAATAAATTATTCTAAATAAATGTGGATTTAGCTCAGAAATCAATATAATAACAAGTTATGAAAGTAAACGTCTCTGTTGTTATAAATATAAGCATTCGTAAAAAATAAAAATAAAATGTATAAGGCGTTACTTTTTACCACACTGTCTAATACACATACAAAATTCAGTTATTTAGTATTTGGAACAATTATTATTAATCAATTTAAACAGTCAATTAATGTAGTTTGAATACTGGGATCATATTAATTGGTCCTCTTTAACAAAAAATATTTAAACAGTTTTGTTTTATTTTTTAATGAAACAAACGAACTATATCGACAATATTAGTATCTGTACTCTTTGAAAATTTGTTACATCTTTAAAAATAATCTAAAATGTCAATATTCCATGGATATATATATATATATATATATATATATATATATATATATATATATATATATATATATATATATATATATATATATATATATATATATATATATATATATATATATATATAAGCAGAAAGTAGTCTCGACTGACTAGTGAGAAAGAAAATCTGGGATTTAGTGGGGTTGCAAACCCTTCCGACTGCAACCCCACTAAATCCCAGATTTTATATATATATTTATAAATGAGGTCTAAATTATAAGAAAATGCATTTTCTACGAAAACTTGAAGAGATGGGTAAAAAATGGTATAATACAATTTCATAGACAAGTAAATTGTACATCCGATTCACGTAAAATATACAGAGTGTTCCATTTAAATTAAACAAGTTATTGCCGTTTAAACCTATTAATTATTTAATATAAATTTTTGGACACTCTGTATGAGATAGTTAAATTTTTTTTATTGCAACGCAATATCGGATCAATAAACAATCTTCAGTAAATATTTAGTATTAAAAACTTTGATACCCTTGGAGAAATGAAGCCTTAAACTTTTTACTGCAATTTCATAAAATTGAAAATATTTCAAAAACGGTAAAGTTTAAGTGTGATAAACCTTAATCAAATTTACCTTTATTTCAATCGTAGAATCTAAAAATAAAATAATATGCAAGGTGTTCCATTTGACCTAATCTAACCAAAACTTCAATTTGTAAAAATTTAAACGTTTAGCTACAATACTCCGTGTCGTATGTGGTGAACAACCCTGTATTTTTTTTTAGAGTTTTTTTTAGAGGAGGAGGAAATCTTGCATAAGACGGAGTGTCAGATTCCTACTGACTAAAACCACCTCCCCTTTTCTACGACACATCACGCCGGTACCGCTTTCGCATTTCTTCGACGTGAGGACTGTCTACGCATTTCTACGTGCTTCTTCCTCTTTAGTTTTTATGATTCCTTTTATCACTGTATAGGCCAGAGTCCAGTTTTTTTCTCCTCCTTTCAGGCTATTCATCATAGTTTCTGTTGTAAAAGGAATGCTCATAGCTATATAGTACTATGTCTTAACACCGACCATGTTGGACATTCGAACAAGGTATGTCGAGCATCATCTAACTCCTGACAGTATACACAGTGGTTTGTTGGTAATTTCGTTCGATTAAATAAATAACTTTTGAAACACCCATGGCCCGACAGGGCCTGGGTGGTATAATAATCTACTTCACCATATGGCCTCTCTATCCATTCTCTAATATTAGGAATTAAACTATACGTCCACCTTCCATACTTGCCGTTGACCCATTCTTCTTGCCATTTTATCCATAGTCTATTTCGAGCTTCAGTTTTCAAAGTTCCTTGGTAGGTTTCAACTCGTTCTTGAACCAAGAGATGCATTGGGGGTATACCCGTTATAACGCGAACAGCCTCTGCAGAAATGGTTCTGTAGGCACTGCTGACTCTTATAGCCGCTGTACGCTGTATACTGTTTATTTTCTGCCTATATTTATTATTTTCCATTGCCTTGTACCATATAGGTTCAGCATATAGAAGTTGAGAGTGAATGACCCCCACTAGAACCCTTCTCTTAGAAGCTCTTGGTCCAGCGGCATTTGGAAGTAGACGCGACAGTACAGCTAATGTTTTGCTTGCTTTGGTTACCGTTTTATCAATGTGCTCGCCAAATTTCATTTTGGTATCAAGCCATACTCCTAAGTATCTAATGGTTTAGCTGAGTTTAATTTCTACGTCTTCAAGGTTAAAATGTATTTCTGAAATTTTCCTTTTGGTTGTCAACAAAATTGCCTCCGTCTTGTGTGGGGCTAATTGAAGAGTTTATTTTTTTTCATCCAATTTAAGACTCTAATCAAACTAGTGTTGGCAGTGTTCATCAGTGCCTCTTCAGTTTTTGCAATTACCACCATTGCCAGGTCGTCCGCAAATCCAATTAGTTTGGTACCCTCAGCCATTTTTGTTTCAAGAAGGTCGTCGTATATGTACGAACAACCAGGGTATATCCAGGCACTTTTTAATATGTCTAATAACTGGATCGATCGCTTTATCAATTCATATCAGGATACTTCGCTCTATGTTGCACGAAACTTTACCTTTTTACCGTGTGCTAGATCAGCTACACGCTTCACCCACCGCGTGCAACACGTGGTTGCGCGCCTCCACGTCCCGCGAACAGCCGCCATCCCGAAGAAGACACCCTGCCCCCATAAACGGCCAACCGTCGCTCGCGGTCCTTCGTGCCTCTTGCGCCTCCCCCCGCTCCTACGCACACAGTCGTCGCGACGCCCGTCTACCGGCATGTCTCTCCTTCGCGCGCTCCCCCTTCCCCTCCCGCGGCGCATCGGTTCCCCCCAGGTGAGTGCACCAGGTGCATTCTCCGCCGTCACGACCGTGTGGGTCGCTTGGCTGCTGCGGCCGAGGAGGAGGCCGAACTCGTGGTCGCCTGTTGTCCAGTCAGTCGGTCGACGGTTGTGTCCGGTGATGAGAGTACATACAGGTGGCTTGAGAAGGTCTACTACTAGTCTCTATTAGTCTGGTAGACGGAGCCGTCTAAGTCGCGAACGTTTTTTCTGAAATAAACTCGCGAGCGAAAAGACTTCTTTCCGAGCGCGACTTCTTCTCTTTGGAAAGGTGCAAGGTGCTTCAGAATCGAAGAGGGTATTGTTGCGGAAGAAGGCATATACCCAAGAAGATCGAGTTTGTGTCTCGGGTCACTTGAAGGTATGGGTGTTTTAGTTTTATTTAATTTTTGTATTTGTTATTTTATGAGTGTGAGATCTCTGTTGATATTTATTTATTAATTTTTTGACGGGAATACCCCATAGCATTAAAGTCCCATATACACATAATGTTTTACCTGCCAGTTTTGCGTGTCCGGTGAAACGGAAGACGGTTTAGACAAATGATGTAATGCGGATTAAAAAATAGCATACAGGGTGTCATTGAAATGGTGTAAAAAAAATCAGGGTACTCCTAAAAATAGTAAAAAAAGTTCCTACAAGTATAGGGCAGAAAATGCATATTAAGGGAGTTAGGGGCACTGAAAGGGTGAATATAAAAAACGGTTGTTTTAAAATTGTAGGCTTAAAAAACGAGATAAAATTTCGAAAAAAATCCTCTGCCATAAATTTTGACCCTAAATCAAATGGTGATACTGAAAAATTATTTGGAAAAGCGGAAAGGGTAGTTTTTGCAAGGGTAGGGGGTTGTTTCGTGAATAACTTTTTTGAGGTTATTTTTTTTGTAACGTGGGTCCATTTTTTGAGAACTACATACTTTTTCCTATAAAAAAGATACTCTTGTTGCACATCGCCCAGAGTGATGGTTTTCGAGAAAATTGAAGACGTTTGCTCTGATGGGTTGCTAACTGGTTAATCAACATAAACTTATGAAAGTTATGGCGGTTCAAAAGTAACCAAGTAGTTATCAAATAATTAATTGAAAAATCAAAATTTCATGATTTTTAAAACATTTTATTGCTTTAAAAAACGAAATAATCCAATTACCAAAATTCCTTATTAAAATAATGCATTCCTTAATTCATTCATAGTAAATGTTCAAAGTGACCACCATCCATTTCAATGTAGACATCTAATCTTCTTCTACACGTTCAGCATAGGTACTCTGTGGAATATTCTTGGTATTGCCCGAATTTGATTGGAACAGTCAATAATGCGTTGCCGTAGTTGCATGCTCTTCAGTATTAATCAGCACTGAATAAACCAATTTTTTTTAAAACCAAAAAAGTTTATTTCGTTTTTAAAGCAATAAGATGTTTAAAAAATTATGAAATTTTGATTTTCCAATTAATTATTTAATAACTACTTATGGTTACTTTTGAACCGCCATAACTTTCATAAGTTTTGTGTTGATTAACCAGTTAGAGCAATCTCTTTGCTTTCAATTTTCTCGAAAACCATCGCTCTGGGCGATGTGCAACAAGAGTACCTTTTTTATAGGAAAAAGTATGTATAGTCTGTCCAACGAGAAGATCCTTGACAGTGATAGATGTGTCTGTCATTTTAATTTCAAAGTAGTTTGTTTTATTTTACAAAGAAATAAGTTGGTACAACTGGAACGCATAGCAGAAAATTATTAGATATATTCTTTGATATATTTAAAATTTGACTGACAAGTGATTACTTCAAAATATTGTGAAAAAAACTGTATAAAACTGAAAAAATGTAATCGAGTTATTTAATATAATAAAAAACGGTATGTCTTAATACAAAACAAACAAGAACAAGACACCACATACCAAAAAAATATAAAAAAGAACTATTTCTTACTTTCAAGCTTTATGAAACTTCCCGCATTTATGATTATATTTATCAATATAACTTATGTACAAATACAAATTTGTAATATTCCGCAGGAATAAATAAAACAACATAAATAAAACAAACTATTTTATTATTAATAACATTTACCAAATTTCATAGGTACCTTAAAGGTTGATTAATTAACTTTAATCTTAGTTTTTTAAACCAGTACCTTTGGCATTATTTTTCTTGTGCAGTACTAAAATCCATTATTTACGTATCGTGTGATGTCGATATTTTACAGCTACTCCAGTTTTTAGGATGTGTTTAGTATGGTCCTTTTACCATATTCGAGATGCACTTATCTACGACGAGATGGTATACGAACTTTAATGATGGTAACTTTATTGGTGTATAAGACATTTTGCCTGGGCAGCGAGTATTAACCATAAACTGTGCTCTGGGTCTACAGTTAATTTTCACTCGATTTTTCCTCCACTTGACTTCAAAAGACACAAAACACACGGAATAACACGATTCAAAATGCATCATCTTCCAAAACGCAGGGTATTTGACAAAACTGACAAAAGTTAACACAAAATTATAACCTCTAATTTGGCAAGACTTTGACAAGCGTCAAAAATCTAAAAGGCGAGTTCAAACGCATCGGCGTCCGTTTGTCGTTCGTCGTTCCGTCAAACCAATAAAATTGAAATACGATCTGTCATTTTTGAAATAAACCAATAAAACTGGCTAAAAACAACAAGAGACGACGCATGACGGATTTATATTTAAACCCATCCATAGTTAACTTAAAAATTATTAGAAACTTTTTTTAGTAAAATAAATAGATTGGTATGGGACGTCATCTGCTTTTCTTCTATCATCGTCTTGTCGAAATCTTACCTGAGAAAAAAAACAGAGTATAGTTTTCAAAAACCACGTTGCAAAAAAAATAATCTCAAAAAAGTTATTCACGAAACAACCCCCTACCCTTGCAAAAACTACCCTTTTCGCTTTTCCAAATAATTTTTCAGTATCATCATTTGATTTAGGGTCAAAATTTATGGCAGAGGACTTTTCTTCGAAGTTTTATCTCGTTTTTTAAGCATACAATTTCAAAACAACCGTTTTTTAAATTCACCCTTTCAGTGCCCCTAACTCTTTTAATATGCATTTTCCGCCCTATACTTATAGGAACTTTTTTTACTAAGTATTTTTAGGAGTACTATCACCCCCCGAATTTTTTTACACCATTTCAATGACACCCTGTATACACATAAAGTTTTACCTGCCAGTTTTGCGTGTCAGGTGAAACGGAATACTATCTAGACAAATAATGTAATGCGGATTAAAAAATAGCATATACCTACATCGGAAGTTTTATCAATTTTAGCGTTATATTTAGATTATATTATAGAAAAACATGGAATTTTACTACAAAGTTGTACCGTATGATCGAAAAAAAACGGCGTCCAGTTGGCTGGGAAATGACGATCGATGACATTTCCCATATAAATTTACATATAAAATGACAGCGATCTTCATTTCATAGCCATCGCTGACGCCGTTTTTTCTCGATCATACGGTATTTATGGATAACATTTCATTTGTAAACAAGCACAAAAAGCTAATTGAAAATAATTATACAGTGTGAATTTTAAATAACTGCAGGTATTTTTGGGATAGTATTTTGAAAAAAAAACTTCTTTTTCAAAATAGAAATAGTTAAAATTAAATAAATTTCTTTTTCGAAAAGAAATTTTTTTAATTTTAATAATATCTTGATAATATGGTAACATAGGTAGTGGTTCTCAAAAAGTAAAATTACTCAATTATTTTGGAGTTATTTGGGGTGAAGTTATTTTTACTTGGAATCAGTTATAAAAAAAACAACAAAACATCCAGTATATAGAAGCCTCCCCAAACACAAAATCGTCAAAATTTCTCTGCGGAAATGCATCTTTCTCTTTTTTCCGATTTTAGAATAACTGAAATCAGTTACATGACAACGTGTTTCTGTTTTACATTCTAAACATTCTTCTCGTGTAGGTATGAACGTAGTAGATACTGTAATTTAGACATTAATACCGTACGAAAATAAACAAAAATGAACCAACAAACCAAACCAAACCCAAACAAACCTAACCAAAGCAATCAAAACACGCTGTAAGCTAAAACGAATTCCAATTGCCGAATACTTTTCACATCTTGCTATATTTTACAATATTTTTTAGAAAATATTGTATTAATACAGTCCGCTGCCAAAAATAACTTAAAATCAAGTGACTGAAGTCATTAAAATGATTTAAATCAAAAGAAGACAAAGTTTTCTCTGAGCTTGCAGATATATCTTAAACTGAAATTACTTCATCGCAGGTATTAACCAAAATATGAAGCGATGATGCAAGTTGGTATACCGAATTGGAAAAACCAGGGCGTATATACCTAGATTTATTAAAATAACGAGTTATAAAAATGCATATAAACCTGTTATAAATTCAAATGTTATTCTCTCTAATGTTTTTTAGTACCTACATTGTCTATATGTAAAATGTCTAGACAATCAAACACCAAATAAAGAGGCGAGATAAAAAAAACGTCAGGTACCAAATACTATTATAAAAGATTGCGAACGTAATAGATATTTTTATTGAAATGATGGTATACTAGTAGAGTATGTCTAATATAATATCACAGTCAGTATCAAGTTAAATATGGTAGTGATTATGATGATGATGATATTATAGTTGTAAAGATAACTTTTTTTAAATCACCCTTGGACAATTTAGTATAGCAATCTAGTAAAATTACACTAATAAGCTATTTGTTTTTGAGTTAATTTTCTACGGTTAAAATACAAAACTCTAATCCTATGACAGTAATTTTGGTTCTGTCAGTACTATGTTAGAATCCTAGATCATATATACTTACGTGGATAAGTAAATCACTACGGAAACTGTCCCAAACATATCAACGACTTCCATTTATCTTCTTTTTTTGTTGCACTCGCGGTGCTTCTACTCTATCTATCCTTGTCGAGGACCTATCGTCCACGCGCCAAATTTGAACATTAATTTTAAAAATTTAATTTGTAAAATGCATATATTTGAACAATAATTGAATGTTACTGTCACAAAAATTAATATATATTAAAAATAAATTAGCCATTCCGTACGAATATCAATGTTCTTAGGAAATCTAACCAGAAAGTATGCATGTGGTTTAATATACATAAAAGAACAACTGAATACTTTACTTGCCTGTGAAAAGATAATTCGGGGACATTTATATTATAATTTCCACATACCAAACACTTCTATTCATTTTTACGAGTATTTACCCAAAAATTAAAACCCAACGAATAAAAAATAGCAATATAATTGCACAAACTTAAAATTAACTTCTCACTGAACACACTTGCATCCTTGGCTATATAAAAGCGGTCGATAAAAGAGTAATTAATACAATGTTTAAAATAAAAAACGCAAAAAACAAGCGTCGTTACACAATGGAAATATCATTATGACATATGGACATATGATTATGACAAGATTATGACAATATGATGACAATGAAAAGTTGGTTTCCATAACAACTTTCTAAACCGGATAAAATTGTAATTATTTTGGAAACACGTACCACTTTTAATGCGCATGCGTAAAGTCAGGTCCTCGAGAAAGACAAACCTATTGAACGTTTCATAAGTGCAATAAAGAAGGTTTGAAAATGGCATGTCGTGATGTTGGGGACATATTTTTTAAAGCTAAACTTATGGCGTTGATTTATCCACGTAAGTATATATGATCTAGGGTTAGAATGCACTGAGCTGTAGTAACTCTTTTCGCTACACTAGTTCAAATGATTTTGTTCTTTTCAGTCTTCTAACTCAGCCATCACTATCCAGGAGCTGGTGGGCCTCGATGTCGATGTGCTGATGGAGCCTCTCTTCATGTCTTAAGGCATATTTCCTGATGACGTTGTCGACATCATCTACTTCTAAGTCTTTATGCAGATTGTCATTGCGAATGTACCACGGTGCGTCAACAATACCTCGTATTATCTTGTTTTGGAATCTTTGGATAATATTTTGATTGCTTTGATTGGTACAACTCCAGAATTAAATACCATAAGCCCATATTGGCTTCAGAACTTGGTAAAGCAAAAGCTTATTATACAGGGCGCTCCGAATTGTATTCCGGAAACTTCGGCAGCATATTCTACAGATAAAAATAGGTAAAAAAGTTCGTATAAATGTATGTCCTAAAATGCTTAGTTTCGGAGATACAGGGTGTAGAAATTTCATTTTTATTTCGATTTTTTCCAAATAATTTCTGAAGTAACTTCAATATTTAGATGAAAATTGGTGTCTGAGAGTTTTTTGACATGAGAAATTTGTTTTTGATGTCAATATGACTCCTATTGGTAGAGGGCGCCACCTACATGTGTTTTAACTATTTTGAAACGTAATAATTTTTTGTCCGTACCTGTACAAAACTACCGAGGGAAAAAATATACATTTCTGTGATTTTTTACGTAAAAAATATCTCTTTGTAAAAATCGCTACGAGCAACCGTTCTCAAGATATTTAGAATGGAAATAGTCAATAGATGCCATTATTAACGAAAAATAAACACGTTGAGTTAGATAGTTATTTCACTGAAATAATAAATTTGGGAAATTTTTATTTTTTCAAATTAATCATATTTCTTCTGCAAAAAAATGATGATAAAACAGTTTTTGTTGAACTTTTGGTACAAAAACATTTCAAATTTATGATCTCAGTCTAATAACTATTTAGTCAACATGTTTAATTTATGTCAGTGATGACAGGTATTGATAATTTCGATTCCAAATATCTCGAAAACAATTTTTACCAAGAGACCTTTTTTACGTAAAAAGCGTCGTAAATGTATATTTTTTTACTCAGTAGTTTTACTGGGACAGGTATGGACGGAAAGTTATTACTCTTAAAACCAGTTAAAAAATATCTAGGTGGCGCCCTCTACTAGTAGGAGTCATATTGACATCAAAATCAAATTTATCGTGTCAAAAAACTCCCAGACACCATTTATAATGCAAATATTGACGTTACTGCAGAAATTATTTGGAAAAAATCGAAATAGAAATGAAACTTCTACACCCTGTATCTCCGAAACTAGGCATTTTTGGACATACATCTATACGAATATTTTTACTTATTTTTATCTGTAGAATATGCTGCCGAAGTTTCCGGAATACAGTTCGGACCACCCTGTATATTGACAGGATTGAATCGTTGAATGTAGTAACCAGTACATTTTCCTGTACTTTAAATTGTTCTTTTCATTTTTTCTTCACATGCGATTTCCACGTGAGTTTAGCATCATCAAGTGTCATGCCGAGACATTTAGCTGTATTTCCGTAAAGAACTACTTGTTGATTTAGATACCTATACTGGCTTGTAGGCGACTCGTTTATTAGTAAAAACGATATGCACTGATTTTTTTTTCATTCAATTTAAAGCACCATTTTGCTGTCCAGCGTTGTATTTCGGCTACGGAAGTTTGTAACTTTTTGGTTGACTTGGTATTGTTGTCTGCGGTGGCCAGAATTGCAGTATCATCTGCAAATGTAGCAGTAACAGCATTTTCATTGCATGTAGGCAGATCGCTGGTGTATAAGAGATAAAGGACCGGTCCCACTACACTTCCTTGCTGTACGCCTGCGCCTGCTTGAATTTTTCTTAGGTTAGAGTTGACATCATCTTGCTTAATCCTGAAGTAGCATTCGGATATGTATGATTTTAAAATTCCTGAACGCTTGTGCGACAACTAAAATATTGCCGAACACTTCTTCTATTCTAAATATACACATGGCCAAAATTATTGCATATATCGTTTAAAAATATACGGAAAGGAATTTAAAGAATCTTTTTTATACCGGGTGTTGCATCGTCGGACGGGACATAGGAAATCCCATGTAAATTTTAATGGGGTCAATTATTGGCTTCCCTAATTATTTTAGAGAATAATTCTATTTAGGTTTATTGAAGAGCACTAAAACCCACATTCAAAAGAATAACTTTAGATATTTTTGATTAGCTCGTTTACGAGTTATCGCCGATTTCTTTTTAAATATTTCTCCTTTCTTATGGCCCTGTATTTACTTATGAGCACCAGTCATGGTAAAAGATAACTGTCAAATGAAGTTGTCATTTCAGAAATTTACCTATTTAGTGCTTTATTATTATTGAAAACTCATTCCTACATCGGAAATCTTAAAGATGTATTTATAAATACAAATTAATATGAATTAAAGTAAAATAAAGTAATCAATTACAAGGTTCATTATAGTATTATTACCATATTCAATAACTTATTAATTTAGGTACTATTAAATTTTTATGCCCACTTGCACAGTTTGTATAAACTTTGTTTAAAGGCTAAACAGTGATTAACTATAATAAGATATTATATAGTTAATCACTGTTTAGCCTTTAAACAAAGTTTATACAAACGGTGCACAGTTTGCACAGTTTCATAAACTTTGTTTAAAGGCTAAACAGTGATTAACTATAATAAGATATTATATAGTTAATCACTGTTTAGCCTTTAAACAAAGTTTATACAAACGGTGCAAGTGGGCATTAGAACTTTAGGATTTAAGAAGCTGTTCAAATATTCCTCCATCGACTGCTAGACAATAACCCAGGCGATCATAAAATTGTCTTCTTACATTCGCTAGTTGGTAAACTGAAATTCTATTGCATTCGGCAGAAATATTTTTATCTCAGAAGCATTTTTTAACTCGTCTAGATTTGGGTATTTTTTATCCTTGTATATCGTATATCCTGTTGTTTAAATGGCCCCAGAGAAAGAAATCATTTGGCGAAATATCAGGAGACCTTGCTGCCCAATTTAGTATATGATTTAGGCCAATAAGGTTTCCGTTAAAACTATTGTCTAAATATTCCCGAACAGCCAGGGTACTATGTGCCGGGCAGCCATCCATTTGGTACCAAACTTCCTGATTTTCCCTAGCGGCATCATGTAAAGCAGGTAAAATATGATTTTCGAGTAGTTCCAAATAATATTCTGCAATTTCGCGTGAGAAATAATGGCCCGATAATATTGTGTCCGAATATCCCTGCCCAAACATTTACTTTCTGTGGATATTGCGTCCTTATTTCGACAAACCTCAAATTAGGAGGAATCATACTCCAAACTGAAATTCGAAGGAATCCAAGAAAAACCGATTGGGAACTATACCACACCAATCTCGTAGACAACCTGGACCAAATAGATGCAGGTAGGGCTAGGAACCACCTGTATCTAGAATGGTACGCAAAGGAAGTCAGTGGTGCAATATTGGATGCATATGAATCTAGTTGCCCCACAAGTAAGGGCATACAAAAAAGTAACAACAAGCCCTGGTGGAACAAAAAGCTGGCCAATTTTAGATCGGAGGTCCGACGACTCTTCAACAGAGCCAAACCCAGCGGCGAATGGCAGCTCTAAGCCGAGAAACTAACTGAGTATAATAAGGAGATTAGAAGGGCAAAGCGGTCTGACTTCAGATGCTTTTGCGAAAACATCACTTCAATTACTTATGCAGCTAGGCTACACAAAGCTATCGCCAAGAGTGGGCCCATCCCCAACATGGCACTTAAGAAACCTGACGGAAGCTACACGGAAGGAGATGAAGAGAGAGCTAACCTCCTACTTCATACACACTTTCCAGGTAGCATATCTATTGATACGCAAGTAGCTCAGACCGAACCCCACAATCCTCGCAGGGAAGACTGGGAGACGGCCAAGCTAGTAATAACAGAACAAAAACTGAAATGGGCTATTGACACCTTTCAGCCTTATAAAACAGCAGGAATAGATGGGATTTTTCCTGCCCTTCTAAAGAAGGGTCAGGAAATAGCTACACTCCATCTATTAAACATTACAAGAAGCAGCTTAGCGATGGGATATATATCCCATCGCTAAGCATAAGATGACTTTAAAGTCATCTTCATACCCAAGACTAAAGTCATCTTCATACCCAAAATAGGCAAAACTGACTGGGCTAACCCCAAATCATTTAGGCCTATTAGTCTCACATCGTTCATATTAAAAACGAAGGAGAAAGTAGTGGACAACCATATTAGAGTAAATCATCTACAGATTAAACCACTGCACGATAGTCAGCATGCATATAGAGCGGGCAGATCCACAGAAACTGCTCTGTACCAGTTAACTGAGCTAATACAGGCAAGCCTGGATAGCAAAGAAACAGCACTTTGTGCCTTCTTGGGCATTGCAGGGGTGTTTGACAATATACCTCACAAGGTGGTCAAGCGATCTCTTGAAACAAGAGGGGTGAACAGTACGATAATTCGCTGGTTTTGGGAAATGCTCTCAACACGAACAGCAGAGGCTGAGATAGGTACCAAAACTGTAGTTGTTAAAACAACGCAAGGAACTCCACAAGGTGGAGTGACCTCCCCCCTACTGTGGAGCTTGGTAGTGGATGAACTACTGGAAGAATTAACTCTAGCGGGAATACACTGCATAGGGTACGCAGATGACATAGTCATCATTGCACAGGGGAAACATGAAGGCACCCTGTGTGATATTATCCAAAGAGGATTCCGCATCGCTGAGAGATGGTGCAGGACTGTCGGGCTGAGTATTAACTCAGATAAAACCGCAGTAGTGCCATTCACCAGAAAGCGAAGTTTGAAAAACTTGAAAAGAATCCATCTAGATGGAAAGGAAATACTGCCATCACAGGAAGTGAAATATCTGGGAATAACCCTGGATAGTAAACTTCTCTGGAACAGGCATATTAAGAACATTACCAGCAAAGCCACAAAGGCTCTCATGATATGCAGAAGACTGGCGGGAAATAGGTGGGGCTGCGCCCCTAACATTTTGCGCTGGATGTATACCATGATAGTAAGACCCATGATTACTTATGGAGCAGTTGCTTGGTATACAAAACTAGAGCAACGTACAGCAAGGCAAACCCTGTGCAAAGTACAGAGACTGGCATGTATCTGCATCACAGGTGCCATGAGAACATGTCCAACAGCAGCAATGGAGGTCATTCTAGACCTAACACCACTGCATATTGTCGTCGGTAGTTATGCCAATGCGACAATGATTAGAATGGTCATTGACGGAAACAGTACTGGGAGAATTTTCAGGTCAGGGGCTTGGAACACCCTCAAAAAGAAAATTCCACTTCTCCAACTCCCAGTGGATGACATACCAAGAATTTACAACTTTGAGAAACACCTCACTGTAGTATTGAGTAATAAAAAGGATTGGAAGAAAGAAACGCTTACTCAGCATATAAAAGACCATACCATCACGTGGTATACTGATGCTTCCAAAACCAAAGCAGGGACAGGGATAGGAGTATTTGGGCCGAAAACTGAATACTCCGAACCAATGGGCACCTACCCCAGTATCCTTCAGGCAGAAATTTGCGCTATCGAAAGATGCGTACAATTTATCTTGGATAGGAACTATCGAAAACAGGAAATTGCCATTCTATCCGATAGTCAAGCAGCACTTAACGCGATCAACTCAGTAACCATCAATTCGAAGTTGGTCAAAGAATGCCTAGAGAAGCTCAACAAACTAGGCTAAGAAAATAAAGTCCTCCTACTCTGGAAGGGATAGAAGGCAATGAAAAAGCAAATAATCTAGCTAGAAAAGGAGCGAACACTCCACTAACTGGACCAGAACCGTTCTGTTTTCCAAACGGGAACCAACTGAAAGCGGAACTGAAGAATCTGGAAGACTCCATCCGTAACTTGGAATGGGTGTCCTCCAACGGTCTAAGACACTCGAAAAAGTTCCTTAGAACTTATGACCGAGAAAAATCAAAGGTTTTCCTTGATTTAAGTAAAAACAATATTCGGATTGTCACGGGGATTCTAACAGGACACTGTCTCCTCAACGAACACCTCAGTAGGCTGAAACTGAGAAACAACGGCGAATGCAGATTTTGTGGGGAAAATGGGGAAACACCAGAACACCTTATCACTGAGTGCACCGAGACGACGACCATTCGTGCCATGAACCTTGGTACGTCTGATGTCGAGGATGGAGAGCTGGCCTCTGTGGAGCCGTCTCAGATACTGGCTTTTCTTAAAGCCCTGAGACTGTATGATGAGTTATAACTCGTTATAACTCAAGAAAGGGGAATACACAATAGATCTATAAGGTCGCGGTGATTAACTCCCCTCCTAAACATTCTACATTCTACATTCGACAAACCTGTGTTGGTTTTCTTTGTTCCAATATCGATAATTTTGAACATTGGGTTCATTATTTAAGGTAAACGTGCATTCGTCAGTGAAACATATGTTTTTTAAAAATTCCCTATCCGTGTTTGCTCTTTCCATGATATCAAAACAAAACGCCTGCCGCCGTATTTCGTCCCCATCTCGTAGCTCTTGGTGCTTTTCATATTTGAAGAAATAGTATTTATGTCGTTTCAAAATTCGAAACGCTGTAGTGTGATCTATTCCTATTTTATCCTCAAGTTTCCTTGTGCTGATCTTTCCATCGTTCTCTTCCACACACAATAAAACTTCCAAGTCGGTATCATTTCTTGCATCTTCTCTTTGTTCCTGCCTTGTACCCGGTACATATCTTTGATAACCTGTAATAAACATTTTTTTGCTAAAATGGATATGGTAAACAATGTTTATCGTTCAGACCCAGTATTATTACAAATTCTTGCACATTTCGATTTGTGGCCTCTTGGGTTTCAGAAGAAATTTGACCATTGCTTTGGCCTTAAAATGTCTAGAAACATTATTTCACTGTTTAATAGAGTCAAAATAGTAACACTGTCTCAACAGGGCTACCGGCAAGTTGCAATAGTTGAAATTGTAGGAGTTAACCAAAGCGATGTTTCGCGAATATTAAAAAAATTCAGTGACAACGAGATTACAGACCGGCCTGGAAGAGGTAGAAAGAGAGTTACTACTGCTGTACAAGACCGTCAAATATCCCTAATTGCACGACGCAATCCCCTGCTTTCTAGTACTGCTATTAAAAATGAGTTAGCTCGCCTTGAAGGAGTAAATGTTTCAAGAAAGACTACAGCAAGAAGACAGAGGATTACATTTAAGGTGGCCTCTACGTGTTCCGAAACTTAATTTACAACACAAAATTACGGGACTATAATGGGCTGAGGAGATGAGAGCAAATGGATCTAATTGGAATTTCGTCGTGTTTAGTGATGAAACAAGAATAATAGGCCTAGTGTCAGACTCGCGATGAACTTTGGTCTGGAGAGCATCTGGAAAGGGGGAAGCATTATGGTATGGGCAGGTATAATGCACGGAGCTCGAACTCCTCTTGTTTTTATTGATGACACAATCACAGGTGCCTCATATCTTAGAGACGTTTTAGAGCCTATTGTGCGTCCTTTCTTTTTTATGTCTTTTATTATGACATTTTGAGAAAAATCAATTCTTCATTAAATTTTTTGCTTGTTCTAAAACGGTTAATCCCGTTTATATTTTTCCAAATTTCTATACCGTTTTAGAGACATACTGTATATTGATTTAAGAGAGATCCGGTATTAAAAGAAAAATACTTACATAGTAGTTGTTGAAATAATAGATCAATTAAAATAATTTTACGATTATACCCTTTCTACATTACAATCTCTCTCAGTTTAAAACTATTGCATTTTACAGAGATAATAAAATTACACTTGAAACATATACCGCTATTAAATGTTACGCAAAAGTTACGTCGTTAAATGGCTACGTAAGATTGTATGAAATGGTAAAGGATGGGTAAAAAAATACAATTTTTTTATTACATGTACTCCTAGATCATAATATATACTTTCGTGGATAAATAAATCACTATGGAAACTGTCGCAAACATATCAATGACTTCCATTTATCTTCCTTTTTTTGTTGCACACGCGGTGCTTCTACTCTATCGATCCTTGTCGGGAACCTATCGTCCACGTGCCAAATTTGAACATTAATTTTATAAATTTAACTAGCATGTACCAGCGACTTCGTTCCCGTCAATCATTTGTAATGGTGATGAGATAAACACAAGCAATAATTTCCATTAACATACAAACTGGATAACATTTTCTCACATTTATGTCAGCATGAGAAAAAATAATATGGCGATGTTATTATATAACTTGGTAATATTTGAGGGGTAGTTTCATCTCGTTGGAATTTGACTTTCAAAAAATCTGTTCGCCAAAAATAAGCTTTTTACATCAAGCAGTTTCAGCGGAATCGTGGTTAAGAAATTACCCAACTTTTTGGAACACCCTGTATGATTTTTTAAAAAATTTCAAAATATGTAAAAAAACCAAATAAATTATGCTTATCCAAGCGTTTTCCCGAAAGACTAACCGTTTTTTAAATAACAAATATTGTAATATTTGAGGGGCGTTTTCACCCTCTTGGAATTTGAGATTCGAGAAACCCCTCCTTAACGAACCTCTACACCCCACAGTCAATCCGTTTGCCAAAAATCAGCTTTAAACGTCAAGCAATTTAAGCAGAATCGTGTGATTACTCAATGGTCATATTTTTTGAAACACCCTGTATAAATTTATAAAAAATCTTAAAATATGTAAAACAACAAAATAAAATATACGTGTTTAAGAGTTTTTCCGAAAAACTCACCGGTTTTTAAATAAAAAATATTTTAATGTTTGAGGGATAGTTTCACCCCCTTAGAATTCGAGTTTCGAAAAATCCCTTCTTATCGAACCTCTACACCCTAGAATCAACCTGTATGCCAAAATTGAGCTTCTTACGTTGAGTGGTTTGAGCAGGATCGTGATTAATCAGTATGTCAGTCACTTAAGGATTTTATATATTAGTATAGATATGCATATATTTGAACAATAAATTAAATCATTACTGTCACAAATATTAAATTATGTAAAAAATACATTTAGCTACTAGGAACTATGTCACTAGCCACTAGGAAATCTAACCAAAAAGTATGCATGTGGCTTAATATAAATAAAAGAACAACTGAATACTTTACTTGCATATGAAAAGATAATTTGGGAACATTTATATTAGAACTTCCACATACCAAACACTTTCTAGTCATTTTTACGAGTATTTAGAAAGTGCAACGAAAAACAATAGAAATATAATTGCATAAACTTAAAATTAACTTCTCACTGAACACATTTGCATCCTTGTATCTGAAAGGGTTTTACAGAGGTTAGTTTTCCAGCTTCGATATCATTCGTGCCGTACCATCAACATTTGACGTTTCCAGAATTTTACCAAAACGTTCCGTATCAAACCGATATTTTTCAGGAACCGCTCTTTATCGTAGTTTACCGGTCTGGTTCGCCTGGTGTTGCAACGGAATACAGCCTTAATATGTGTTTGGGTTTCTTTCACTATGATCCAGTCTCGTGGCAGGTTTGCCTCAAAAAATGGATAGAAAATGTCTCGCTCTCGTCTTGCTCTTGACTCGCTCTTGTCTCGCTCTCGTCTCCTCAGATCTGCACGCACCTTTAGACCGTTGTAGGATTCCCATTCCAGGACGGATGGAGTCTTCCAGATTCTTGAGTTCCGCTTTAAGTTGGTTTCTGCTTAGAAAGCAGAAAGATTCTGGCGCAGTTAGTAGAGTGTTCGCTCCTTTTCTAGCTAGATCGTTGACTTTTTCATTAACTTCTATCCCCTGGTGGGCGGGCACGCAGAAGTAGGGAGACCTTATTTTCTTTGCCTAATTTGTTCAGTTTTTTTAGACATTCTTTAACCAACTTCGAATTGGTGGTTCGGCTTTAGGTTGTATTAATGTATTCAAATGCGATCCTGCGTCAAAGTCACTAAAACGTCGGAATATGGTTTTTGAACTTTAACTTCTCGTTTCAAAATCTCAGTCACGCCGTAAAAACATTTTATTGTCTTTTGCAACGCACGAGACTCGCGATTTTACTGGTCTGTGCAACAAAGTGGTATGCTAATATAGGTATAGTACGAGTATATTTACATATTTCTTTTAGTTTCTGGTTTATTTAGATGGCTTATCGGCTGATGGTGATTTGATTTTTTTTTCTTGACACAAAATGGAAACGGTATGCTACAAATAGGAAACATTTTCGAAACCTATACACACTCACCAGCAAAAAAACGACCACTAAAAACTAGTCCCAATTTCAGAGTTGGATTTCTCGCGAACCAATCACTAGATTTTGATGATTTTTTTTTAAATTGTAAATTAATTCCTTCTTAACGGATGCTACGTCAGACATGTTTATTCCGAATTTATTTTGAGCATATACAGGGCACAACAATAAGGCGAAGTTTTTTGCACGAACTTTGTGACACCCTGTAGGGTGCAGGAGTTGTAGTAGCTGTTGGACAGGACATTATATCTGTTTGTATAGGAGATATTCGCTGCTTTAAAACGAACGCCTCGGAAAAATGCTTTGCAAGCAAAACCGCAATCAAACCAATTCACATGTACTGTACGTCTGTCCGTTCTGTAGCTAGGGGGTATCCGTGAGAGGGGAAACGATATTCTCTCGATGTTTTTCGTAAAAAATTAGACGACGCGTCCCATCAATAAAAATTCGACAAATTTGCAAGTAGCCAATAAAATGAGTGGGCGGAGCGATTTGCGGTGACGTACTCGTCAAGTCGACGTCTAAAATATATTGCTGTTTATTTAAATGTTTTAATGCATTCCTTTCATAGACACAGATCCAGCAGACGAACTGTAAACGCGCAAACTGAAGACGTGCTCGTAGGCCAGTAAACGTAGCCGAGTATTATATGTAAAGGTGGAAAAAATTAGTAACCAACCAATCTCAACGGGAATGTGTAGATAATGATCTCCTATTTAACCCCTGAAAAGTCCCATTCGGTCCCAGTGGGGGAAGTTCGAAAAAAACCGCCGCCATCTTGGATTTTTTCGTTTTTTTTAAATATCTCCGTTTGGATAACTTTTTTCGAAAAAACTAAAGATATATTTTTTGTAGAGAATTAAATTTACAATATTTTACCTTCAATCATTTTCTTTCTAAAATAAATAGTAATTGAGACAGAGCAATTTTTTACTATACGTTTTATAAATTTTCCAGGTTTTTTAAACCAATCAGCTATAATTTTTGCGTTAACAGTATAGTGTTAATATAAATAAACCAAGTATAAATTTAAGCATTAAAACAATTAAAAATAACGTTTAAATATTATTTATTAAGTAAAATTATTGTCAAAAAAAATATTATTAAATTAAAGTTATTAAACATAATCTGTTATGACGTCATTCTGAGCGTCATTTTCGTCCTCAACTAAAATACAGAAGTTTGTGCAACTGATTCCGTAGCACTGACACTGACGTAAGAACATTTAAGATCCACTTTTCTACAAGAGCAATTTTTAGGGCACTGACTATCTTAGCAATTGCAAAAAATTGATTTTAGTAGGTCAGGAGGCGCCACATCATCTGTTTATTGAATAGGTGTTAGATTGCCTTTATGATCTTTCTTCCATCCATATTGTAAAGGATCTAACTTATTTCAAATCCAATTATTAAATATAAAAAGTACAACTAATAACATTTCATATAATATATTTTATTACAGTTACCTGAAAGTATGTCATGAGTAAATGGAGTTTTGCAGAGTTCTCAGTTGGAGGCAATTTAGCTAAATTAAAGGTAGTCTTAAGGGCTTGTTTTGATTTAATCTTATTGTATAGAGTGTATCTAATAATAATATAATAATGGATCCCGTATATAGATAGCGTTTAACGTCTTGGGAGTAGGAAGGTACAGCTTGCCATGCTAGAGCCGTTCGGTATACAAGGAAGGTAATGTGGCTAGCACTACGCTGTAACCGCCTATTATTACCTCAGGAATGTGAATCCCAAGTACTCATTTAAGGCTGAGTCGACCTAGGTGCCCAAACTATTTCTATTTTATTAAAAATAGTCGACTGATGAACTACCGGCTGTAGGATTCGAACCTTCTTCGAACCTTCGAACAACCTTTAGATTGGTAGACGAGAGCTGTGCCTCTACACCACCGGTACCATCTCAGATGGATAATATGTTTAATATAGCTTGGGCAGTGATAGAGCTTTATAAGATAATTTAATTAGTCAAGATTAAATTATCTTTTAAAGCTAAACAAACTGCCCAAGCTATATTAAACATATTAACCATCTGAGATACACTCTATATAATAGAATTACATCATGACAAGCCCTTAAAACTATCTTTAATTTAGCTCATTTATCTCCAACTGAGAACTCTGCGAAACTACATTTACTCAGGACACAGTTACCTGAAAGTATGTCCTGACTCAGGACATACTTTCAGGCAACTGTAAAGATATATCTATTATTGGAAATGTTATAAGTTGATTGGTAACAAGTTAGATCCTTTATAGTATGGAAGAAAGATCAAAAAGGCAATCTGACATCTAATCAATCAACAGAAGATGTGGCGCCTTTTGACCTACTAGAATTATTTTTTTATAATTGCAAAGAGAGTCAGTGCTCTAAAAATTGCTCTTGTAGAAAACTGGGTCTTAAATGTTCTTCAAAGTGTGGTCAGTGCTACGGAATCAGTTGCACAAACTTTTGTATTTTAGTGGAGGACGAAAATGACACGCAGGATGACGACGTCGCGTCGTAGCCGATTTTATTAAAAACGGAGATATTTGAAAAAAACGAAAAAATCCAAGATGGCGGCGGTTTTTTTCAAACTTCCCCCACTGGTACCGAATGGGACTTTTGAGGGGTTACATAGGAGATCATTATCTACACATTCCCGTTGAGATCGGTTGGTTACTAATTTTTTCCACCTCAACCTCGAGATTGACTGGCCAATCGATGATGTCTTGGAAGTAGCTGGCGTCCTGTGGCAGGTCTCCTTGCCGACAAGCTGTTTTCTTTTAGTCTTCGTTGGATTGTTCTCTCACTGACTTGAGTTCTACGCACGGCTTGTAGCAGATGTTGATTCTGAAACGCTGTAATTCTACGATTTCGTAAAGTATTCAGGACAATAAAGCGGTCGTCAATTGCATTTGTCTTCTGTTTTCTTCCGGAACCCACTCGCCTGGTGAAATTTCCCGTTTCCATATACCGATTCCAGGCATCCTGGACTGTTGTTCGAGGAATGCACAGGGTATCGGACACATAACGTTGACTTCAGCCATCCTCAATTAAACCCACAATACGGGCAACATCCGTCACAGATAATGGCATTTTTTAATTTGACAACCGTTGTATCTCTGCCGTTGTTGTCATATTGCAAGTACTTATAAATCCGTTTTCGCTTATGTATGTCGCCTTGATTATTTACACATAAAACTTTTTGCCTGCGAAGCATTTTTCCGAGACGTTCGTTTTAAAGCAGCGTATCTCCAATAAAAAGAGAGATAATGTCGTCATTACAAAAATAAAATGCTCACAAAAGCAGTGGCGTGTCGTATAGGGGGCCAGGGGGGGGGCAAACGCCCCCTCCGCCCCTATGCGTTTGGCGCCCCTGGCGCCCTTTGAAAAAAATAGAAAAACTAAATTTAACGCTAAAACAAACGGCGCCCTTCCGTGCCCTGAGCTCTTGAAGATAAAAAAATGACGTATATATTTCTCACATTTTATTTTTGTTTTTTAACTTAACTTAAATATAAGCAAACATTCTTATATTTAATAATTTAAATCTCTAATGTAGTAGGCGTTTATACTACGTACGAAAGTTTCCATATGGGTTTGAAACTTGAAACTACGCTACCGCTAGACCATTGTCTATAAATAAAAATACAATGGCTAGACATAACGTTGCACCGGCGCGGCGCCGCCAAAGAAGAAGAGGAAAGCAGTCGCGATAGAAATAAATTCGGGGAATCCCCGACCAAAATATAATCGATTATAATGAAGTGCTGAATAAAATTAATATATTGTCCAATCGCACTTGCAAAAGGTTAATATCAACTTATGTACAGCTGCTCATATGAGTACTGCAGTAACTATAGATCTCAAATCATTAAGAAGTGAAAAATATTTTGAAAATTTTTAAAAGCAGGCTACTATTTTGGCAAATAAATGCAATACGTCAACATCATTTTCCAAAAAAAGGCAAAGAATAAAAAAAAAATCATGATGAAATCCAGAATGATTACCTACATCAAAATTCTGAAGATAATTTGAAGATATCAGTGTTTTATGGTACTTTAGACATTTCAACTGGTACTCTAGAGAATCATTTTGAAGAATATGGATGGATATGGACGCCAATAATGACAATTTATAATGTCTTATGGATTGTTATGGATTATTCTTTAGTTGATGAATATAAACATTTTTGCAGTTTATTAGAAGAAATTAATGCAATGACAACAAATTTGCACCTGACGAATATTTATCGTTTTTAATTTCCAATGTCCTAGAGTCATATCATATCTACATAAAGATGTGCATTACTGAAGATTTTTTACACTATAGCCACCAACAGTGCTGGTGCAGAAGGATCTTTCAGTAGATTAGGAAGAATTAATAATTACCAGAGGATTATTTATCACTTCTCAGTATTGAAGCAGACACAGCCCTGGATCTAAATATAGACGAAATAATTGATTCTTTTAAATCGGTTAAAACAAGACGCTTGCATCTCTGAAATAACTGTTTTGTATACTAACTTTTTTAATAAACAAATTTATAATTAAAAAAAATAAAAGTTTTCATGTAGTCTTACCTTAGTATATTTAAAAAAAGTTTGTCATTTATTTGATCCTTTATTGATCATTGCGCCCCTTAAGGTCTTCGCCCCCTCCGCCCTTTTATCCACGACACGCTATTGCACAAAAGATGAGGCTACAATGTGATTTAATTTAGCAAAATGGTAAAGAGCAAACATGTTTCTTTTGGCAAGATCTACCACCCCTTAAGAGTCCATTTCACTAGTCCGAAAAAGTAGCAAAATAAGCGTTCGGCATTTAACGTTTTATGTAGAACTGGTTAGGTATTTTTATACAAATGAAGAAAATTAAAGATAAAGGATTATACTATACTATATGCGTATTGTAGCACATTTTTAGACAACTTTTTTATTTTTAAAATTTTGATGGTCAAACATCAACAAAATATTCCTTATGTTTGGACTAAATTTTCTCGAAAATAAAGACAATTTAAAATTCCGTTACAATGCGGAAATAGATTGAAGTTTTGTGCTTACAGTGATATATAATTTATATGGGTTTATAACAAATTTCTCGCTATTTTATGGCAAATACTGAAGCTCTGCAAACCTTAATCAAGCCTTAATCAAAGCACGTGTGTTTGGAATTTTTGGTGTGGCTTAAAACGACAGGATCGGGCTAAGCCTTAGGCAAAATTCTGAAATCTATACTAATATATAAAATCCTTAAGTGACTGACATACTGATTAATCACGATCCTGCTCAAACCACTTAACGTAAGAAGCTCAATTTTGGCATTTTTCTTGTCATTATAAGTGCGCTTCTCTACTTCAGATTTCGAATTTTGCCATTTCAAATACAGTATCTTTTTTTCCTCTACAAGTTTTTCAAGTTCAACAACTCAACGTAAGAAGCTCAATTTTGGTATACAGGTTGATTCTAGGGTGTAGAGGTTCGATAAGAAGGGATTTTTCGAAATTCCAGTTCCAAGAGGGTGAAACCACCCCTCAAATATTACAATATTTTTTATTTAAAAAACGGTCAAGTTTCCGAAAAAACGCTTAAACACGTATATTTTATTTTGTTTTTTTACATATTTTAAGATTTTTTAAAAATGTATACAGTGTGTTTCGAAAAATCTGGTCATTGATTAATCACGATCCTGCTTAAAGCGCTTGACGTAAAAAGCTGATTTTTGGAAAACAGATTGACTTTAGGTGTAGAGGTTCGATAAGAAGGGATTTTTCGAAACTCGAATTCTAAGGCGGTTACTTACTTAATGACAGCTCATGGACATGTCTCATAGTAGTAAAATAGCTTGGAATCTAATCAAGAAACTGGATGGTGACCCAAAACTAAGCAAGGCCCCTGCCAATGTAACACCCAATCAAGTGGCCAACCAACTCCTTCTAAATGGCAAATTCAACTCCAAACGCCAGAACACCAAAATCAAACGCCTAATATCAACTGAAAACACCAACTTTCAGAAATCATTTACCATGAAACGGTTGAACAATGCTATAAATACCATGAAGAATGGAAAAGCCGCTGGGATTGACGATATGTGCGTTGAACAGATCAAAAATTTCGGTCCTGGAACCAAAAAATGGATACTTAAACTTTTCAACGTATGTTGCGAAACCTTTCAAATTCCAAAACTGTGGCGGAAGTCAAAAGTAGTAGCACTCCTTAAACCCGGAAAAGATCCAGAGTCTCCGAAAAGCTACCGACCCATATCCCTCCTTTGCCATCTGTTTAAGCTCTACGAAAGACTAATCCTCTACAGAATAGAGAAGACCGTCGATTCAAAGCTGATTCCACAACAGGCAGGATTCAGACCTGGAAAGTCCTGCACCAGTCAAATCCTCGCATTGACAGAACATATCGAGGAGGGTTTTGAGATTAAACACATCACAGGGCTGGCCCTAGTCGACCTAAGTTCCGCCTATGACACGGTAAACCACAAGATATTACTGCATAAAGCCAATGAGACCTTGAAAGATTACCACCTAGTCAAGATACTCGAATCCTTGCTCCAAAACAGGCAGTTTTTCGTAAAACAGTCGATGGCGAAACCAGAAGAATGAGTTGGCATGCTGGCACCAATTCTTTTCAACATATATACAAATGACCAACCTATTCCAGATAACACTAGAACCTTTGCATATGCAGATGACCTAACAATATCAGTTGAAGGCAAAGGGTTCGAAGATATCGAGGAGAAACTAGAAAGCGCCCTAAAAACAATGTCAACCTATTACAAAAAGAATTCTTTAAAACCCAACCCCACCAAAACTAAAGTGAGTGCATTTCACCTTAATTCGAGACAGGCGACCCGCAGACTTAATGTTACATGAGACGGGACACTACTAGAACACACAGATAAGCCTACCTATCTTGGCGTCGTGCTGGACAGAACATTGACCTACAAATATCACTGCGAAAAAACACGCAAAAAAGTAGAAGCACGAAATTCCCTTATAAGGAAGCTGACCAATAGTAAATGGGGAGCCAAACCTATCGTGGTCAGAACTTCTGCTCAAGCTCTGTGTTTTTCAACTGCAGAATATGCCTGCCCAGTGTGGTGTAGATCTGTCCATGCAAAAAAGGTGAACATCAGTCTGAATGAAACATGCAGAATAGTGACAGGTTGTATGAAACCCACTCCCTTAGAAAACCTTTACAAGCCCCGATTTACGCAGAAAAGCTCATGAACATACTGAGAAGTTAAAACAAACCTTTGATGCTCGTCACTCAATTTTTGGCCAAGGGTGCGGCACAGGTAGACTTAAATCCAGAGGCCGTTTCCTAAGCCACCCCCTGGTTGAACCCCCCTCCCACTACCCACTTAGAGAGGACCCACCAAATGGTGTTTCTAGCGACTGGAAAACCTGGAGAATGCTCAACCGAATCAGAACTGGGGTGGCCCCAGTAAAATCTAATTTGATCAAATGGGGCTTGCTGGACAGAAATGACGACAAATGCGACTGCGGCGCCTTTCAGGACATGGAACATCTTCTTCAATGTCCTGCGTGCCCCCACAGATGTACCCTCGATGACCTGTGGCTGGCTAAACGGGAAGCATTGGACGTAGCCTATTACTGGGTTAATATACTATAATATAATCCGGATACGAAAAAGTAAAGTAAGTTTCGGAAAAACTCTTAAACACGTATATTTTATTTTGTTGTTTTACATATTTTAAGATTTTTTATAAATTTATAAAGGGTGTTTCATAAAATATGACCATTGAGTAATCACGATTCTGCTTAAACTGGTTGACGTTTAAAGCTGATTTTTGGTAAACGGATTGACTGTGGGGTGGAGAGGTTCGATAAGGAGGGGTTTCTCGATTCTCAAATTCCAAGCGGGTGAAAACGCCCCTCAAATATTACAATATTTGTTATTTAAAAAACGGTTAGTCTTTCGGGAAAACGCTTGGATAAGTTAATTTATTTGTTTTTTTTATATATTTTAATTTTTTTTAAAAATCATACAGGGTGTTTCAAAAAGTTGGGTAATTTCTTAACCACGATTCTGCTTAAACTGCTTGACGTAAAAAGCTTATTTTTGGCAAACGGATTTTTCGAAAGTCAAATTCCAACGAGATGAAACTACCCCTCAAATATTACCAAGTTGTATAATAATATCGTCATATTGTTTTTTCTCATGCTGACATAAATGTGAGAAAATTTTATCCAGTTTGTATGTTAATGGAAATTCTTGCTTTGCTTTATCATCACCATTACAAATGATTAATTCGACGCGAACGAAGTCGCTGGTACACGCTAGTATAATATATATTTCCTTCGGCCACACGCCCGCTTTACCCGGCCCCTGAGAGCGACCTGAAAGTACAGCGTAATAGACTCTTAAAATGTAGAGTGTTGAATGTAGAATGTAGAATGTAGAATGAGTAAGAGGGGGGGTTAATCACTGCGACCCTAAAGATCTATTGTGTCCCCTTTCTTGAGTCATCACACAATTTATAACCCATCATACCCCTGTTGTAGAGGGGACAAGGTATTTCCCATCCTCCTCTGACAACAGTTCTTCCTCCGAGGGTACACACCCTTCCACGGTTGGAGTTTGGCCCTCCGTGCCGGCCTTCACAGTTAAGGAGCTTGCCTCCGGCTGAGGAACCCGTGAGGTGGAGGCTGGAGGATCTGTCTCCATTTTCTCCACCTCTTTAACTTGGTCCCTCCTTAGACCTGATACCGGTGTTGTACCGTACTTATAATAGAGGATAGGTCCCTTTTTCTCTATTGCCTCCTTGGTTTGGTTTGGTTTGGTTTGCTTTGGACCTGACCATGACCCTCCTCCCTCGAGTTGATGACTGGCCAACTCGATGTCCTTACATTGAAGTTCTGACCTTGGATAAGGCTCAGCAGGTAGGTGGTGTCTTTCCCCTTGCTCCTAGGCAGAAATACCGTTATGGCCGCCCCTTTAGGGATGTTTTCTCGCTTCACTGCAACCAGTTCCGGCCCTTGCCAATTTTCAAGCTTAGGTGCGATTTCCACCAACCAATTCGCCGATTCTTGAGATATACAATCTATGAGGATCATGCCCACCCGAAAGTGTATCCCCGCAAAACGCAGCTGACCCACATTTTTTAGATCGTTGTGTTGCGATCCGATCGCCACTACTTCGTCCAGTATCGCCTCTTCTAGAGACGTTTGCTGGACGGTGGTCAGAGCAACCTCTGGGAAATCCTTTGGCAGCACCGCCATTTTCACTTGTCCAGCAATAGCGGCAAAGCTGGTGATACGTCCCTGCTTGCCTCCCGGTGTTGGACAGCTTTCCATCCTGTCGGAGAAGAGGTGAGAGGTTCTCGCTCCCTCTCTTGCCCTTTGATGGAAATGAGTCAGGTTGTTTCTTGGTTTCTTTACTCTCCCCTTTTCGGAGGAGTGTTTTCGCTTTCGCTTCCTCTGGAGCAAGTTCTTCGTGGAACAGTCGGAGGTATCTCCGTGCTTCTGCTCTGCTAAGACCTACTCTCAGAGGATTGTCTAGCCCGCCTGGTTGACCCAGGCCGGTTAGACGAAACGGTAGCTTATGTCGCTTATTGGGTCTAGAGGAACTTTAAAAGAGGACTCTTAAAATAATTGCACTTATTTCTGGGACACCCTGTCGGACCAGAGCTCCATTAAAGCCGCATTTCCCACAGCTGCGAGCCGTTTCCGTGAACAGGCAGCGCACACATACACCGTCGCCGCTTATCGCTGGCTGCAATTAAATCTGGTGCATTCGACGGAATAGTTAAACAACCGCAATTTGCAGTAAAATCCGCTCGGCGAATATTGTTTTACAATAGTTCGGACTAGAGATGTGTAGTTCGTGGACGAACTAAGCTCCAATGAACTATTCCGACACCGGGATGAAAGGAACTAGTACTCAGGACCTATTCCGGGATCGAGACTGTGACCGATATACATACAGAAAAGTCCACAGACTTCGAGATATAGGAAAATCAAGTCCATTTAGCGTGTGTCCAAAGTTTTCAAAAACGACAGTTTTGTTTAGACTGACGTTTAATTTCATCTGACCTCTCGGTGAATTATTTCTTTTTATGGGGGTACATAAAATCTAAAATTTACGGCCATGAAGAAATTCAAAACTTGGAGCAGTTAAGGCAGAAAATATTTAATGCCTTTGACACTGTCACCTCTGATATATATATCATGTGAGGAGAGGGGATTTTATGATCGTTTGGGTTATTGTTTAATGCAAGAGGGAGGCATTTTTGAACAATTTTTGTAATTTTTTAAATTTCATTATCATGTTTGTTTACCGTTTACCCATTACCTACCTTGACGAACATGGGAAAACAAAGGTCCTTTTCAGGACCACAAATATTTTGATTGAGAAATTTGTTACTTTTATTTTTTTTTGATTAAAAAAACAAAAGTTGTTAATATAATACCAATTTAAAAGTGTTTTAGTTGTTTTAATACACACTATGATATAAATTTTTTATTATTATAATGTACAGGGTGGGTCAAATTCGACGCTTTTAAATGGAAACACCCTTTTCTATAGGAGATAGACGAAAACTAATATCGGAGCTCAATTTTCACCAAAAACATGATGGTGAAAACCGCACATCAATATCTGTTACCGTTTCGGAGTTACGGGGTGTTTTTCAAAAATGTGCATTTTTAACAAATCGCTGTAACTTTTTTGCTATCGAAAATTTTGTATTTCTATAAAAAACATTTCCAAAGCACCTTTTTACCTAGAATTTAATGGTTTAAGTATAATTTTTTTTAAATTAATAATTTAAGAGTTATCAACAGAAAAATTGATTTTTTATTTGGGACACCCTCTATATTTTTAATTAACGGAAAAGAACTTAAAATTACCTTTCCAAAAATATAGCACACTTGATAATTTGTTATAATCTCTTCCGAAATACAGAATTTTTAAAAGTTCGCCACTTTTAACTAGTAGGCTTTGGACCCTTTATTGATGATATGCACATAATGGAACTCGAAAACATATTTTTCCAGCAAGACGACGCACCGCCTCTGATCGCTGAAGTTATCAGCAAATTTCTGCATCCAATTTCAAGAATAATTGAATAGCCAACCAAGATTCCAGCCGTTGGCCGTCGAGGCCGCCTGACTTAGTGCCCATGAATCTAATCCTATCGATATATTTGCGGAAAAATAAAGGTTCCTTATTCTTCCGTATAATCTAAACAAGAATTAGAAATACTTAGCAGTTATGAGAGGGTATCTTTCACCCCTACTGAGTTAATGAATTCCGCGAGAAATGTTCAAAAACTGCCCCGTCTGTCCATAACAGAAGACGGTCGATATGTCGAACACCTAGAGCAAAATCTCATGTCTTGGTTTGCTATTTATTTTTCTTGTTATTAGATATAGTTTAAATGTGTTGATGTTGATTAAATATATTTTAAATAGTTATAAAATTCTGCATCTCTCATAGCAAATATTATTTTTGTTTTAATTGATGCTCACAGCTAGATTTTTTGCATTACAGCCGGTGCCGTTCAAAGCCTACTCATTTAAAGCGGGCGAATTTTTATATACTGTATATCTCGAAGAGGAATCGAGCAAAATATCAAGTGTGTTATATTTTTGGAAAGGTAACTTTAAATTATTTTCAATAAATTAAAAATACACAGGGTGTCCCATATAAAAATCAAATTTTCTGTTGATAATTCTTAAATTATTAATTTTAAAAAAATATACTTAAACCATTAAATTCTACGTAAAAAGGTGCTTTGGAAATGTTTTCATAAAAATACAAAATTTTCCATAACAAAAAAGTTACAGCGATTTGTTAAAAGTGCATATTTTTGAAAAACACCCCGTAACTCCGAAACGGTAACAGACATCGATATGCGGTTTTCACTATCATGTTTTTGACAAAAAAAATTGAGCTCCAGACACCGATATTAGTTTTCGTCTATCTCCTATAGAAAAGGGTGTTTCCATTTAAAAGCGTCGAATTTGAACCACCCTGTACATTATTAATACTATTATTCATTCGAAATGGCATTAAGGCCCAATTGCACCAATGATTTAAATTTTTCTTAAAGATAAGTAGAGCTTAGAATGAGCTGTATTTATATTTACTTAAATACTCATCTTAAATGAGGGAATTTGACTGATACAATTTTTGAATTTGAATTATTTTTAATGATACTAACAATTTTAGTTCAATTTTTAATAAAATCTACTTAATATTAATAGAAATCCAAGAGATTTGAAACCTCTTTTAGCGATATATACATTCTCAAATGAATTACAGATGCCCTTATTTTCTATGAAAACACGCAGCTTTTTTCACAGTCTCTGCAGTTGCTATAGCTATAAAAAAACTATTTTTTAAGGTGTGAAAATTGCGACACAAGCTAAATCGACTTGATTTTTCCTCTGTCTCGAAGTGTTGGCCAGCGCGCGTAGCCCGATGCTAGAAAGGAGTGGGGAGTGCCAGCCGTATGTTATCGGATCCGGACCTCAAGGAACTAAATAGAGGACTAGAGGAACTAAATAAAAGACTAGTTTACGTACGGATCGGCCAGAGCCTTTGATGCTAGGCAGGCGTGGTGAGTGCCAGCCGTATATTATCGGATCCGGACTCTAATTAAAAGACTAGTTAACGGGAATCTATTCAGTCGACAGATTCGAGATATAATACAAGGCGACGACGATGGATTCGGCCTTGTCTATTACCACAACCGGCTTAATCACCACGGAAAATTGTCGTGGATACTGTTTTCGATTTTTAGTTTGTTCTTTAAATATTTTATGGGAATGTTTTACTTTAGGTCCCTAAAATTAAGAAATATCTTATAAAACGAAGTAGATATTCTGAATTTTTAGACAAAAACAAGAAGCTTGAAGTGAGGAAAAATGCATTTTTTTGTAAAATTTTCGTAATATTTGCTTCAATTGATTTGTGATATAGTTTTTTAAACTCTGATTTCAGTCTCTTTTTTAATTTTTTTTATCTGCAATAAAACTTACCTATATGTTTTTAACACACACAATTACACGTCTCGTTATATTTCGTACATTATAAAAATTGTACAGATCATACTGTGAATAGTTGGCAAAACTGGCAACGAAACCCAAGCAAGCAACGGGGATGTCAATGTTAGTCGGGAATTATTGTGAACTAAAGACCTAGTTCAGGGAACTAATCCTCTGCAGGAATTAGAACTAAGGAACTAGTTCCTGCCAAGGAACTAGAATTCCCAACTCTAGTTCGGACCGAGCTTTACGCCCGACCGTAAAAGGACTCGAATGACCGATTAGGATCGCGCTCTATTGTCCACAGATTATTATTAAGCTCGTTTGATTTTTATTCGCGATACCATTGTGCGAGCACTAGGGCTTTTAACCTAGAATTAATACTCAACTTCATGGCTTTTAACGTTATACCCGCTAATGGGAAATTAAGTGTGTAAGGTTAATGGCGATGGAATTTAGAATTACTGTTTAGATTTTTCGATTTTACGGATATTTAAGAGTCTATTACGCTGTACTTTCGGGTCGCTTTCAGGGGTCGGGTAAAGCGGGTGTGTGGACGAAGGAAATATATACGAGTCCTAACAACTATATGTTGGGACAAGGTCATATTTTGGAATTATTGCCCTGGTTTTTCAAAATGGAGTGAAAAATATATGTTTAATTTTTTAAATATAAACATAGCAATATATCCTAAACAACTTGACAATATTTTTAAGAATTTGTAAATCAATCCATATTTACAGTAGCGGATTTTGTTCATAAAAGGACAAATTTGCCTGACAACTAAATGTTGGGACAAGTATTTTTAAATAATTAATATCATAGGCGGCTTTGCTATAAACGTCACAAATGTCGCAAACTGTTTACTTCAGCATTGACAGCTTGTAAGTAACTCAATACTTCGAGTAGTGAGACTTACTGTAAGTAATTTTATTTTTTTTAATTTTCAATTTTATTTATTTAATCCAAAGTAATGGTCCGTGAAAAAGCTACAAATCAAAAAACTACGCGAAATTATCATTCGTCAATACAATACGGGAAAAACAATTCGAAAAATTTCTGATGATTTAAGTATTCCAAAAACCACGGTCTTTAATATAATAAAAAAATATGGCGAATCTGCCAGTGTAGGCGTTAGAGGTAAAAGTTCGGGAAGGCCAAAAGTTGTATCTCAGAGAGATTTACGAAATTTAGTAAAAATTTGCAAGTCTGCGAGAAGAAGTACTCTTCGCGAAGTAACATTTAAATGGAATACTGTAACTGGATTAAATATATCAAGAGAATGTTGCCGAAAATATATCCATAAATGCGGTCTGGGGTTTTACAAGGTAAACTTTATTTTGTGTGGATAATCAATTACCTGAAGATTATTGATACAAATTCTTATTTAGGCCAAAGAAAAACCGCTACTGACAGAAATTCAAAAGAAGAATCGCTACAATTGGGCAAAATTTAAATTATCGTGGACACAAAATGATTGGAATAAGGTCATATTTAGCGATGAGACTAAATTTGATGTTTGCGTTGGAGATCATCGGCAAAGAATAATACGAAATAAAGCAGAAGCCTTTCATAAAGATTGCTTAAAGAGGGTTGTTAAACTTCCTAAGGGGATTATGGTTTGTGGTTGCATGTCAGCAAGAGGTTTGGGCAAATTAAATTTTATAGATGGCACTGTTAACGCCCAAAAATATCAACATATACTTGAGACCTCACTTTTGCCTAGTGCTCAAGAATTGTTTCCAAACGAAAATTATATTTTTTAACAAGATGGAGCATCGTGCCATTCAGCAAAAAATTTTCAACTAAAAATTGGTTCGGTATATAAAAGTTCTATCCTATCCTGCAATTAGTCCGGACCTCAATGTTATAGAAACTGTGTGGCATAAAATGAAGCAATATTTAAGAAACCACCCTCAACGAACAATTTTTGATTTGCGGACAAAACTGCAGGAAATTTGGGATAATTTTTCTCCTCAAATATGCCAATCTTTGGTAAATACAATGCCATTAAGTGTTCAGGCAGTTGTTAAGGCGAAAGGTGATGTAACTCCGTATTAAATAAATTTCTTGTTGTGCTGTCCCAATATATAGTTGTCAGCAAATTTGGCTTGATTTTGGCAAAATAAGCTATTATCAAAAGTGATTTGTTTGCAAAGTTATAAAAATATAGTAAAATTGTCTAGACCATATTGTAATGTTTGAATTTAGAATAATAAACAAAATAAATTGAGTCGTTTTAACAAATTACTATTTTTATTACAAAAAAGATCTTGTCCCAACATATAGTTGTTAGGGCTCGTATTATATTTAAAAAATCTGCCTATAAGGCCCGATCCTGTCGTGTTAAGCCACACCTAAAATTCCAAACACACGTGCTTTAATTAAGGCTTGATTACGGTTTGCTGAGCTTCAGTATTTGCTATAAAATAGTGAGCAGTTTGTTACAAAACCATATAAATTATATATCACTGTAATCACAAAACTTCAATCTATTTCCGTATTGTAAAGGAATTTTAAATTATGTCCCTATTTTCGAGAAAATTTAGTCCAAACATATGGAATATTCTGTTGATGCTTGACCATCAAAATCTTAAAAATAAAGAAGTTGCCTAAAAATGTAGTATAATCCTTTATCTTTAATTTTCTTCTTCATTTGTATAAAAATACCTAGCCAGTTTTACATAAAACGTTAAATGCCCAACGCTTATTTTGCTACTTTTTCGGGCTAGTGAAATTGACTCTTAAAGTGAGATTTAGAAATAGCAAAGGGAGATGAACACAGGCAAAACGGCAGAAAACTGCAGGGTCCAGCAATATTGCGTCGGGGATCTGTACTAGGGTTTCCGGAACCGGAGCTGTTTTTCGGAACCGGGAATTTTGGTACCGCACCTTTTAGGAATCGGGATTTCCCGTGTTTAAAATGAATATACAGGGTGGTCCGAACTGTATTCCGGAAACTTCAGCAGCATATTCTGCACATAAAAATAAGTAAAAAGGTTCGTATAAATGTATGTCCGTAAATGCTTAATTTCGGAGATACAGGGTGTAGAAATTTTATTTTTATTTCGATTTTTTCCAAATATTTTTTGAAGTAACGTCAATATATGGATGAAAATTGGTGTCTAGGAGTTTTTTGACATGAAAAATTTGATTTTGATGTTAATATGACTCCTACTTATAGAGGGCGCCACCTACATATTTTTTAACTGGTTTAAAGAGTAATAACTTTTCGTCCGTACCTGTATAAAAGTACTGAGTACAAAAATATACATTTACGACGTTTTTTACTTAAAAAAAAGTCTCTTGGTAAAAATCGCTACGAGTAATGATTCTCGAGATATTTTGAATCGAAATTATCAATACCTGTCATCACTGACATAAATTAAACATGTTGACTTAATAGTTATTAGACTGAAATCATAAATTTGAAATGTTTTTGTGCCAAAAGTTCAACAGAAATTGTTTTATCATTATTTTTTCGAAGAAAAATTTATGATTAATAAAAAAAATATAAAGTTCCCAAATTTATCATTTCAGTCAAATAATTTATCTATCCAAAGCTTTTATTTTTTTTGTCCATAATGACATATATTCACTATTTCTATTCTAAATATCTTGAGAACGGTTGCTCGCAGCAATTTTTACCAAGAGATATTTTTTACGTAGAAAATGACGGTATGATTTTGAGTGTATATTTTTTCACTCAGTAGTTTTATACAGGTACGGACGAAAAGTTATTACTCTTCAAAACAGTTAGAACACATGTAGGTGGCGCCCCCTACAAGTAGGAGTCATATTGATATCAAAATCAAATTTCTCATGTTAAAAAACTCTTAGTCACCAATGTTCATCCAAATATTTACGTTACTTCAAAAATTATTTGGAAAAAATCGAAATAAAAATGAAACTTCTACACCCTGTATCTCCGGTGAAGCTCTGCACCTGAAACTAAGCATTTTTGGACATACATTTATACGAACTTTTTTACTTATTTTTATCTGCAGAATATGCGGCCGAAATTTCCGGAATACAATTCTGACCACCCTGTATATATGTGCAGGGTGTCCCACTAAGAATAGCTCTCGATTGTATCTCGGAAAGTATTAGCCGTAGGACCTGCGGGAAAAAATATTTATAACTAAAGAGGTTAAGAGAAATTGCTGGAAATTATTTTTAAGTTTGTAGAACGACCGCTAGGGGGCGCAACTGCAACAAAAAATAAGAAAATGGAGTTTTTACACAATTTTGCCTGAATAAGGTGTACTATAAGTAATAGATTCATAATCTTCAGTAAATTTTGAATATTTTTTGTAAGAGCCATTTTCCCTTATCTACCAAAATAAAGTGGTGGGGGGAGATTAGATCTGTTTTTATTTAAATATTAATAGCTCCGGACTGGACGATCGGAATCCAACAAACGAGGGCTTGTTTAAAAGAGCGTTTCTTATTCTATATTTTACCATATAAACAATAATAATAAGCGTTTGAACGTAGACGCTAGGGGGCGTTGTCTTACAATTTAACAAAAATTGCGTGTTTTTTCAAAAAATTTAAATGCGATAGTATACGTAATTTTAGCTGATAGTAAAGAGTAATAAAAGCTTAACAAGTCAGCGAAAACCGCATCTTGATATCTTTTTTCACTCCAAAGTTATTAGCAAAATTATAATAAATACGAAAATATTCCATAGCAGTTACGCCCTCTAGCGGCCGTCCTACAAACTTGAAAATAATTTCCAGCAATTTCTCATGGTCTCATTAGTTATAAATATTTTTTTCCGCAACCTCTACGACTAATACTTTCCGAGATGCCAGGCGAGAGCTATTCTTAGTGGGACACCCGGTATACAGGGTGGCGCACCTCATTCGCCTCGTTTGATTATACGAAAACGGAAAGATATGGAAACAAAATATTTTATGGGTATATGTGGGGAGTCAATGTGCACAATTTAAAATTATTTTGAAATATACAGGGTGTCTCAGAACTAAGATCCATACCAAAGTTATATTTTTTCTTATGGAACACCCGGTATTTTATTTCATTTTTGGATTCTTGGGCCCAAAAAAAGACATTTATTATAAGGGTTTAATATGTTTAAAATCATGCTACAAGAGAATTGATTATCAATACCCTGTACATTACTTTTCAGAATTAATACTTGTGCTGAGTTTAAAGGCAAAGAAATAAACTTTACTGAAAAATGTTATTGCTTCCTTAAATTTATACAGGGGTACCAAAAATTAGTTATTTATTTTAAGAATTTATTTTACATAAAAACCTTGTTATTTTAAATGCAACACCCTGTATTTTTTTAAATAAATCGAAGCAGATTCAAATGCTCTTTCAAACTATATTAGGGCTTCCTATACCTACCTATCTCAGATTTTGAGTAAAAAGCGATTTTTAAATAAAATGGCAATCAAGATGGCTGGTGCCGACAGTTAGTAACTATTTTAAAAATCGACATTAGTTTATAGACTTTATTTAAATCTATACCAATTTACTTTTATTTAATTGACCTCCAATAGTTTAATAAATAATATTTATTAATATGTATTTATTATTCTATCAAGAAAAAGGAAGAAGTAGTTCTTTGTTTTATTTTACGATAACTTGTATATATATGAATTTTTTATAAAAGAGCAATTTACGGCAAATTCATTTTCTTCACTTCCAACGACAGGTTTCTGCCTAATAGGTTTTTTATAAACTACACTACCAACTTTGCGAAATAGGAAATAGGACAAGTAGTTTTTCAAAGGAACGCTTATCAGGAAGATTCCTATTTTGATGTCTTTGAGCATTAGCTCTTGAGGCCAAGAAATAATTTTCCTCACAAAACAAAATCACTAGTAACATATCCATTCGTTCCACAAGCAGATATGGCTTTATTTTTCTTCATAAAATAAAGAATACTTACTTATTGTGGGTAAATTTTAGTAAACTGTTTAAATAATAATGTCCATACACAATGTCGATTTTGAAAATAATTACTAGCTGTCACTAGAAAATTTCCATGGCGATACCAGCCATCTTGATTGCCATTTTATTTAAAAATCGCTTTTTATTCAAAATCTGAGATAGATAGATCTATATCTATATTAGGGTTTCCTATGAAACCCTAATATAGTTTGAAAGAGCATTTCATTCTGCTTCGATTTATTTAAAAAAATACAGGGTGTTGCATTTGAAATAACAAAGTTCTTATGTAAAATAAATCCGTAAAATAGGTCACTAATTTTTGGTACCCCTGTATAAATTTAAGAAAACAATAACATTTTTCAGTAAAGTTTATTTCTTTACCTTTAAACTCAGCACAAGAATTAATTCTGAAAAGTAATGTAGTAAAGGGTGTTGATAATCAATTCTCTTATAGCATGCATATTTAAATATCTTTAAATATCTCAAAAACCAATGATTTTAAGCTTATTATAATTATATTTATTATAATAAATGCCTTTTTTTGGGCCCAAGAATCCAAAAATGAAATAAAATACCGGGTGTTCCATAAGAAAAAAATATAACTTTGGTATGAATCTTAGTTCTGACACACCCTGTATATTTCAAAATAATTTTAAATTTTGCACATTGCCTCCCCACATATACCCATAAAATATTTTGTTTCTACATCTTCCGTTTTCGTATAATCAACCGAGGCGAATGAGGTGCGCCACCCTGTATGCTTCATCAGGCATTTACTTGAAAGATTGTTCAAACTGTATCATTAACATTTATAATAAATAAGTTTTCATGTTTTTATAATTATTATTATCAATAGAACAGTTTATTTGTATTTAGAAGGTATTTAGCGTAAAATAAATGTTTTACAAAATATTTTTTTCTCTTTAGTAGTCATCTAAACAAGGAGTGCGGTAATGAAAATGCGTGACGAGTTAAGAAGCTCTCAACTCACTCAAAATGCGTGAGTTAAGAGCTTCTTAACTCACTGACGGTAGATAAATCAAATTTACCTGTGTATTTCGTTCGTTCATTTTTGATCCCTCCGTATAAAATTAGCCTCAGTATTTTTTAACTTTCATTTTAATAAGTTTATTTTTATTTTAATATCAAACGATGATAAAATAGAAACTGTACTAAATAGAATGAAAAGGAAAAATCAAATACCTCTACGTTTCGCTGAATGAAATAATTCGGAATTATCAGAGCTAGACGCAAGGTATGCGTTGTATTTCATTCTTGCTTTTTTTGTATTCGATTGAAGAAAAAATAAATAAGTTGGCAACGTTTCAGTAGGGGAAACCGGGGCAAATTTCTTGTTATTGCTGTAACGTTTTTGCAACTAGAGCGCACTCATCAGCGTATTGAAGTTCTGTGATGAATTTTATACGTATTTTTGCCCTGAATCTTTTTATGTTGAACAAACCGCCGTCGTTTCTGTATCTAATGCTCATTCCACTTTCATGCAGTTTGCTGTCCACTATAATAGAGAGCGCTGCCATGCATCTGTTGAATATACCCCAGTGCAGTTATGACATTCACCATGTTGAAATTGCAAAAATTTTTAGAAAGCTGCGACCACTGAAAATAGTTAGCCTTAGTAACCCTTATTAACATACTAAAAGTCCCCATTTGTCCGATGTCTGCGTCATCAAAAAAAATCGGCCGCCATCTTGAATTTTGGTACTTTTTGGGAAAAAATGTAAATAACTCGAAAACGGTTTGTTATAGCAAAAAACTTCAAGAGGTAAAAATTAAAGAAAATAAAAAATCTATCTATATATAGAATCAATAAAAAATAGTTTATTATCCTAACGCAATGACGTACAAAAAAAATTTGAAAATCGAGCAATTTTTAAAAGGAATCACCGAAATGCAAATTACTAATTTTTTAAGCTTATTAACAAATAACATGGATATTTAGCATCAATTCAACTGAAATACAATCCTTGTGACATTTTCAAGAAATATTTTTTATTGATGGGTTAATAATATTTCAAAATTAACAGAAATTGTAAAAGCTATCCTTTACTAAATACATGTGTACTAATAATGTGCGAAAGCAGTCTCCACCTTGTCCCGGTCGGGGCTATTTGCACTTAAACCTAGGTCTTATTGTTACCATTTTGTAAACAACTTGTTTTTAAAAATACAGTGACAGTTTGAAAAATTACGCTACAGGTTGGAAGAAAAAAATAAAATGTAATGTAAACTGGCGACTTTCAAAACGTTGCAAAAAGATCCTCATCTGCGACAAATTACATCCGTTTTTTTAGATCCTGCAGCACAAAAATCTGAGCTAGTCGAAGCTGGAAATACATTCTTATTTTCATTATATGGTCGACATAGGCTAGCAAAAGATTTAGATCAGTTGAGGTATTTTAAATATAAAGCCCTTACATCTCGTCAGGTAATTATAGTAAAAATTTTGATTTAGCTACCTTACCTCCAACAACCAACGCAGCTGAAAATCATTATTATAGGACCTATTTATAAATGCAGTATTGGCTAAATAACGGAGAAGAGGCAACAGAATGTGGATGGAGTAAAAAACGGATACCTTAGTTCCAAAAACAATGTCAAACGCAGTGGCACCAGAATTTGTATTGAAAATGATTTACTGTAATTGCAAATCTGGATGTAATAAACTATGTACCATTGCGATCAAAAAAAGTAGTACAAGAATTAGTAGTCCCAGATGGAACTCCTGGTCTATAAGGATATTTGAATTATATTGAATTTTTTTTGGATTTAGCCAACAACACTGTTTTTTTTTGTTTATCCCTAATGCATCTGCAATGTCCCTTATGGGAACCCCATCCCTTAATCGCGTAAATATAATCGATTTTTTCTCTGGAGTTAAAGGCATTTTTTAAAAATTACGTGACATTGACACAAGAATACAGACCAGCAGATTAAGTCATATTTTGTTGTACTATTTTTTTTAATCGCAATGGTACATGTTTAAAATCCAATATGCCATGTTCATGCTTGTGTGGTAACTGTAATAGTATTTCTTGCGAGAACAAACAAATAATATCGGTCGATGAAGAACAAATCGAATAAAATTGTACATTTCATTTTTTTTTCTAGAGATGACAGTTTGAAAAGTTAGGTTTGATGTGTTACTACAAGTTGGTAACACATTTTTATTAAAATGGTCATAATTTGAATTATTGTTATTCGATTTGTAGGGGTATGTTTATAATGTATTTATCATAATGAAAAAGTGTTAAGATCTTAGGTTAAGATCGTAGAGGATATTTATGTCAAAAAGACATTCGCAAGTAGTTTATTACATTTTATTTTTTTCTTCCAACCTGTAGCCTAATTTTTCAACTATCACTGTATTTTTAAAAACAAGTTGTTTACAAAATGGCAACAAAAAGATCTTGGGTAAAGTGCAAATAGCCCCGACCGGAACAAGGTGGAGGCTGCTTTCGAACATTATTAGTACACATGTCTTTAGTAAAGGATAACTTTGACAATTTTTGTTAATTTTGAAATATTATTAAACCACCAATAAATATTTCTTGAAAATGTCACAAGGACTGTATTTTAGTTGAATTGATGCTAAATATCCATGTTATTTGTTAATAAGCTTAAAAAATAGTAATTTGCATTTCGGTGATTCCTTTTAAAAATTACTCGATTTAAAAAAAAAAAATTGTACGTCACTGCGTTAGGATAATAAACTATTCTTTATTGATTCTGATAGAGTTTTTTATTCTCTTTAATTTTTACCTCTGGAACTTTTTCGCTATAACGCACCGTTTTCGGGTTATTTACATTTTTTCCCAAAAAGTACCAAAATTCAAGATGGCGGCCGATTTTTTTTGATAACGCACACATCGGACAAATGGGGACTTTTAGTATGTTAATAAGGGTTACTAAGGCTAACTATTTTCAATGGTTGCAGCTTTCTAAAAAATTTTGCAAATTCAAAATTATTTGCACTGGCCTAATAGGAGAAGCGCTAAGACACATCCCTGCCTAATTCCTGTATTTGTTAGGAAGGGATCGCTCAGGTGATCCATGATCACCAACACTCTAGACTTTTATTTTTGGTATGGAGGTTTTTACACACTGTAAGAATTTGTTGGGTACTCCGATTTTTTGAATTGTCCAAAGTACATCTCTATTTACAGAGTCGAAGGCTTTTGTTAGATCAATGTATGCAACATAAACTTTACTCTGCGGTTTATTAGAGTATTAGTATATTACTTTTTCCTCTAGTTTTCAAACCAAAGCCCGTTTGCGATTCTGGGAGGATTTTTTCTGTATGTGGGTGCAAGCGGTTTGACATAATTTTTACAAGAACTTTTCCTCCGATAGCCAGTAGTGAAGTTCTCCGGTAGTTTCCGCAATGATGAACTTCCTTTTTTCTTAAATATATTCACTATATTCGCCTTGCGAGAGTCCTGAGTTACCTCTCCGCTTTCCCATATGACATCGCAGAGAGCCTTAAAAGTCCATTTCATTTCACTACTCCGAAAAAGTAGCAAAATAAGTTCGGCATTTAACGTTTTATGTAAAACTGGCCAGGTATTTTTACACAAATGAAGAAGAAAATTAAAGATAAAGAATTATACTATATCTGTATTGTAGCATATTTTTAGACTTCTTTATTTTTAAGATTTTGATGGTGAAACATCAACAAAATATTCCTTATGTATGGACTAAATTTTCTCGGTTTTGTAATAAATTGCTATTTTATGGCAAATGCTGAAGCTCTGCAAACCATAATCAAGCCTTAATCAAATCTTGTTTTCTCCATACAACACTCCAAAATAATCTAAACACGCCCATTAAAAAAGCTATCAATGTTTCTTAAACCAAATATGGAATAAGCACCATAGATTAATATCTTCTTCTTGTCGTCTCTTCATGTCTGAAGAATCGTGACATTATGGCTATGTGCAGCTGGTGATTTTGATCTTTCGGCCTTCTACTTTGCCTTGTATTATGAGTTTTTCAAGGTTGTCTTCACCTCTGTGAGTGATATGACCGAAGTATTGCAGGATGCGTCTACGGCAGATGGTGGTTAATCGATCTGTGATGCCCAGTTCATTGAGAATTGACTGGTTCGTTCTTCGAGCTGTCCATGGGATGGGATACGGAGCATTCTCCTCCAGCACCACATCTCAAATGCATCTATACGGTGTCTATCAGCGCTCTTGACGGTCCATGACTCAGACCCGTATAGGAATACGGATAAATATATTGAGCACTAATTAGCTCTGATATTAATGCCAAACAAAATCACTTTTTCGACTTATTTATACACAAACGTCAGTTCGGATCGCGAGCTACCATTTATCAGCCTCCAGATATTTTCATTTACTTACAATTTGAGCATTTCTGGCGCGCGCCCAAAACGAATTATAAATAAGTTACATTATTTCTATCTTGTTACATGCATTGTACGAAACGGCTTAATTCAGATCACCTGTCAACTTCAGTATCAACAAAGTCGATTGCTGTTGTGTCTGGCAGGAGCGACTGGAGCCAATTTAGGGCGAGGGAAAGAAAACTAAAAAATTATATCGATATCGATCTTTTTATAGCATCGATTTGTTTTTTACGCTGTTTTTGGTTGTGGCGCCCCTCATATGCCGCGGAAGCTCCAAGGAGAACGGTATTTTATATCGAAATGTGATTTTGGCAGCATATGTAGGTTAACTGAAACCATTTTATAAAAATATACATATAATTATACAGGGTGTCCCGAAAAAAACTTACACATCAAAGTTGTGTTTTTTTTCTAACGGAACACCCTATATATTAATTGGTTTTCGGATTCTAGGAAAAAATAAAGATGAGTTTTACTAAAGAAACATATACTTAAAATCTAAGGATTTTGACATATTTCACATTTTGTGAAAATGAAGAGTTAATTTTATATTTTGATAATAGCTACCTAAATTTTATTTGACCTTGTATAGCCTGATGAATTAATTACGGTAACCATTGTATGTTAAACCAAATTGAAATTTGACCCGAAACGTTATACAGGGTGAGACAAAATTAATATGGAATATTAGTCACTTTTAAACGCAAGTTACTGCTTTATTTTAAATGAAACACCTAGTATATTTTTCCGATATTCAATGGGGAATTTATATATCTTCAAAATATTATTAAGGTTGCCTACCCCTCAGAAAAAGATTTTCCTAGATATTTTAATTCTTATTATTTTGCATCGGTAGATCTATTGCTATTTGAAAAAATCTGGGGTGGCTGTGTGATATTATTATTATTATTTAAACAATAGAAAGCGGTATAAAAATACCGATGAGTCTACTGTCTTTTTATGTTGCGCGTAATTTTTTCGAGTTTACTGGCCGTAATGGAAATGTACAGAACTCAAGGTATTCATTTCTTGGTCAATTTTGTTTTTAAATGAGTTGAGAGTTGGTAGTGAAACACTTTCTTCTGACAGCGAGTTCCACGGGTACACTATGCGGTTAGTCAAAAAAAATTTTCGCTGGAGTTTGGACGATCTTTCCTTTTCCAGGCGTCTGCTGTGGCCTCCAAGTTGTGGAGTTTGGCAAGGATGGTATATATTTAATGGGCAAGTGTAGAAACAATTTAGAATTTTGTAAGTCTCTATCAAGTCCCCCCGCAAACGCCTCTGTTTTAATGTGGTGAGATTTAACATCGCAAGACGATCTTCATACTCCAGATCCTTAAGTTCATGGGGCATTTTTGTCACCCTGCGTTGAATTTTCTCGTGAGATCAATATCCTTCTGAAAATAGGGACTCCATATTATTTGACCATATTCTATTTTGGGTCTAATGTAGGACTTGTATATCTTTAAAATAAGATCAATAGAGCGCTCTTGAAATGCTCTTTGAATGAAATAAAGAAGAGAATTTGCTTTTTTAGTAATCTTTGATATATGCACATACCATTTTAGGTTTCCAGTAACTGTAATCCCTAGGTCTTCCTGTTGTTCTACATGTCTTAGACTTAATTCATTTAGGGTGTAGGTTTTGTGCGTACAATTCATTCCAATGCTAAGAACAGTGCATTTGTCCTCATTCAGTTTCATTCTCCATTGTTTGGCCCAGGATTCCACCAACTTTAGATCATGCTGAAGATTGACGTAGCTCGTTTCGGGATTTGCATATAACTTTGTATCATCCGCAAAAAATATGATATTCGTTTTTATGCCTCTTGCCAGATCGCTGATATACAGGAGGAACAACAGTGGGCCCAACACAGAGCCTTGAGGAACACCGCTGGTCATTTTGTGTTTAGTTGAAAGAGAGAGAGAGATCCGTTTATTCTGTCTTGGAAGTAGCGTCGGATTAGGAAGTTAGATTATAAGTTTGTAACACAGAACTATTATATAGCGCCCCTCCGGGACCGGACCGATCGGACGAGTCCATTATCACGAGAGCGAGGGACAGTAGGAAGAAGAATAACATATGATGAGTATCTTAAGTAGTGTGAAAGTATTGTCACGTAAAGTTTATTAATAAAAGTGTTTGTTAAATTCTTCGAGTTTTGTCACAAAATTTATGGTTCGACACCCCACAAAATAAATGTAACGGAACCCCGTCACAAATTGGCGCCCAATCGTGGACCATAAAAGGTGAAAAATCGTAGAATTGTTCCAAAAAAAAAACCGAAGTCTTGCAGTCATAGTGGTTCGCCCCGAATAAGCCTTTGCAGTCGTAAAGCAATACCGGATCTTTGGCAATCCTTTCCTGAAACAAGAAACTGTAAGTCCAAAAGCTTTTATTAATCAATTCTTTGAAAATTATTGCTCAAGAAGAGGTTAATCCCGCCGAATCGTTAGTTGTGACGTCACACGCCCAAAAAAGTCAGGAGCGATACCACGTATCCAAATCATTCTTGACGTAATCGTTTTTGAAGAAAATCCTTGGATTGGATAGAAATTTGTTTTGCTCCCAGTTCACCACGAAATTTCAATTCGCGAATGGTTTAACTGATTAAGGACTAACAAAACACTCAAATAAGACTTTCTTTTACATCAGTGTGCTCACGGTTCAAGAAAATCAACAGTATTTATAAATACCCATCGAATTCTGTGCAACCACGGACACACACAGATATAATTTACGTTCCCGTCAGAACTACTCGCAAAATAACGAAAACATGACGTCAATAACAATGAGTGATGAACAGTTTCAACAACTCTTAGCCAGACTTTCTGTAGGTAATCAAAATCCTACTCAAGTTGCTTCAGCTCAAAATGGAAATTTTACTGGTTGTTTGTCGAGATTTGATGGTGCAAAAATCTCCAGTGTTCAAGCATTTATTGACTCCGTATCGATATATAAAGACTGTGCGCAAAGTATCAGATGAAAATGCGTTGAAAGGACTTCCGATGTTACTAGATGGTTTCGCTGCCGAATGGTATCAAGGTGTAAAAGCTACCATAAGTACCTGGAAAGAAGCAATTGATCTTTTGAAGCTTACGTTTGGCCCGCAAAAACCTGCCTATCGTGTATCGTGAATTATTTGCAAATGAACAAGATGAAAGTACACCTACTGACATTTTCGTTTGTAAAGCCCGTTCTACGCTAGCACAACTTCCAAATAATACGCTAACAGAAGAAACTCAATTAGATATGGTATATGGACTCCTACATCGAAGAATACGTGAAAAACTTTCTCGCAACAAAATCAACAACTTCAACGAACTTCTATCCCAAGCTAGACTAGTTGAAGAAACGTTTGAACGCACCGACTCACGAAATGAAAAGACAAACGTCCACGCAGACAAAGATAAACGTCCAAGATGTCTGTATTGTCGTAATTTTGGCCATGTAAAAGAAGACTGTCGCAAGCTGAAGAAAACTCAGTCAGCAGATTCAAGAAATTCTGTACCACAACCAACTGCTTCAAGTAACGTAGCTGTATTTCAAAAAGAGCCCAAGAAGAATGATGGTATTGCGTGTTATGGATGCGGAAGTCCAGGTTACATCAGAAGCAACTGTCCAAAATGTTCTCCGAAGAAGAATGAAGATGACCATTCTATGATGAGTACCGAATTCCTCTGTAACACAATCAACCACGAATCACCATCGACTAGGCCATTGGTTCCCATAAGTATACATCATCATAATGGATATGCTTACTTAGATACAGGTGCAAAATCCAGTGTTGCCGGATCTGCATTAGCTCAACTACTATTAAAAGACAATATACCATACATTATCAAGAACGACCTTGAAATGACACTTGCTGATGGTATTAGAAGAAAAGTTACCGCCCATATTTTTGACATTGAAATCATATTTCATGGTAGAAGTGTTCCTATAGAGATGTTAGCTGTCCCAGAACATCAAAACAGTCGTACATTACTAGGTGTAGACTTCATTCACAAGGCTAACGTTATCCTTGATATTCCAAACAAGACATACTTCTTTGGTGAAAATCCACATGAATGTTACAACTTTACCGCAGAGGAGTCTGTTTCGCTGTCTCAGTCAACACTGTAACCTTTTCTCAGATAATTCTACGAGACGAAGAAGGTAGTTCTTTGCAACCAGAAGAAAGAAAGAACTTAAATAGTCTCTTACAAGAAAATCATACAGTCTTCGAGAGTAGTAACGAACCAACTCCTTACGCAGAACATTGCATCGTTTTGACAGATGACAATCCCATCGCAGTTCCTCCATACCGAATGTCAGAACCGAAGAAGATACAACTCAAGAACGAACTTGACAAATTGCTCGAAAATGGTACGATAGAAGAATGTGACTCACCTTACGCCGCTCCAGTTGTTTTAGTAACTAAGAAAGATGATGGAATACGCTTAACTGTAGACTACAGAAAGTTAAACGCCGTAACGAGATCGTGCAAATATCCGTTGCCAAGAATCGATGATCTGCTTCATGAAGCTAAGAAAACACATTACATGACTACCCTAGATCTGAAAAGCGGTTATCACCAAGTTAATGTCAAAGCCTCAGATCGAGATAAGACAGCTTTTATTACCCCTTTTGGTACGTACACATATATCAGAATGCCCTTTGGACCTTCCACAGCGCCTTCAACGTTTCAAAAGTTGATGGATCGTTTCAAATCTGGAATACCTGAAGTTCTCCTATTGGCCTACCTAGATGACTTAATCGTAATTTCCTCAAGTTTTGAAGAGCATCTAGTTGATCTTCAGAAGGTATTTAAAAGACTTAACACCTTTAAACTGAAATTGAATAGGAAGAAATGTTTCTTTTGCTGTAAATCTGTTTGATACCATGGACATATTATTTCTCCCGAAGGTGTACAACCCGACGACTCAAAAGTTGAAGCGATAATGAAGATGATGCCGCCCGAAAACGTTAAGCCGTTGCTCAGTTTCCTGCAAACTTGCTCTTGGTTCAGGAGATTTATCCACACTTTTGCTGAAGTATCCAAACCGTTGTCGATGCTTATGAAAAAGAATGCAACTTGGAATTGGAAACTACCACAACAAGAAGCATTTGATCAGCTTGACAAAAGACAAGTGTTGCTAAGTTCAGCCCCAATCCTACGTCAAGCAGATACGAAGTTACCATATATACTACGCACTGATGCCAGTAGCTATGCTCTGGGAGCATGTTTACTCCAGGGGGAGGGCGCAGACGAACGACCTGTTGAATACGCATCAAGATTGTTAACAACCGCTGAACAGAACTACACCACTACACAACGAGAAGCTCTTGCTATTGTTTGGGCAATTCAGAAATTTCGCGGATATGTAGAAGGAGCCACAATTCTTGTTCAGAGCGATCACCAACCACTACGATTGCTTATGTCTTTGAAGACCCCAACCGGACGACTTGCTCGTTGGGCTTTGAGCTTACAAGCGTTCGATTTACATATAGATTACATAACTGGAAAGAAGAATGTAATTGCCGACACCCTGTCCAGACCTGTTCTTGACGAGTCACCTGATTCCATCAACATGATTAGTGTTGATATGCCTAGTAAACCCGCTAGTGACGTTAGAGCTGAACAACTAGAAGATCCAGAGCTTCGTAAAATCATTACTGACCTAGAATCCTCCGCCACTAGTACTGACTTCAAGAAATGGGCTGAACGTGGATATATAATGTCAAACGGAATTCTATTTCGTTATAATCCAGATATTGACGAAGAAGAACCGCAACAAGTAATACCCTCTAACCAAATTCCTCATATCTTACGGGAATACCATGATTTGGAAACCGCAGGACACTATGGTATTGAACGTACTTACCAACGCATTGCACGAAGATACTATTGGATGGGAATGAGAAGAAACATAACCGATTATGTTGGACAATGTATCGAATGCAAAAGGTATAAACCAACCAACTTAAAACCTGCTGGTCTCTTACAAACTCCGATACAAGCACAAAGATTTGAAGTTATTTCCATAGACCTTTTGGTCCTCTGCCAGAAACTCCTGATGGATATGTTGGATCTTTATTGTTGAAGACACCGCAAGTAGATGGACTGAATTGTTCCCATTAAAAACTGCTACAGCTGAGGCATGTGCACGCTGCCTGACCGATGAAATAATTCTTAGATATGGAGTGCCCAGGAGAATTATTAGCGACAATGGAGTACAATTCGTAGGCTCTATTATGCAACAATTAGCCCACTGTTTAGGATTTAAACAATGTTTAACACCTGTCTACCACCCAGAATCCAATCCTGTCGAAAGAAAGAACAGAGATCTAAAAACGCAATTAGCTATACTTACCTCAGATGATCATACATTATGGATAGACAAATTACCTGCTGTAAGATTTTCCATGAATACCGTAAAATGCCAATCCACTGGATACACAGCAGCTTTTCTTACATTTGGACGTGAATTAAGAACCCCAGATGACGTAAACCGTGATATGCGAGTTATAGTCCAAACCGACAATTTTGTACCGCAAATCACGCCTTATCTACTTACCTTAAGTAATACTCTGCACGAAGCACGAGAAAACCATGAGAAGAACCAAGATCGACGCACTAATATAAAGAATGAACATAGACGACCTTATAATTACTCAGTTGGAGATAAAGTATTAGTGACCACTCATGTTCTTAGCAAAGCAAGCAACCAATTCACATCGAAGTTTGCTCCACGACGTGATGGCCCTTACTTGATTCAGAAGATAGTGAGCCCTACCACATATATCCTTAGTTCCACGGATAAACCGGATCAACCACTGGGAAAGTATCACACCTCAGCATTGACCCCATACCAGATCTCGGAAGAAAGAAACCTTAGCCCTCTTCAACCTTTACGTAATCGAGGCAGACCACCGAAGCTGAGTTCCGACAGTTCCCACACCCCGAAGGACACAACGATTCCTCAAAATGATTCTGACTCCGTAGAACAAACCCCGACATCAGCCGAAGATCCCTTTCCGGCCATCCAACCGAAATATCACCCTAGAAAGAAGATCCAGAAGAAATGCATCTGTTGCTCCACCCGCGAGGACGCCAGTGTGGTGCAAAGGGGGAGAATGTAACACAGAACTATTATATAGCGCCCCTCCGGGACCGGACCGATCGGACGAGTCCATTATCACGAGAGCGAGGGACAGTAGGAAGAAGAATAACATATGATGAGTATCTTAAGTAGTGTGAAAGTATTGTCACGTAAAGTTTATTAATAAAAGTGTTTGTTAAATTCTTCGAGTTTTGTCACAAAATTTATGGTTCGACACCCCACAAAATAAATGTAACGGAACCCCGTCACAAGTTTGAATAAATTCCCTCTTATGCCGTAGTGGTTTAGTTTATAAAGAAGCATCTTGTGGGGTACTTTATCAAATGCCTTTTCAAAGTCAAGATAGATGACGTCTGTTTCTTGGTTTCTATCAAAGGCTGCTGTCCAATTGCTAAGACAAGATGTCATGTTCGTTATTGTGGATCGACCAGGAAGAAATCCATGCTGTGTGCTGGGTAAGACATCTTTTTCCATTAGGTATGGAGTAAGTGTGCGGATGATTACCTTTTCCATGCATTTACAGATGCAGCTAGTTAGACTAATTGGTCGGTAATTACGAGCTAACTGTCTAATATATCTTTTGTTAATTTAACAAAAAATAAAGATTGTAGAGTTAAATACACAAAGGTAATAAAAAGTTTAAAACATATTTTAATTATTACAGAATTAAAACTAGATATAAACCTATAATTATGTGACAAAAATTAGCTAGATGAAATCAAATGCTCAAAATGCTTCCTTTCCTGTTAACTACATAAAATGATTGTCTTTTCAAAAATTTCCTCTTCAAAAAAAACTCCACATATACCTTTTCATTTTAAAAGAAGCATCTTTTCTACCTCTAAAAGCAACTACAATTAGTTCTACCTCTAAAAGCAACTACAATAATTTCTCTCATGTTGTCGACAATAGTTGGTCGAGTTTTGTGTCGAACACTGTCTTTAACATATCCCCATAAAAAAACAGACTAAATAAAATCAGGAGCATTTAAGTATTCCATTAATTGGTGAATGCATACTGCCATTCACCAACTAATAGAATCATATCAATTCTTTCCGATGTAGGATAAGTTTGCATTTTCGGCAAATTTCTGAGATTTTTTTTTGTTTTAACAGACACAAAATGATAACTACTTGATAAAGTTGAACTAATTAGACACCTATGTTGAAGTAACGCCAGATATATTACCAGCCACCTAGATTTTATCAAATAATAAAGATCTACTCAAATCAAATCATGTAAATTAAAATATCTAGGAAAATCATTGTTTGAGGGGTAGGCAACCTTAATAGTATTTTGAAGAGACATGTTCAATATTAATTTTGACTCACCCTGTATAACTTTTTGGATCAATTTTTTATTTCTTTTAAAGTACAATAGTTAATTTAACTACATATTAGGCTATACCGGGTAAATTCCAATTTAGGTAGTTTTTATTGTAATTTGAAAACTGTTCATTATTTATAGAAAATGTTAGATAGGTATGTCAAAAACCTTACATTTTAGTCATATATTTCTCTTATAAAACTAACCTTTATTTTTCTCCGAGAATCCGAAAATCAATTAATATATAGGGTGTTCCATTACAAAAAAACACAACTTTGATGAGTAACTTCTTTTGGGGACACCCTGTAGAACTCTCTATATTTTTAAAAAGTGCTCTGAATTAACCTACATATGCTCACAAAATTTCATTTGAATACAAACTGTCGTTGTCCTTGGAGCCTCCGCGGCGTATGAGAGGCGCCTCCCTGTATATACACGGAGCTACTAGAATGTAGAATGATAGAATATATGAGAGGGGGGGGGGTAATCACCGAGACCTTACAGTAAGGTTGTTTAATAAGTTTTGGCGTTCGATAACAAAAACACGATTTTATGGATTGAAATACATATTATTATTCAACATAACCTCCCTGCACTTCAATACACTTGCTCCAATGATCTTCTAATTTATGGATACCAGATACCATCTCTGAAGTGAGAATCCGGAACACTGCCGAAATACGCCAAGAAGTCAGAGGGAGCCAAATCTGGCGAATAAGGTGGATGTTAAAGACAGTTCGTACTTTAATTCACTGATTTCGTGATTGCTTTTTGAGCTGTGTGAGGGGGTGCGTTACCTTGATGAAAAAATATTTTCTTCTTCTGTAAACCAGCTGGTCTAAAAGGCCACCAGCAGCTCGAGTGTGAGTCCCAATCACCAAAACAACCGTTCGTCTATAATAATTCCCCATTTATCTCTATATTCATCCGAAAACTAACCTTACCCACATCGCATTCCGCGTCGCGGCCGGCGAAAAACAACATAAAAATATTTTCGCGGCTACGTAAGCTCGAATTCTTTCCAAGCCGCGACCGCTACCGGCTGCATGTTTCAATATAAGCCATACAGCGTCAAATTTCTCAATTTCTTCGCGTTCCTGATATAAGGTGACGGTCACAAGAGTTTCTCGAGACAATTGACACATTTGATTTGTCAAAAAGTGTTTATTTTAAGTGATAAAAGTGAGAAATTTGACGATTTTTGACACTTTTCATATTAATAGACGCTAGCGTTAAGTTTGAGCGTCTTCGGCATGTCGTAGTTCGGCTGCATTTTCACTGATAATGTCAGAAATGACGGCCAAGATAGTTTATCATGACAGTTCAATATTAGACAGTTTAATACTTCGTATACCATTTTAGTTTGGACTCAGTCAAATACTTGTGGAAAACTGAACGAAAGTGTGAATTCTAGGATTATTTTGAACAAGGTAAATATTATTAATAACCTATTTTCTGCAACCTAGTTATCTCTCGCATACCGGGTGTTGCATCGTCGAGCGGGACATAGGAAATCCCATGTAAATTTTAATGGGGTCAATTATTGGCTTCCCTAATTATTTTAGAGAATAATTCTATTTATGTTTATTGAAGAGCACTAAAACCCACATTCAAAAGAATAACTTTAGATATTTTTGATTAGCCCGTTTACGAATTATCCCCGATTTCTTTTTAAATATTTCTCCTTTCTTATGGCCCTGTATTTACTTATGAGCACCAGTCAAGGTAAAAGATAACTGTCAAATGAAGTTGCCATTTCAGAAATTTACCTATTTAGTGCTTTATTATTATTGAAAACTCATTCCTACATCGGAAATCTTAAAGATGTATTTATAAATACAAATTAATATGAATTAAAGTAAAATAAAGTATCAAAGTAAAACCTCTGAAGGCGGGTATATAATGGGACAAATAACTCACAATCCTTAAGATGTTTATTTAAATTTTAATGCTTCAAAAAAGCAAGGGGGGCGACATGCTTCGGGATTAAACTATTCCCATCATCAGGCCCAAAAGCTAAAACAATTACAATCAGAATAATAGAAATTCCAATAGTCGAACACAGGTCAAAATTATAAAATACGATTACAAAACAAATTAAAAAGTTAAACATTTTTATTTATAAAGTTAAAAGGTTATATCCATCACAATAATTGTTCAATCACAAATAACAATATGGTAAGCTAAATTTGAAAATTAAAACAACTAGACCAAAATCATAACGTAAGGGGAGCCGTATAATCAACTATATAATTAGATAAATTGACAGAAAAAACAAATAAGGCAATAATCAAAGTAATAATAAAGTAATCAATTACAAGTTTAATTATAGTATTATTACAATATTCAATAACTTATTAATTTAGGTACTATTAAATTGTTAGAACTTTAGGATTTAAGAAGATGTTCAAATATTCCTCTATCGACTGCTAGACAATAACCCAGGCGATCATAAAATTCTCTTCTTACATTCGCTCGTTGGCAAACTGAAATTCTATTGCATTCGGCAGAAATAGCATTTTTTAACTCGTCTAGATTTGGGTATTTTTTATCCTTGTATATCCTGTTTTTTAAATGGCCCCAGTGAAAGAAATCATTTGGCGAAATATCAGGAGACCGTGCTGGTCAATTTACTGTATGATTTAGGCCAATAACGTTTCCGTTAAAACTATTGTTTAAATATTCCCGAACAGCCAGGGTACTATGTAACGGGCAGCCATCCATTTGGTACCAACTTCCTGATTTTCCCTAGCGGCATCATATAAAGCAGGTAAAATATGATTTTCGAGTCTAGTTCCAAGTAATATTCTGAATTTAAATTTCGCGTAAGAAATAATGGCCCGATAATATTGTGTCCGAATATCCCTGCCTAAACATTTTCTTTCTGTATCGTCCTTGTTTCGACAAACCTGTGTTGGTTTTCTTTGTTTCAATATCGATAATTTTGAACCAGAGAATAGGTACATTAAAGAAATGCTAACTTCATGTTAAAAAATGGAAACAGACGTCACCTGGTGTCGACTGGCAGTACTAGCTAAATTGAGGGGAATTGGAGGGGCGGGGCTTAAAAGAGGGGAAATTTAAAAAAAAATATTTTTATAAGTATCACTGACCAATGCCTTCTATTAAAAGATCAGCCTACGGGCGGACTTTTGTTTACTTCATCAGCTGTACATACTTAGATATTGGGTTAGATTCCGTTTCATATTTTGTCGGTTGATTTTTGGTTTTAACTCTTTGATTTTTGGTATTATTTGTTATTGTAGTGCAAAAAACTAATTATTTTGGTGTTGAAGTGACATAAACTACTACCAGATATATGGTCACTCTCGGTTTCGCATAAAAAAAATAGAAAAATTGAAAAATTACACGTTGTGTAAGTGATTTAACCTAAAAGTGCCCATACATTTTTTACTCATCGTGATTTTTGTGTGTGTTTTTTAAGACTCTAACAATTCATCAATAAAGCTTAAGTGGAGTGTGTTTTTGTGCTATGCCTCATCTTTGTTGTGTTCCTGGTGGAAAGGATAGTTATACTAGGCAGCCTAAAGTGTCCGGAAGAGCAAGAAAAATGGGTACGAGTTATAAATCAAGAGAATTCTATTGAAAATATCTTTAATAAATTTAAAAATAATATTCTCCCATGATAGTATTAATGAAAACTGGACAATTATGTTTATTTTATTCATATTGTGGAATCTCCATTCCAAGTGTTGTTGGTGCAGCTTTGATAGATTCAAACACGTAAGATAAACATGTCAGTAGGTATTATGATCTAGGGAAAAATAAAGAATATGTGTATTAAAGATCATGAAAAAGATTATTATTTTGAGTTCAAATTTTAAAAAAGATTTTTCTAAAGACAAGACTGATACAGTTTAAAAGAAGAATGTGTTTTTGTTTGATAATATATAATGTATGTCAAGCATAACATATATTTGTTCAGTAATTTTTAATGAATAGTGTTGATTATTTATAATACCAAATAAATATCAAATATTTTAAGTGATGGCTGAATACAATGTGAATAAAATAACAATAAAATTGGTATATTTGCATAATACAAAATTAAGTTTTAAGTATAAAGGTGTTACTAAAAATACTAAGAAATTCATATTTCTTTGTTTTAATTGGTCTAATGTTATTTACATTTTACGTAAGAATTATACCGTATCATCGAAAAAAATCGGCGTCTAGTTGGCTTGGAAATGAACATTGATGACATTCCCTAAATAACTGACACATAAAATAATTAACTAGAATTTTACAATCTTGGAAAATTTGATATTCTTGAACCTTGATTCTAAATATTCTAAATTTTTGATTTTCTTGGAATTTAGGTTCGGGAAAAACGCTGATTGATTTTTCATTTGGTTTTTCATTATTTTTTATTTGGTTTAAAAAAAACGGTTCGGCTAACATTATAGCCTCCATCAGTGTTGTGTCATATGAAAAAATAGTGTCGAATATAATCCAAAAATTGCATATAAAATATGCACACCACGCACATAATGTTTACTGCGTACTCCATAGTCAATGTAGATAATTTTAGTGTTAAGAATAATAATTTTTAAAAAATATGTGGTCATCTTTTGATAAGTTTATATTAGTTTATTAATTGCAGTAAACATTATGAGGTGTGAATTATATTGTATATGTAATTTTTGGATTATATTCGACACTATTTTTCTCATATGACACAACACTGTGAAGGCTATAGTTAGCCGAAACGTTTTTTTTTTAAACCAAATAAAAATAATGAAAACAAATGAAAACTTAATCAGCGTTTTTCCCGAACCTAAAATCCCAAGAAAATCAAAAATTTTAGAATAATTTAACATATAAAATGCCAGCGATCTTCATTTCATAGCCATCGCTGACGCCTTTTTTAGATAATATTGTATTATTTGTAAATATAATTTTTCGAACATTGATACTTGCAAAATATACATATAAATTTTGTGAATGCAAATAATAATACATCACTATTAGTAGATATTCAATGTTTTTGTTAAATTAGATCGATTTTCAAACCCCAAAATTTAAAATATATTTACATTTTACCCATTATCTTATGTACCTATACATTATTTGTACATTGTAAAACATTTGCTGCATATGTATGGTTCATAGTTTATTTGCCAAAGTATTTATTACTATAAATAGGTATATATGTTGTAGTTATTAACTGTATATTATGTATATTTCATTTAAACTATATCATTTTTAAAATACAAACCAAAAATCTGAGGAATAATTATGTTTTCCATGTATTCTACAACATATTTATTAATCCGTTATATCTAACTAGCGTGACGTCATAAATCTCACCCGTAGGCTGATCTTTTAATAGAAGGCATTGCACTGACTTACTGTTTAAAGTTAATAAACATATTTTTTATTACTTTAATATAATTTAATGTATTAAAAAATATGTCTATTAACTTTACACAGCAAATCAATATTATTAAAGACTTATTATTTTTAGAGAAAATTCATAGTAAATAAATTACACATTAGTAAACAATATCCTTTATTTTTTAGAGCTGCGATTTATATTACAATAATATTGAAATATATATATATTTTTTTAACAATGAAAAAGAATATCCGGGAACCTGAAAAAGAAAGATGAAAAATTAATGACTTAAATTAGTTCAAAATACATTTTGCAAATAACTAGTGAATTGGAAAGATAAACATACTATTAAAAAGACATTTTAGTAGTATGTTATCATCTATTTACTGATAATACATTACATAAGTATATAATGGGTAAATAACATGCATAAGGCACTATGATACAACTACCTGTATCATGATAACACACTAATATGACAAAAAATATATGCTAATTTAAATTCCTTTAATGGTCTAATGAAACACTATCTAGCCTCAATGCAAGCCATTCCAAAGGCAAAAAAAACTGTTATACCAAATAAATATAAGCTGAATAAAACATAAACCAAGCCAACGTGCATAAACAACCAAAAATGCATCAAAAACAATTTTATCAGATCATACCCTTGGATATATTATGTATTTTATATATCGCACATCCCGTTCAAAAGTTTACTAACTCAAAATAGAGAATATAGAGAACATTGTCAGGAGAAGTAAAAGAAAATTTAAATTAAGGCGATATGCTCCTTTTTGCATATTAACGGCCAAATAATATAATGTTGATTTAATAAAATTTTACTGGCATCCTTCTGAGGTATAAATCAGATTAAAAGGATATTGTTTTTTTAATAATTGTTTGTATTGTAAACATTTTTTGAAGACAATACAGTTTTGAACGGGCTGTGCGATATAAACAAGGATCTTACTATTATTTGAGGTTAGAAAGTATTTAAATAATATAAAACATAATCAAAATCATTTTTCATCATAAATTATAGAGGTACTTACGTGGTGCTTTGATATTATCAGGAAATAATACGTTTAGTTAAACAGGTACGCTGCCAGGCAAGTTCTATCGGCGGGTCTTTGCAAAAGTTGAAATCTAAAAATACAAAAATACGTTTACATCTTAGTTGTATTTACGAATAAAGTATTTGTGTGTAATTTATGACTTACCAGTTAACTGAATAATCGCATTAAATACATCCAAATGGTAATTTAATATTGTAAAAAAGCAAAATTGTTTTAAATCACTTGCCAGGACAACTCGGCCAGCACAGAATATACTAACGAAACCGGCCAGCTTCTTTGTTGGCAAAATGGCCGCGGTATCATGATTTAAGCAATGTGAGTGACAAAGAAAGCCAATGCCTGGCAGATGTTGCTTTCTTTGTCGTTGGTCCTGGCACGTTTAAATTTGACTGTTGCCTGTTTTCCCATACAAGTGACATCCCCGTGTTTTGAACATTGGGTTCATTATTTAAGGTAAACGTGCATTCGTCAGTGAAACATATGTTTTTTAAAAAATCCCTATCCGTGTTTGCTGTTTCCATCATATCAAAACAAAACGCCTGCCGCCGTATTTCGTCCCCATCTCGTAGCTCTTGGTGCTTTTCATATTTGAAGGAATAGTATTTATGTCGTTTCAAAATTCGAAACGCTGTAGTGTGATCTATTCCTATTTCATCCTCAAATTTCGTTGTGCTGATCTTTCCATCGTTCTCTTCCACGCACAATAAAACTTCCAAGTCGGTATCATTTCTTGCATCTTCTCTTTGTTCCTGCCTTGCTTCACATCTGCAGTTATTTATTAGGGGCTTCGGTGAATTATCCTGACACACGATTTTTCTTAGAAAATGAAGTTTATGTTACCTTAAAATGAACTTCTTGGATTCTTTGACTAAAATCTGATGCGGAAAAACACGTTTCACATAAAAAAATATTCTTAAAAATGTTGTTATTTGATTTTTATAGCAAATTCCTGGGCAAATTCCGTAACCGATAATGAAAGACTCGCGGACTTGTTTATATCCGTTTCTATGTTTACGCTGACAGTAGTGAAGGTCGAATTTTGACAAATATTGCGAATTGATACATGGTTGTCAGATCAGCTAGTAAATTATCCGGAATTTCATGCATCTTTTTTGTTTAGGGAAAAAAATGACGTCATAGCTTTTAATTTTTTTTAATGCGAATTAGATTACTTTAGTTTATCAAATTGGCTAAATTACCGCGCCGGCGAGACAATTGCTATAGTTATAGCTTTAGCAATGAAAACAAGCTGTAAGCTGGAATCCACCAAAGCAAAGAAAACACGCTGTAAGCGTGATTTCATTTCTTTGGTTTGTGATTGGCTCGGGTTGAGTTGATTTGGTATTAGTCGGTGTGGTTTAGTTTTGTATTGGTAGGTTTTGTATTGGTCGGTTTTGTATGGGTTGGTTAGGGTTTGGTCAGGTTGATTTGGGTTGATTTGGCTGTTTTTTTTTTCTTTTTATCTGTTTGATTGATATTTTGGTTTTAACAAGAGCGAAACAAAAGCCATCAAAACACGCGTAAGCGTGTTTTGGTTGCTTTCGTTTCACTTTTCTGTTGTTTTTTTCTAATTTTCCCATTCACACATTATCAACGCATTTTTATTATTAAATTGTATTATTGGCTATTTTTCAAAAAAAAAATAAAAAACAGAAAAAAATATTCAGTGGAACTGGCAACATTGCTTTTCCTTTTGTCGCTGTCATGTTAAATCAAGCGTTAAAATTCTCCATAACGTCCAATATGTGTCAAAAACTACTAAAATTAAATTAAAATAAAATGGTTACTTTTTGATATAAAAAAGAAAAATGCAAAAATCGTGTGTCAGGATAGTTCACCGGACCCTGTATTAGGGTACCTTTGGTCTCAAATCTCTGGATATTCCTTGCGATTGTAGATTTTCCAGGTATCGGTCTATTCGGATACAGAGCAGCAAACATGTCCGACACCTTTTGATAACTATTTCCTTGATAATACCCTTTAATCATCAATACTTTTTCTTCGGTAGTGTAATTCATGGCTAATATTTTCGATGTAGGTATGAGTTTTTAATAATAATAATAAAGCACTAAATAGATAAATTTCTGAAATGACAACTTCATTTGACAGTTATCTTTTACCTTGACTGGTGCTCATAAGTAAATACAGGACCATAAGAAAGGAGAAATATTTAAAAAGAAATCTGGGATAATTCGTAAACGGGCTAATAAATAGTTTTAGTGCTCTTCAATAAACCTAAATAGAATTATTCTCCAAAATAATTAGGGAAGCCAATAATTGACCCCATTAAAATTTACATGGGATTTCCTATGTCCCGCTCGACGATGCAACACCCGGTATATCCTCACAAGCACTATTACTATAGTAGGTAAGTTTAGAATATAAAAATTACCTTAAAAATACCTTAATTCCCCATATTATATTGGGCACGCTATGCTAATCAATCATCATCCAATAAAACAATTTTATTAGCGCTATTACTAATATACTGATAACATTTTTCTAGTGTACCAAATTCAGATTTTTACAACAAACTGAAAACTTAATACCCCCATCGTATGTTATCGATAATGTTCACATATGGTTCACATGCTCCATTATTTATCGCTAGTAAAGTTAAAAAATATGACATTTTATAAGGGGGTCTTAGTCTGTGTCTTAGTAAGTCACAAGACACAAGGCAAGGCTTATACAGATTTTCTATTTTATTTCTATAAATAATAATCAACATGATAGACAAGTTCAGTATTGATGTTATCTGATCAGACATTTTTGTTTGTTTGTAACTTACGTTAATTCGATAGTTCAATAAACACTAAATGAAAATAAAAATGCGATAACTTGGCAGAATTAATAATAAATAATGTCTGGGAGATTTAAAAAAGTGAAATATTTATTAAACTATAGTTTATACCAAATAAACTTTTAATCACGTGATTAAGTTTGACCGGCACAGCGTTGCCCACTTTTACATATTTTCTTTTAATCAAAATAAATATTTTAGGAAACAAAAATAAATCTATACTAATATACAGGGTGTTTCAAAACAAATGCGAAAAACTTTAAGGGGTGATTCCTTGTTCAAAATAAAGGGTAGTTTGCTTTATAAACGTTGGGTCAAAAGTGAACCATTAGGGAGATATCGCGGTACAAAGATGGCGGAAAATTAATGTTTTTATTTTTTATATTGAAAACAAAAAGAGATAAACTAATGAAATTTTATGGAAGCATTACTGTTATGAAAACACACTTTCTGGTAATTTTTTCACTTTTTTAAAATGAGTGGAAGGGGTTGAAATAAACTACCCCTATCATTCTTGTTAACGAAATTTAAAGAAAATCTTATCAAACACATGCAAAAAAATTAATTTGGATAGTCTAGTTTGTTTAGAAACTTTTTTATCTCTTGTGTTTTTTTGATAAAATTCACCGATTTGAAATTAAAAAATAAAATGTAAAGCATTACATGTCAGGACAAAAAACATTTTTATATTAAGAATCTAGTGATAATAACGATAATAATAATCATCTAGATAATAACGTATTGCAGTAGAGTAATGTCAAATAAAATAATATTAGGAACATCCTAAAAAGTAATAGCGGCCGATTAGGTTTTTTCCTAAAAAAATTACAGCAGCCCACTAGATTCTTTATCAGAAAATGTTTTTTGTCCTGACATGTAATGCTTTACATTTTATTTTTTAATTTCAAATCGGTGAGTTTTATCAAAAAAATACGAGAGATAAAAAAGTTTCTAAATAAACTAAGCTATCCAAATTAATTTTTTTGCACGTGTTTGATAAGATTTTTCTTTAAATTTCGTTAACAAGAATGATAGGGGTAGTTTATTTCAACCCCTTCCACTCATTTTAAAAAAGTGAAAAAATTACCAGAAAGTGTGTTTTCATAACAGTAATGCTTCCATAAAATTTTATTAGTCTAAATCTCTTTTCGTTTTCAAGATAAAAAATAAAAATATTATTTTTCCGCCATCTTTGTACCGCGATATCTCCCTAATGGTTGACTTTTGACCCAACGTTTATGAAGCAAACTACCCTTTATTTTGAAGAAGGAATCGCCCCCTGAAGTTTTTTGCATTTGTTTTGAAACACCCTGTATAAAATCCTTAGTGACTGACATACTGATTAATCACGATCCTGCTCAAACCACTCAACGTTAGAAGCTCAATTTTGCATACAGGTTGATTCTTGGGTGTAGAGGTTCGATAAGAAGGGATTTTTCGAAATTCCAGTTCCAAGAGGGTGAAACCACCCCTCAAATATTACAATATTTTTTATTTAAAAAACGGTCAAGTATCCGAAAAAACGCTTAAACACGTATATTTTATTTTGTTTTTTACATATTCTAAGATTTTTTAAAAATGTATAGGGGAAAGGGGGGCACTTTCGGCATATTTAGCTTTGGGCAACAAATTTGGCAAAACAGTAAAAAATTAGAAAAAACTAATTGGAAGTGATGGAAGTGTTGTCTATTACGAATTTGTTTTAAGTAAAAAAGAAATTTTAAGTAAAGTGTAAATATCAAAATTTTAAGTTCTGGAATTTTTTTGACATTTAGCTGAATGTGCCCCACTGGTGGGGCAGTTTCGGCTATGTGGTGGTGAACATTCGGCATTGTTTCATATTTGTCTAAAGCATAACAAAATACAAAAAATAATGTTACAAATATTTTAATATTCGGAAAGAACATCTTGTCTGTTATAATAAGCTTCAAAATAGACATAAAACACAAGGTTATTAAGGATAAGTGATAATAATATTTTTACTAAAACTAGCTAAACAAAACTTCTTAAATTCCATAATAAACTTCAAAATAAAGATAAAACATAAGGTTGTTAAGGATAAATGATAATAATATCGCTACTAAAACTAGCTGAACAAAATTAAATAAATAATTAACGCACAGTTAAACCCCCGAAGCTAACGTTAAACTTCTGGAAATTCGCAACTCTTAAAGTACCTTTTGCGTAATAGGAGAGGGTAAATGACAACAATATCTTCTTTTTCTAATCCTCAGCATCAGGAAACACAACATTATTTAATGTCCCCTTTCTTCTTAAAAATGATACTTCAAAGTCCTCATTGTTACCACCAGGTATTCCTTGGACTTTCCCAATATAATAAATATCAGACTTCGAAACCACAAATTTCACGAGCCCAAAATTGCCATTAACAATATCATCCCCCTCGGATATTTCTGCTATTTTTTCAAAGAACTCTTCGTCATCGGATGACTTATTGTAATAAATATCAACACTGGATTCACTGGATGATGACATTTTCCTCTCTCTATCACTTGTAGTGATGCTCCTTTTAACTGTTTTGTTTTCTTTTACAGATCGTTTTCGTTTTTTTTCCTCTTCCAAGCTTTGCCTTTTGTCATACTCAGGAGTATCTGTGTAAATAGCTGATCTGCCTTTTTGTCTTTTAGGTTTTCTTGGTCCCGATATAACTTTTTTTGGAAAGGGTCTTATATCGTTTTCATTCAGTACTTCTTGGGATCTAGAAAAAAAACATTTTTCTTTAGGTACATAAAAAAAACTGAAAGGTGGGGAACATTCGGTCATAGCCGAATGTTACCCCCCTTTCATAGCCGAATGTTACCCACCCGGCCAGAATAAGGTTTTTAACACGAAAAAATTGTAAAAAGAGGTTTTGAGATTATATTTTTGCTAGAAATCAAGAGCGAGATTTCTCCACTAACATATGACTTATAAACCACGTCAATCGAACAAAAAATGCACAACTTATAAGAGAAAATGCAGGGCAAAAAAATCTTACCTTTTCGGTTGTAAAATCAATTTTTTTCACAAAATATTTTCTTTCACCTATACACCATCAATGTTCAACTGCCGAATGGACACTTATGACAAGTGACAGATTACGAGCAAAACTGGCGCTAAATTGAAAACAGTTTATGAAATAATTGGGGTAGCTGAATGTGCTCGATGGCCGAAAGTGCCCCCCTTTCCCCTACAGGGTGTTTCGAAAAATCTGGTCATTGATTAATCACGATCCTGCTTAAAGCGCTTGACGTAAAGAGCTGATTTTTGGAAAACAGATTGACTTTAGGGTGTAGAAGTTTGGTAAGAAGGGATTTTTCAAAACTCGAATTCTAAGGGGGTGAAACTATCCCTCAAATATTAAAATATTTTTTATTTAAAAACCGGTGAGTTTTTCGGAAAAACTCTTAAACACGTATATTTTATTTTGTTGTTTTACATATTTTAAGATTTTTTATTAATTTATACAGGGTGTTTCATAAAATATGACCATTGAGCAATCACGATTCCGCTTAAACTGCTTGACCTTTAAAGCTGATTTTTGGCAAACGGATTGACTGTGGGGTGTAGAGGTTCGATAAGGAGGGGTTTCTCGAATCTCAAATTCCAAGAGGGTGAAAACGCCCCTCAAATATTACAATATTTGTTATTTAAAAAACGGTTAGTCTTTCGGGAACACGCTTGGACAAGCATAATTTATTTGGTTTTTTTACATATTTTGAAATTTTTTAAAAAATCATACAGGGTGTTCCAAAAAGTTGGGTAATTTCTTAACCACGTTTCTGCTTAAACTGCTTGACGTAAAAAGCTTATTTTTGGGAAACGGATTTTTCGAAAGTCAAATTCCAACGAGATGAAACTACCCCTCAAATATTACCAAGTTATATAATAATATCGCCATATTGTTATTTCTCATGATGACATAAATGTGAGAAAATTTTATCCAGTTTGTATGTTACTGGAAATTCTTACTTTGCTTTATCATCACCATTCGACACGAACGAAGTCGCTGGTACACGCTAGTTAATTATAAATACACAGGGTTGTTCACCACATACGATACGGAGTATTGTAGCTAAACGATTACATTTTTGCAAATTGTAAATTTTAAGTTCGTTGAAGGACTATTAGAGTTACAACTTACAAATATTTTTACAAATACAGAGTGTCCCAAATAAGTAAAAAATATAATAGTTGTATTTTTTTAAATAGAACACCCTGTATATTATTCTATTTTAAGATTCTACGATTGAAATAAAGGTAAATTTGATTAAGGTTTATCACACTTAAACCTTACCGTTTTTGAAATATTTTCCATTTTATGAAATTGCAGTCAAAATTTTAAGGCTTCGTTTCTCCAACGGTATCGAAGTTTTTAATACTAAATATTTACCGAAGTTTATTTATTGATCGGATATTGTGTTGCAATAATAAACAAAATACTTTCTTATACAGCGTGTCTAAAAATTTATTTTAAATAATTACTAGCTTTAAACGGCAATAACTTGTTTATTTTAAATAGAACACCTTGTACGTTTTACGAGAATCAGATGCACAATTTAATTGTCTATCAAATTATATTATAATATTTCTTACCTATCTCTTCAAGTTTTCGTAGAAAATGCATTTTCTTATAATTTAGACCTCATTTATCACTATACCCATGGAATATTGACATTTTAGATTTTTTTAATGATGTAACAAATTTTCAAAGAGTACAGATACGAATATTGTCGATATAGTTCGCTTATTTCATTAAAACATAACAAGCAGTTTAAATATTTTTTTGTTTAAGAGGACCAATTAATATGATCCCAGTAATCAAACTACATTAATTGACTGTTTGCGTTTGATTAATAATAATTGCTCCAAATACTAAAAAACTGAATTTTGTATGTGTATTAGACAGTGTGGTAAAAAGTAACTGCTTATCAATTTTATTTCATTTTTTGACGAATGCTTATTTATAACAACAGAGACGTTCATTTTCATTTTAAACTTATTATGGTATTGATTTCTGAGTCAAATCCACATTTATTTAGAATAATTTATTAATTAAAACAATTATTAAGTATGTAATTAACTAATTTTTGGTCGGAAATAATGATGGTATATTAATAATTAGTAATAATTGGTATACTCTTGTACAAAGATTTAAATAGTTTGCATTTTGTAAACAAATGGGCTTGTAATATTCTTATTTTTATTACCAATACATTTTCTACATATGTTGCTTTAAAAAATCTAAAATGTCAATATTTCATGGGTATCGTGATAAATTAATGAGGTCTAAATTATAAGAAAATGCATTTTCCACGAAAACTTGAAGAGATAAAAATGGTATAATACAATTTGATAGACAATTAAATTGTGCATCTGATTAACGTACAGCATACAGAATGTTCTGTTTAAATTAAACAAGTTATTGCCGTTTGAAGCTAGTAATTATTTAAAATAAATTTTTTGACACTCTGTATAAGGTAATATAATTTTTATTATTGTAACACAATATCTGATCAATAAATAATCTTCAGTAAATATTTAGTATTAAAAACTTTAAGAGCTCTTTCAGACGAGGATACTGTATGCGAGATTCTGTATACGGGATAAAGAATTACAGTCGAATACTTTCGAGGAGATACTCTTTTGGCATACTTTTTTTAGGTACAAAATAATATTCTAGTTTAAAACAAATATCAGTGCGGTGCAGTCGTATTATTGTATTATAAAATAAATACTGAAGAGTGCGTTCTGCTGTGGCATATACACACACCGGAAAATTCTAGGGATATAACAATTTTATCCAGCCATCGTCAGTAATTTTATTATTTGCATTTCTGATATAATAAAATTAAAATAAACAAATAGTTTACAGGACGTATTGGAAATAAAAATGCGAAATTTACCGAATTTTTCAAATTTACCTTGATTTTTATTGAACTCAAAAAAATACACACATTTTTTTTTATTCTAAACTGTGAATTAAAAAAAAGATAAAACCATTTTTACTTAATAAAGGGTATAGCCTCCTCTACTGTTCATTACAGCCCTACATCGTCTCTCCATGCTCCTGGTCAGGTTGTCGATCTCTTCTTGAGGTACAGCCTGCCACGCTGCATTCACGGCCCGAACTAGAACCCTATGAGTTTCATGAGGCATACCCATTCTCAAAATTCTTCTTTGGACCGCGCCCCATACGTGCTCGATGGGGTTGAGGTCAGGAGATTGTGCCGGCCAGGGTAAGATGTTTAATTGATGAGCATTGATAAACACACTTACCACTCTGGCTGTATGAGGCCGTGCATTGTCATGCATGAGAATTAAGTTTCTCCCAAAATCATTGGCATATGGTAACACGACAGGCTCAAGAATTAAATCACGATATGTGATTCCTGTTAGAAAACCTTTCAAGAAAAACGAGATCGGTTTTCGGCCTAACTGGACTCCTCCCAGACCATAACTGTTCCACCTTGATAAGGGTGCACTTCCTGAACATGATCCAACCGAATAAGATTTCCCGGTTCTCTCCATACCCTAAGCCTTCTCGAATCCGGATGAATTCCAAAGCGTGACTCATCCGTGAAAAGAACATTGGCCCATTGTTCATTCGACCATTGAACATGATCTTGAGCCCACAAATATCGTACCTCTCGATTTCCTCTCGTTAAGGTTTGAGCTCTCCAGGGGCGTCTGCTTCTTAAGTTGACCTCTCTTAATCTATTGCGAATAGTCAGGACTAACGGTTACATTATGTGTTTCCTGGAGAATTAAACTAAGCTCTGGTGCTGTAAGAATCGGTCGGCGTCGAGCATTTAATTGTAAAAAATGATCTTGCTGAGGGGTAGTAATGCGATGTCGCCCTGTGTGCTTTTCAGCAACATCACCACTTTCACGGTAGCGTGCATTTAATCGCAATATTACACTTTGCGTTGTATTTAATACTCTAGCTACGTCGATTTGGCGCATTCCAGCTTCGAGCATACCCATGGTCCTTAGCATTTCGTCTCTGTTAAGATGTCTACGCTCCATAATGTCGTTTAATACTAAACAGAGTTATTTGAATGAATTCTGGCCAGTTATCAACATAGCCAGTACAGGTTAAATTCGAACAATTGATGCTAGGTGCTTTTTATACATTTGACAAAAAATGCACAAACACTTCTGCAAATATCCCAAATTTAGAAATAACTAGTGTGAGTACTTCGTTTCAATCGAAGTAGAAAGAATCGGCCTACAAATATGTGGTTGTTTATTCAAAACACTTATTTTTAACTTTAATAAAATGATATCCCTAGATTTTTCCGGTGTGTTTATATAATAATACAAAGCTTATAAATGTTTCATTGTCGAAAGCGGCACGATCCATGGTTCTCTTATTTATTGTTCGAACTCACTCTCACTACTGAATTATTCTTTTCCTATAATAAACCTACAATAAATATTCTGTTCGCCTCTGAAATCGAACTTTTTGTATCGCAAAAGTATGCTAGTCTGAACAGGTCCATAAGCTACTCTGATAATTCTGTATCCCGGATACTCCTTCGTCGCCGGGCGGCTGAAAATTCCACATTCAAAAATTCAGCCGCGCGATACTGTATGCATCGCCGAATGCCATGTGTAAGGTACAATTTAACTACATGCTTTTTCTGTATCTGAGATACGCGCGTCTGGGATACAGCGTCCTCGTCTGAAAGAGGTCTAATACCCTTGGAGAAATGAAGCCTTAAATTTTTTACTGCAATTTCACAAAATTTAAAATATTTCAAAAACGGTAAGGTTTAAGTGTGATAAACATTAATCAAATTTACCTTTATTTCACTCGTAGAATCTGAAAATAGAATAATATACAGGGTGTTCCATTTAAAAAAATACAACTATAATATTTTTTACTTATTTGGGACACTCTGTATCTTGTAAAATTATTTTTAAATTGTAGCTCTAATACTCCTTCAACGAACCCAAAATCTAATCGTTTAGCTACAATTCTCCGTGTCGTAGGCGGTGAACAACCCTGTATTAGCTTATATTAATTCAGTAATTAAATTAATTCAGCAAGACGATATAAGCTAATATTAAATCAGTAAGAAATAAATTTTGTTTATGTAAGAATCTAAGGTAGTACCGCGAGATGAATTAAACAATTGCAATTACCTGTTAAATAATCTACGTCCCGCGAAGCGATTAACGACTGTTTTTTTTTGTATTCAGGTGACTCATTTTAATTGAGCGAAGGAAGACACGATTCGACGAAGTACCGACAATTTGCCAGCCACCTGTGATTCCTAGAATCGCGTTCGATGTAATTGTTGGACCCGATTCGAGTGACCGCGGCGTAAAAAATCACGCTCGTGCGGCTCCAAGGCGAAAAAAGGTGGTACCTTTCCATTTGGAGAGTACTGATGAGCAGCGCCACGCGAGACGCCGCGCCGACCTGACAACACCGCTTTTTATTTTAAATAATACTTCAGGAGGCAATGAAGATTTTCGGTACTTATTTTTCCTGTCAGCAAACACCGATAGAATTATTCGGCATGTCTTAAGTATTCTAAGCAAATTTCATATATTATACTAGCGTGTACCAGCGATTTCGTTCGCGTCGAATTAATCATTTGTAATGGTGATGATAAAGCAAAGCAAGAATTTCCATAAAACATACAAACTGGATAAAATTTTCTCACATTTATGTCAGCATGAGAAAAAACAATATGGCGATATTATTTTTTCTATTAACGTTTCATCTCGTTGGAATTTGACTTTCGAAAAATCCGTTTGCCAAAAATAAGCTTTTTACGTCAAGCAGTTTAAGCAGAATCGTGGTTAAGAAATTACCCAACTTTTTGAAACACCCTGTATGATTTTTTAAAAAATTTTAAAATATATAAAAAAAACCAAATAAATTAACTTGTCCAAGCGTTTTCCGTTTTTTAAATAAAAGACTAATCGTTTTTTAAATAACAAATATTGTAATATTTGAGAGGCGTTTTCACCCTCTTGGAATTTGAGAATCGAGAAACCCCTCCTTATCGAACCTCTCCAACCCACAGTCAATCCGTTTCCCAAAAAACAGCTTTAAACGTCAAGCAGTTTAAACAGAATCGTGATTACTCAATGGTCATATTTTATGAAACACCCTTTATAACTTTATAAAAAATCTTAAAATATATAAAACAACAAAATAAAATATACATGTTTAAGAGTTTTTTCCGAAAAACTCACCGGTTTTTAAATAAAAAATATTTTAATATTTGAGGGATAGTTTTACCCCCCTAGAATTCGAGTTTCGAAAACTCTCTTCTTAGCGAACCTCTACACCCTAAAGTCAATCTGTTTTCCAAAAATCAGCTTTTTGCGTCAAGCGCTTTAAGCAGGATCGTGATTAATCAATGACCAGATTTTTCGAAACACATTGTATACGTTTTTAAAAAATCTTAAAATATGTAAAAAAACAAAATAAAATATACGTGTTTAAGCGGTTTTTCGGAAACTTGACCGTTTTTTATATAAAAATTTTTGTAATATTTGAGGGGTGGTTTCACCCTCTTGGAGCTGGAATTTCGAAAAATCCCTTCTTAGCAACCTCTACACCCTAGAATCAACCTGTATGCCAAAATTGAGCTTCTTACGTTAAGTGGTTTGAGCAGGATCGTGATTAATCAGTATGTCAGTCACTTAAGGATTTTATACAGGGTGGACCAATGGAAACTTTCCACCCCAATTTTTCTCGTTTAAAATTAAAAATTTGGAAAAACGCCCGGACACGTCGATTTTGTTTTCGAGGGGGAAAAGAAAATATCATAAGATCACTTTCACACCTATAACCCCTAAGGCGGGGTCGGCTGATATCTATATCATTAGAAAGGTCTTTCAATTCCCTTTCTAATGATATTGATATCATGTACTTTCGTTCAGTAATTTTTGAGATTTATTGATTTAAAGTAGATTTTTTTTAATTCATCAGCTAAGTGGTGAAAAAATCGGTTTTTATTTTTTTCCCTCTCTGTATGTATTTTTTTGGCAAACTATGTATACTAAAAATTAAGCTTTTAAATAAAAAAGCTTATTTTTTTTATTTTTTTAAAATTTCTAAAAATTTTCCTGGCCAAAATTGAGCATTTTTCACTTATTCCGAATTGAAAGATTTTTGGGCGTGGATCGATGCAGATTGATTAGTTAAAATTTTTAGTATGCATAGTTTGCCAAAAAAATACATACAGAAAGAGAAAAAAAATGAAAACCGATTTTTTCACCACTTAGCTGATAAATTAAAATCTACTTTAAATCAATAAATCTCTAAAACTACTGAACGAAAGTACACGATATCTATATCATTAGAAAGGGAATTGAAAGACCTTTCACATAAGGTATCGCTAGGCCCCCCTTTCCATTTAAGAATTTAGGGGTGGCATGGCGCCGCCCCCGCCTTGGTGGTTATAGGTGTGAAAGTGATTTTATGAAATTTTCTTTTCCCCCTCGAAAATTAAATCGACGTGTCCGAGCGTTTTTCTAAATTTTAATTTTAAACGAGAAAAATTGGGGTGGAAAGTTTCCATTGGCCCACCCTGTATATTAGTATAGACAAGGGTATAGATAAGAGATACCCAATTAAACTTTTAGTTACGTAATCTAGGGTGTAACTGATGCTTCCAAAATCAAAGCAGGGACAGGGATAGAAGTATTTGGGCCGAAAACTAAATACTCCGAACCAATGGGCACCTACCCCAGTGTCCTTCAAGCAGAAATTTACGCTATCGAAAGATGCGTACAATTTAACTTAGATAGGAACTATCGAAAATAGGAAATTGCCATCCTATCCGATAGTCAAGCAGCACTTAACGCGATCAACTCAGTAACCATCAATTCGAAGTTGGTCAAAGAATGCCTAGAGAAGCTCAACAAATTAGGCAAAGAAAATAAAGTCCTCCTACTCTGGGTGCCTGCTCACCAAGGGATAGAAGGCAATGAAAAAGCAAATGATCTAGCCAGGAAAGGATCTAGCTAAGAACTCTACTAACTGGACCAGAACCGTTCTGTTTTCCAAACGGGAACCAACTGAAAGCGGAACTGAAGAATCTGGAAGACTCCATCCGTAACTTAGAATGGGTGTTTTCCAACGGTCTAACACACTCGAAAAAGTTCCTCAGAACTTACGACCGAGAAAAATCAAAGGTTTTTCTTGATTTAAGTAAAAACAATCTTCGGATTGTCACGGGGTTTCTAACAGAACACTGTCTCCTCAACGAGCACCTCAGTAGGCTGAAGCTGAGAAACAACGGCGAATGCAGATTCTGTGGGGAAAATGGGGAAACACCAGAACACCTTATCACTGAATGCGCCGAGATGACGACCATTCGTGCCATGAACTTTGGTACGGCTGATGTCGAGGATGGAGAGCTGGCCTCTGTGGAGCCGTCTCAGATACTGGCTTTTGTTAAAGCCCTGAGACTGTATGATGAGTTATAACTCGTTATAACTCAAGAAAGGGGAACACACAATAGATCTATAAGGTCGAGGTGATTAACTCCCCTCCTAAACATTCTACATGCTATAATCTATGCTATAATCTAGCACTTAACGCGATCAACTCAGTAACCATCAATTCGAAGTTGGTCAAAGAATGCCTAGAGAAGCTCAACAAATTAGGCAAAGAAAATAAAGTCCTCCTACTCTGGGTGCCTGCTCACCAAGGGATAGAAGGCAATGAAAAAGCAAATGATCTAGCCAGGAAAGGATCTAGCTAAGAACTCTACTAACTGGATCAGAACCGTTCTGTTTTCCAAACGGGAACCAACTGAAAGCGAAACTGAAGTATCTGGAAGACTCCGTAACTTAGAATGGGTGTTTTCCAACGGTCTAAGACACTCGAAAAAGTTCCTCAGAACTTACGACCGAGAAAAATCAAAGGTTTTTCTTGATTTAAGTAAAAACAGTCTCCGGATTGTCACGGGGTTTCTAACAGGACACTGTCTCCTCAACGAACACCTCAGTAGTCTGAAGCTGAGAAACAACGGCGAATGCAGATTCTGTGGGGAAAATGGGGAAACACCAGAACACCTTATCACTGAATGCGCCGAGATGACGACCATTCGTGCCATGAACTTTGGTACGGCTGATGTCGAGGATGGAGAGCTGGCCTCTGTGGAGCCGTCTCAGATACTGGCGTTTGTTAAAGCCCTGAGACTGTATGATGAGTTATAACTCGTTATAACTCAAGAAAGGGGAACACACAATAGATCTATAAGTCGCGGTGATTAACTCCCCTCCTAAACATTCTACATTCTACAATCTAGGGCGTGATATTTAAATTCATTGTTGCCAACCATGGATATATTCGGCGCCGGGCTAACTAACTGGAATTTAAATTTCCCGCTAGGGACCATAAAACATCCCCCTTTAGAACTTTTTCTTTAATGGCCATAAGCGGGAGTAAAAGCCGAACCGCCCGAACAAACACTAGAGGCGCCACCGGTCATCAAATGGTGTAAAAATTGCGAAAATTTAATCATCTAATTTTGACACAAGGGGTCGCGCTTAACTTTTTCAATTTTAATTCAATATTCATTGTTTTCAAACTATATTATTAGACTTTGTTGTATTTTGTGAATGTATAAATGTTTTCTTAGTATAAAGTTGCATTATAGTAATTTAAATTATATTACATACATTATTTAAGATTCAAATATTATGACATATATGTCAGTTGCCGTCTAAAATGTCATCTTAATAACAAAAAGTTAGTTATTGTCAAAAGTAGTTAAAGTCATGTTAAAATATTAAAATTTACAAGTTATAATTAGATATTTTATATTATTTCAACAACAAACACATAATAGTACAGCGTAATGTTGATATGCAGGTCCAAAACAAAAAGTGCCGTTATATTTTTCAGTTTTCGTTGTCAGCCGCGGAATTTTCAGTGATTTTAGTGTTGTCGGATATTTTTATTTGTAAAATAGAAATATTGCGTTTGGATTGCAAAACTAAAAGTGGAAGTTTCATTGCAATGTATGTAAGTAAGCGTTTGTCCATTTTATATTTTACTTTTTTCATACCTACGACAAATATACATATATTGAAATTTTATAATTCGTTTTATTTAAAATGTGTTAGAAAACAAGCTTGTGTAATCCTGTAATTGACATAATTGTTATGTAATATATTCCATTTAAATGTAATATAGGTATTACTTTACAATTCAAAAATGTAAATTTAAAAAAATATATTAAAAATATATACAGGCATTAATTGAAATTTTTTGAGTGCAAACAAACACGAGAGGCGCTTTATTATTTACTTTCATTTCTTAACATGACAGATGAAGTTCTAAAGGGGGATGTTTTGTGCTGGGGACTCAGGTAGCTCTGCTGTAAAATACGTCAAATTGCCACATTTATTTATTTATTTCCTGACATTGTCATTCGTTCAATTTTTCTTTTTAAACTGTTGAATCAGAAAAATCATACAGAAAAGTTACTAAGGAAGTTATTACCACTAAACTCTCGACAAAACTCAACTTATAGAGAAAAAAATGCATAATATTTCGAATCATCATACAAAATCACAGGAAACTGTCTAGCCAGATGTAAACAGAATACCGTACCTAATAAAGGTTCTATTCGTTTTTAAAAATAACCCATCAAAACATTAATTTACATTTGTATACACAATAAATTAATGTATATAATTTAAATATTAGACGAAATTAAGTTGACTATTAAACTTGGTTTATTATTGACTAAATATCATAAAAAAACTCCTTAGAGAGGCTAACATAATTTCTTAATTATGTTTTAATGTCGTAAAATTCGTTGGGCATCTAATAATTTGAAGTATTATTGGTTAATTGGGGGGTTTTTAGAATGAATTTAGTATATTTTGTCCCATTTTAAAACGACACAAGTGCAATTATTGCAGTATAATCTTGCAGTATATTTGTATTAAAGCTGCTGGTATAGAGACTTTGTTTGTTGCCAGGTTACTATTGTATTAAATAGCCTGTTTTAAATTGACAGTTGTTGTAAAACGATAAAAAAACAGTCGCTGCGATTTAAAAATCGCAATTGCGATTGGGAAATCGCAGTTTTGCTCATCTCTATAGTGTCAAATATAGGTAGATCTACAGCACACTATTTTATTCGAAATAATCAACATTTAAATTTTTTGCAATTTTTTTTGTTACCATACATATTTCGAAAAATCTTTGAATAAGAAGACTAAGGAAGGAGCATATCAAAAATCTTAGGTACACCGCGATGAGCCTCAAATATGGCCGACTTAAATTCCGGTTTATCAGTGTCGTTCTAATTTTATTTAAAAAATGTAAAACTATGATGTAGGGTAGACGTGGGGTAGACTCAATAATTTGTTGTTTTATTTTACGTTGCGAATAAATGTTGGTAGTTATTAAAATTGTTATAAAATATATAATTCTAATAAAATAGATAAGTTATAATAAGTATTTATTAACACAAACATCCGATACGCTACTGAAGCAGGTAAGTCAAATTAACGTATCTAAATTCTTTGACATCTAATCTTTGACAAGTAATAAATAAAAGCTAAAATGCAAGAAAAATATATAATTTAGTTAATTTAAGTGAATTTCATAAATGATCGGTTTACTACACGTATGTATATTATATAGTCACTTACTAGCGAAAAGTTGTTCCATTATTTCACTCAATTTTTGCCGAGATCTACCGCACGCTACACAACCAACTATTTTAGAGTCTTTTTCGATAAATCGCGATAGTGTCACTGTTAATTTAAGTTCTGCCACAATTTCCATCTAGATTTACTACCATTATACAACTATCAGTAGTAGAATAAATAATAAATAACATAAAATAAGCTCCGTAAAGACTAACAAATCCACAAAATTTCAAATCAAATCAAATGTGTCAAATGAATCGTCAAACAGAACTGTCAAGGATCCCCACCCTAGAGTGCTTTTTCCGCCCACCATGCATGAATACCCCAAGTAGCATTTGGACGTTATCTAATGTCGGGTATACGTCGCGTTCAATAAACCCGACGTCGGGTACCAACGTCGGTTCGACCGCCTAACGACCCTTATTTGCATCTAAATGGGGAATACAGATTCGGGTCGCCTCGACGTCGGTATCTGACCTAATAGGGAATGTAATTCTACCAATTACCAACGTCATATTACGTTGGATTTTAGTTACTTAAAATTCGTCGCTAAGCACTTAGTTACGTTTGGTTCCATATTCGCTACCAAGAATACATAAAAACCTAACCAAACTACCTAATTACAAATGAATTCATAATCACTCCTCGAATATAACTATAAGTACCTATTTAATTTCATATTATAATAATTCTGAATCATTAATCCAGACATCAGTTTTGTCAACGGAAGTCACTTTCTTGATATATCTGATTAAAATACTCCGGAAAACAACGAGCGCCTTCAAAATTAGGTAGATTTATGAAATAAAAATATCTATAAAAGTAACTCACAAAATATTTTTTTTAATTTTCTAGCTGGTTTAATCATAAAATTGTACTGTGGTTCCCCCAAACTCAACCTTATCAATATTATTCTACTAGAAATCGAAATGTGAATATAAATTTTAAAAACAAAAAACGATTTTAAAATGGCTGACAATCGGATACGTGTTAAGAATGGCGGATTTCTGTGTCCGACTTAATATGAACTACCAATATACCAATTCCGACCGGGTCTCCAACATTAGTCTTCTCACACGACCGAAGTTATCAAACCGGACGACCGGCAATCGTATTATGACGTATATAATTCCAATGTACGCCACGTAACCTCACTTTGCGTTTTGCGTATCAGTGATTTGTGGATTTGTGCAAACTATATTTTAGTTTTTGTTTTCTCGTTAAAAAAAATGAGCAGCCACTTTTTAAGCAACCTCACATGTCGGAGGAGGGGGTCTGCTGGTATCCTAAGCTAAAAATGAAATTAAGATGCACCAGTGTAATGCAGCATCTCTTCGGATAAAAAGCATTTACGGGTGGAGGCAAGACATCACTACTACTATTATTATTTTGCAAAAGCCTCGACCTCTTTCTGTAAAATGTAGATGAATGTCTAAATGCCTTTTTAGTGTTTTTTTAGGCATAATAAAAAATTTAAGTTTGTTTACAAAAACTTTTTATTAGGCTATGTTCATGATGTTCATTAGGTCGCAATGGCTACTTAATGGGTTGTATTTACGGACATAAATAGAGATACGTAAATTAGGTTATAAATATGAACATAAAATACAACAAAATATAATTGGACGTTAGTTTAGGGATTATCAGTGAGACGTATCCTATTCGGACAACGGGTAGACGTCGGGCTAGTTCAAGTATATGTACGTCGTGCAAGCCACCGTGGGAACGACGTTGGGAAATTAATAAAAATGGTACGTTCTTATTTTGCACGTCGACAGATCGTTGGATTTACCGACTCGGATCCAACGACGTCGCTTTTAATAGGAAAGCGACGTCACAGGTCGTATCACGAGCACCCGACCTAAATTTGCACAAAGTCTGACGTCGCTTCAGGTCAGATTTAGTTCGAAGTCAGATAGATGCTACTTGGGACATGGATAGCATTATGCTCCTTCCTTAGTCTTCTTATTCAAAGCGAAAAATATCCTTTTTTCCATAGCAACTGTCAACTGTTAAGCTATCTATCAAAAATAGTAGATAAAATAGTACTTTAACCGCACGGGTAGATTAAATGATACTTTAACAGCGAGGATAGGTTAAAAAATGTATTTCTTCTCGCACGTTTTTTAATTGCTTCCATTTTTGAAATTTTTTGTATTCCTTTTCATAAGTTATTCGGAATTTGAATGGAAGTAGTTTGGATATGGCTTTTGTCGCCTCAGCCTGAATATCTGTTGGTAATTTACTTATTTCGTTTTGAGCCATTTCTGGCTCCAATTCAATCAGCAATCGACACAAAAGAGAATTAAAAAATATTGACTCAAAACTGGCAACTAAAGAGACAGCTTTATTTATTTGTCAAATTACATAGAAACCGACGCCAACCCAGCACAATATTTTTTCTACTCGTAACAAATTCCTTGAAATAATAATTTCTGAATATTTTTACCCGACCATACCAACAGGTATGGTAGGCTATTAAGATCGGCAAAAAAAAGTTTTTTAATTTCACTCAAAATGAGTTATTTGGGTCGTAATGACCTAAATACAAAATATTTTCAGGGTCTCTGTCTGTCTGTCCGTCTGTAACACGATAACTCAAAAACCGATAAACCGATAAACCGATTTTAACCAAGTTTGGCACAAAAATACTCGTGGACCCGAGAATCTGGCTATAAGTTTTTGTGGGAGTGGGGGGTTGGTAAGGGGATATGGGAGGGGTTAAAAATTTTAAAAATCGTACACTCCAAAATTACAGTGCTAGCGAAACACGCGTTTTTCAATTAGCTTTGGAATATATTTGCAACAAATTTGTAATAATATCATCAATATTATATAACGGTGTTCCCGAAATAAGTGCAGATATTTTAACTGGTAGTATAGTTCAACCCAGAAACACGCCGTATGAGGTTTTTTTTTGCGAAAAAAAACTTGTTTGAACACTTTTAAATTTTTCTTGGAATTTTCGGAATTTGAAAAAACTTTTTAGTGCCCCAAATTGGTTTTTTAATTCACCTGAGATTACTCTACGGTGTATCTAATCCTTGCAGTGTTGCAACCCCTTATGTTATCCACATTCTACTTAGTTCTACATTTATAAATTCATAAAAAATTTCTACTCAAAATTAATATTTTTTTTTTTTTTTTTTTTGTATTATAATTTAATTCACTTTTATCTATAGAAAAAAACAATCGAAAAAAAAAATTATTTTTATTACTTTTTTTTTTTTTTTTTATTATTATATTCAGGGAAAATTAACCTAAACATTACGTTTAATGACGTTTACGACATGATTCATTTTTATTCACAACAGGTCACAAAAAGAAATTTTGAATCTGCGATTTTCAATATGGTACGACAGTGGTCAAATGTGTGGAAAAATAAGCTCAAATTACCCGAATTTGTCTTTTTACAGGCATTGTAGATATTTACATAATTCTAGTCCTGTTCACACCCAACTTTGTTGTAGATCATAACAAATTTGAATATATTTTTTTTAATTTGATTATAAACTAAAGTACGATCTACAAGTTGAGCATTTTTTTCTTAAAATTGCGTCATATTTTGATCATTATATACGATATTCTAAAGGAATTTTGCTCAACAAATAAACAAAAGTGTGTTTTCCGTCCTTTTTTTACATTTTATTGCATTATTATATCTGCCCCTTCGGCCTCGTTTAAACAATTTTTCCACCATGGGACGAACTGTAAATAATTCTTAGGCTACTAGTTTTTTATACATACCTATATACAGAGGGACCCAGGCCTCCAATAAAGCTTTTACCTATTACGTTTCTATTTGTAATTTTATTTCAATTTTTTACAAAATGGGGCCATTGTAACGCACATTTTCAAAATATTTTTGTCAACATACAGGTGATTCTCAGAGTGATTCAAACCGCAATACATATGCTTAATACAGTTCATGAAGATTGGGACCTTTAAAAGTAATGGATTTGTAAATAAACGTAATATTCATTATTATGCGACTGAAATCCCATACTGTAGCACACAGATTTGATACTTTTAATGATAAATGCCTTCTATTGAGAGACTAAAAGGTAATTGCCTCGTATCAGAGCCATCATAATACAAGAAGAAGACCGAAAGTCAAATCTTGTCTTATATTTTCAAAAAAACATAAACATGTTGAGTAGATAGTTATTTGACTGAAAAGATAAATTTTAGAACTTTTTATTTTTTTAAATTAATCATAAATTTTTCTGTGAAAAAATGATGATAAAACAGGCTCTGTCGAACTTTTGGCACAAAAACATTTCAAATTTATGATTTCAGTCTAATAACTATTTCATCAACATGTTTAATTTATGTCAATATTAACAGGTATTGATAATTTGGATTCCAAATATCTCGAGAACCATTCCTCGTAGCGATTTTTTCTAAGAGACTTTTTCTACGTAAGAAACATCGTAAATGTATATTTTTTACTTAGAAGTTTTATACAGGTACGAACGAAAAGTTATTACTCTTCAAATCGGTTAAAAATATGTAGCTGGCGCCCTCTACAAGTAGGAGTCATATTGATATCAAAATCAAATTTCTCATGTCAAAAAACTCCCAGACACCAATTTTTATCCAAATATTTACGTTACTTCATGAATTATTTGGAAAAATCGAAATAAAAATGAAACTTCTACACCCTGTATCTCCGAAACTAAGCATTTTAGGACATACGTTTATACGAACTTTTTTACTTATTTTTATCTGCAGAATATGCTGCCGAAGTCTCCGGAATGCAGTTCGGACTACCCTGTATATTTATTAAGAACCCAAACATCTCGAAAGTAGATGCTCGCAGCGAGTTTTACCAGGAGACATTTTTTTACGTAGAAAATGGCACGAATATATTTTTTTGTGGTATCAAAATTTTCAAGCCTTAATAACAGATGCTTTGTAGAAGTAATTTACAAGTTTTAAAAATTCCAACCGCATAAAACAGCTCAATGTAGCTTCTTCCTTTTTCCACAGTGCCATACGTCCAATAGCAGGGTATTTCTATAATTCTCACAGGATTCAAACATGTGAAACGTATTGATTTAGAGTCTGACAATTGGCAGTTCCGATTGGCACACAATTCTCCGAATATTGTTCTTCGTTAACATTGTTACGTCCGTGCGCGAGCATTGATAGGCATCGCGTAGGGATGCAATTTTCTTGTGCCACTGAGGAACATACAAATTTCATACCGATTTAAAATTCTGGCTTCTGGCCAGATGCATTTTTGCTAAACGCGAATTTTGTGTAAGATGAAAAGCTGCCGCTGGTGCACGTGCATGCAAATGCATCGGAATAAATTGGTCGTTTTGTGAAGATGGCAACGCTGACGGGTGCAAGCGCTGCGATTGGTACAAACAAATACAGACATGTCGTTCTGCTCTTTTAAAATGTGAGAAATGTAAATTATTATGCATATTTTACTCAGTAGTTTTATACAGGTATGGGTGAAAAGTTATTATTCTTCAAACCAGTTAAAAATCATGTAGATGGCGCCTCTACTACAAGTAGGGAGTCATATTGACATCAAAATCAAATTTCCCATGTCGAAAAACTCCCAGACACCAATTTCACCCAAATATTGACGTTACTTCATAAATTGCATGAAAAAATCGAAATAAAAATGAAACTTCTACACCCTGTACCTCCTATCCGAAACTAAGCATTCTAGGACATACATTTATACGAACTTTTTTACTTATTTTTATCTACAGAATATTACAGTTGAGGGTTGGAACCTTTGGTGTGTTACATTAGCAAGGCAAACATTTAATCACACACCAAAACACTTTTATGCGATTTTACACTAACAGTGTAAAAGTAAAAGTGTTTTTGTGTATTGTGGGTGATTTAGTGTTTTTATTTTACAGAATATGCTGCGGAAGTTTCCGGAATACAGTTCGGACCGCCCTGTATAATCATATTCTTTAATTTTTTGGTTTGTCTTAATACTAGTAGTAACAGCCGAAAAAATATTAGAATTTCTTTAATTTATTACCAACTAAAAGTTAACTAAACAAAGCAAGATCAGAATAGCCAACTAAATATTTCAATCATCCTTGATCCCTCTGTATATCATGCTGTGGGAAGCATTTTTCTGTATGTACACAGGCTGTGCTTCTGCTTTACCTAAAAATTCCGCGCTTCTACCGAAAACATTCTGTTCCCAGCCCTGATTGCCTGATATAGTGCATTTCATTAAATCCTTTGTTCCTAATATTGCTCGGTGATTTATTCCTGTTTACAGTTGGTAGTATTGCCATTTTAGTAAAAATATATTCGACTGTTACACGCAGCTCTGACACGCTTGCCTGAACTGCATTGCGGATAATTCATTAATTCAACTACATGTTTCCTATTGAGTCCTGTCATATTCGGTTAGGTACAGGGTGTCTCATTTCCATGTGTTTTCGTTTATGAGTAGAGATACAAAATACGTTTTTCACATCACTTTTATTAAACTAAAAATACTCAGGAGAAGTATTTTCAAAAATACCTCCAGTATTTCAGAAACCTAGGAGACTAAGACAAATCAGTGTATAGCATATTTAGTTTCATAAAAAAGTAGTACACAGCAATATGAAAACCGCATCTTTGTATCTCTACTCATAAACGAAAAACGCCATAAAACACATTGACAAATATTGGACACCCTGTACCTATACATCATTGTTGATTTCATGTAAATGACAATAATATACATAGTTAATGTCTAAACCTTTGAATAAGAAGACTAAGGAAGGAGCATATCAAAAATCTTAGGTCCACCGCGATGGGCCACAAATATGGCCGACTTAATTTCAGGTTTATCAGTGCCGTTCTAATTTTATTTAAAAAATGTAAAACTATGATGTAGGGTAGACGTGGGGTAGACTCAATAATTTTGTTTTTATTTTACGTTGTGAATAAATGTTGGTAGTATAAAAGTATTATAGTATTAAAATTGTTATAAAATATAGATTTCTAATAAAAATAGATAAAAAAGGTAGAAAAAAGACTCAAAGTCTCGGTCTCAACGTTTATACAATGTTAAACTGTTACACGTGTTTCGCTCATATACGAGCATCATCAGACAAATACAATTAAAATTAATCCAAAAATACACGTTCAAATTTTACAATTAAAACAACACTCAGTGTTGTTTTAATTGTAAAATGTGAACGTGTGTTTTTAATTTGAACCAGGTCTCTTTGAGAAAAATGGATGCCTTTTTTAAAAATAGATAAGTTATAATAATTATTTATAACTATAAACATCCAATACGCTACTGAAGCAGGTAAGTCAAATTGACGTATCTAAATTCTTTGACATCTAATCTTTGACAAGTAGTAAATAAAAGCAGAAACGCAAAAAAAATATATAATTAGTTAATTTAAGTGAATTTCATAAATGATCGGTTTACTACACGTATGTATATTGTGATATTATATAGTCACTTACCAGCGAAAAATTGTTCCATTATTTCACTCGATTTTTGCCGAGATCTACCGCACGCTACACAACCAACTATTTTAGAGTCTTTTTCGATAAATCAAAGCGATAAATCGCGATAGTGTCACTGTTAATTTAAGTTCTGCCACAACTTCCATCTAGATTTACTACCTTTATACAACTATCAGTAGTAGAATAAATAATAATTAACATAAAATAAGCTCCGTAAAGACTGACAAATCCACAAAATTTCATATCAAATTCAAATGTGTTCAAATTAATCGTCAAACAGAACTGTCAAGGATCCCCACCCTAGAGTCCTTTTTCCGCCCACCATGCAGGAATACATGGATAGCATTATGCTCCTTCCTTAGTCTTCTTATTCAAAGGTCTAAACTATCAATGAATTTTTTAGGAAGACTTAGGAAAGAAATATAAAAAGATCATAGCCTATCATTATAATTAATACAGAAATAAAATTGCCTAATACAAAAATAAAAATTATTACAGATAAAAACAAAAATATACAATCTTCTGTTTGCTTTATCTTTCGTCATACCTTGACATACTTAAAACAGCAATAATTATAAAAAATTCTTAATGTTAATTTTAACAGTAAGTAATAAATCACATTCACCGTTAGCTCATGCATCTTATTTCATAAATTTAATGGCATTATAAAATTTTACAGCTCAACATAAAAAAGTGAGTTAATATAATTAATATATTAAAAATATCTTAAAATTAATCATATTTTCTATTGCCAAGAACTATTAATTATTTTTTATTAAATTTTCCAATCATTGTTTCATTTTCTGATGCTTCTTCCTACCTTACCACATATGATACTCTTTCAGTTGACTCCATAAATATCTTTTACCTGCAACAAAAGAAAAATTATTACTCACTATTTTGACAGTTTATCGACTAACTACAACAGATGTCAAAAAAAAACAAGTACGACAAGTACGAATAGGTACATAATATTTAAAAATTTCCAGGAGTCAAGTCTCACAATTTTTCCCGAGCTTTTCCGGAACTTCAGTTTCCAAAACATATAATTACTTATAGGAAATTGTGGTTATACCGTTGATTGAAATAATTGGGAAGATATGCAACCTAATGGGCGAATTCGTGACAAAGCTGATTTTTTTTAAATTTATTAAAATATTAAAATTATTATGATCGCGCATACCGTTTCTTAACATCGATGATTGATTACTTACTTTAAATAAAGACTATATTTTTTTATGATTTTTAATTACAAATGTATGTATAGTTTTCAGAATTTTCCCTAGACTTGATAGTATAAGGCAGTATTACTTGACAAATTTCATAGTTCAAAGTCAACGGAAAATACCCTACAATTTTGATTCCATTGAGTGTCGAAATATACATTTTTGCGGTTTTGTGCAAGTTTGATTTTCTCACAGCGTCAAGGGACTGTACAGGATGGACCATTTTGGTTATTTCTATAGGGTATCTGGGAAACCGTGAGAAATATTCAAATTTTGATACTGCAGTCTCGGGTTCGTTTTTTGAAAAAATTACAATGGCGCCAACGGATCGAGTCTATCTTGATCGGTCTCGAAGCTACAGGGGGATTCTCAAATTTTGTACTTTTTGAAGATGTTCGATAGTTTGTTTATTTCAGCAACCACGGAAAAATGAATTATACATTCTAAAGGCACTTTCTTTTCTTCAAAATATTTTTTGAGATATTAACGATACTTATGTTTCTTTAAATAGAACCCCCTGTAAATTTTTAAATTTTCTTATTCAGCTTGGCATGGACTTCTCGAAAAACCGCAACATTTCAAATTTTTCTTAAAATATCCACTTAGTAGATAGTAGGCCGCGCCGAGTAACAAAGTAAACGGTTGTCATGATGATCGGATCATACCTTTGATGGACGCGGGACATTTCATTTCAACAGATTGGAGTGTGTGTATTTTAAATAATAAAAAAAATGAGTAAATTTAAAAATTTTGAGAAATATAATATGTTAGAATGTTATATTGAGTCTAACAAACGTAAGCAAATGGCAGCTGATTTATATTTTGAGCGGTATCCAGAGCGCGAGCAACCAAACCCAGCCATTTTTAAAAGGTTAGAAGATAGTTTAGTTTTGTAATTTTTTGTTAGACTCAATATAACATTCTAACATATTATATTTCTCAAAATCTTCAAATTTACTCATTTTTTTTATTATTTAAAATACACACACTTCAATCTGTTGTTACTCGGCGCGGCCTACTATCTACTAAGTGGATATTTTAAGAAAAATTTGAAATGATGAGATTAATAGTGAAAATAAATATAGAGTGTTATATATTTTCGAGAAGCCCATGCCAAGCTGAATAAGAAAATTTGAAAATATACAGGGGATTCAATTTAAAAAAACATAAGTATAGTTAATATCTCAAAAAATATTTTTTCGAAAAAAGCCTGACTACGCCACTGCATTCTACACAGAAAAGTGCCTTTAGAACGTATAATTTATTTTCCCGTGGTTGCTGAAATAAACAAACTATCGAACATCTTCAGAAAGTACAAAATTTGAGAATCCCCCTGTAGCTTCGAAACCGATCAAGATAGCCACGATCCGTTTGCGCCATTGTAATTTTTTCAAAAAAAGAACCCGAGACTGCAGTATCAAAAATTGAATATTTCTCACGGTACTCTAGATACCCTATAAAAACAACCAAAATGATCCACCCTGTACACCTCTATGGAGTATATTGTTTTAATCTTTAAACTCGATACATCCAAGCGTTCCCGAGAGATAAAAGGCCTAGACAGACTGACGGACGAACCGACAACAAACTGATCCTATAATTGTTCCATTCTCTCCTTTGAGATACCGAACCCTAAAAGAACTAAAAATATTTTCATGCTTTTCTAATTCCAAATTTTAACCAAGATTAAACCATATATCTCCTTAATAGAACCTCGTATAAATTTGGGCTTGAGGAAAATTCTTTGAAAATTCATTCGTATATTTTCGAAAACTTTCATAGAACGTGGAGAGCGTTTAGTTGCAGAAAGTTAAAACAATATGTCGGGAAACTTTAGGAAGAGTTTTAAGTTTTCCAAAAGATAAGTGCCGGGAAAACGGTTTTTGCATAATATATAAGTTTCCGAAGATCTAACGAGCATTATCAGCACTTTTTGTAAAGTGTCCTGTAACTGGAAACAACAAGTTCTATTACATACAATCTTATGAAATTTTAATTATTTAGTAGTTTAGTTAAAATAGTTAGGGATAGATTAGAACAAGATACACATTTAATAGGTAGAACAAAATTAAACATAGATAGTATTTTGGAATTGTTGACACTTTGTGTTAAAACTACTTATTTCCAATTTAATAATGAATTTTTTCAACAAGATTTCGGTATGGCAATCGTGGATCACCTCTCTCCCTTTGTTAAGTAATATTTTTATGGAAGATTTTGAAAATAATACAATAAATAGCTTTTCTCAAAAAGCCTGTATTGATGGCTGCTGCTATGTTGATGATATTTTGCAATATGGCAACATAACGTTTCTGAAATAGACATTTTTTGGAATATATAAATTCTCGCGAACCTACCATAAAATTTACTTTAGAAGTAGAGAGAGGTAATCGTTTGTCATTTCTTGATGTTTTAGTGTCAAAAATTTCAAAATAAACTAATTTTAGATATTTACAGAAAACCCACACAAACACAGATAGATACCCTTTCTTAAATTTCACATCTAATCACAGTATAAGTGTAAAAAAAAAGGTGTTATAAAAAGTTTATATGATAGGGCAAAAAATAATACGTACAGACGACATTTCACTAAACAAAGATATAAACCACATAAAAAATACATTAATAAAAAACGACTATCCACCATATTTTATTGACAAAACATTAAACGAAATACAAACCCCAAATCATAGACACAAAGATAACAATACACAATATACAGTTGGGTCAACGGATCTTTGCGTGCACGTCACAAAACTATGATTAACATCAAATCAATTCCCTTTTATACGCTCTCTTTCTAACTTAAGCAAGACAATTCGAAGAAATACTGAACGTATGTCTTCATAGTTATCCGACATACGGTCGGAGCTAAAGTTATGTGTAAGACAAGGAAAACCCCTAGCCAAGGATCACTCAAGTTTCTTTTCTAAACATTTAAAGTCAATGCCGGCGAACGCAAAAATAAATCGATTATTTATTTTCGGGTTCTCGTTTTAAAAGAAATGTACTAAATTTAGTATATTTTTTTAATAAAGGTACACTGGTGTTCACTTCATACTAACTTCATTTGCATTATAATTTCTTGTTTTTATTTTATAAGGGATCCAAGAACTACATCCTATTAAAAAAAAAGACAGCTTTTCCTTTATAATTTCCTAAAAAAAGTAACTTGTACTACAATTTAGTACATTTTGTGGAGACGTGCGTACATCTGTAAAACCCTGGCAGCATCCATGCATGACATTTTTGTCATTCGGTGTTTATGTTTATGATTTTGTCATTTTGTCAAAAAGTTAGGGAAAGTTGTTTTGTATCTTTATTTTCTTTGGACATCGTTTATTGCGACTAGCTTTTGTGAAAACTTTTTGTGATTTAACAACAGTTCTTTCCAAAATTTATTTTTCGTGATTCGTTAATATAATTTAACATTAACATTGAAATGCCAGGAAAACGTTTAAATTCTCAAGCACGTATCCTTGTTGGAAATCTTATCTCTTATTTTACGTCTGAAAAAGAGAATAAGGGGCCACTAATTTCCCTGAATGCTGTTCAAGAGGTAAATATATATTTTGATTTATAAAAATACAAGTGCCTAACTAATAAATTTACAGAGAGTTGCTGATGCCTTGAAGATCAGTCTAAGAACGGTTTCAAGCATTAAAATGTCTAAAGATCGAAATGAGCTACCCTCAACACCGGGAAAGAACAGACCTCGAAAAAAATGTAAAACTCAAGACTTGAATGAAGGTTTGAAGATGGAGGTTCGCAATATTCTGTATGACTTGTATGCACAAAGTAAGTACCAATATTATTTTACTGAACTATTTTACTAAATTTATATTTTCAGAGAAACAAGTTACAATTAATAAACTAAACGAGGAGTTGCGTCGCAGAGAAATTGTTGACATAAGTTATGGAAGTCTTCGAACACTCCTTTTTAGTTTGGGATTTAAATACAAAAAGGATGATAACAGACGAGCATTAATGGAGACATCCAATATAGCTTCTATGAGAGCAGCCTTTTTCAGAAAATACATGGAAAACAAAAATTCGCAATTTCCTCGTCAACTCGTATTTTTAGATGAAACGTGGATCTTTTCCAAAGGCAGTAAAATGAGATCATGGCAGGATGATAGTGTTAAGAGTGTTCGTAAGCCAGGTGGTTTTGATGGCAAACGTTTCATTGTATTGCATGCCGGACACTGTGGAGGGTTTGTTAAAAATGCTGGTTTAATTTTTGCTTCAAAATCTAAGAAAATGGATTATCATGGGGAAATGAATGCAGAAATGTTTACAAAGTGGGTAGAAAACCAGCTCATCCCAAATTTAGAAGAACCTTCCCTTATTGTAATGGATAATGCTCCATACCATTCTGTTGAGTTAGAGAGACAGCCATCATCCTCATGGAAGAAATATGAAATTGTTGAGTGGTTGGAGAAAAGTAATATACCTTATGATAAAAAAATGTTTAAACCTGAACTATTAAGCATAGCAAAAATTCACAAAAAAACAAAACAATATAAAATAGATAAATTATTACAAGAAAATGGTCATGAAGTATTAAGATTACCACCTTACCATTGCCAGTTTAATGCAATTGAAATGATATGGGCAGATTCAAAATATTTTTACAATGCCCACATTGGTGAAAATGGACATAAAGATGAAAATGTGCTAGATATGTGGAGAAAAGCATTAGAGAAATGTACACCAGAAATATGGCATGCTAAGGTGGTTCACACTGAAAAATTAATCGAAGACTGGTATGATAGGGAAGTCATTATTGAAGAAGTACCCCAAATGTTTATCAATGTCAGTGATGAGGAAAGTTCAGAAGATAGTGAGAGTGGGGAGAACTAAAGTGGACTACGTACATTTTTCAAATTTTTTAATTTAAATACTATCCATGCTATTTTTAAACAAATAATTGTACTGATCCAAGTTACTTGTAAAATTAATAAATTATTTTTCATTTTCATTAAATTTATTATCTGTTGGAGGTATTATTTAACAAAATATTTAGACTTTTTGTTTTAACCTACTTTCTATAATAGTAATTTGGGTAAAATCTTGTAAAGTTAGATATCTAATACTGTATAGAACTTGATTTCAATATATTAGTTAACAACTCAATATTTCGATCACCAATTATTGTCCTCTTGTAACAACTATCCTATTGAATTATACTGTATAGGCATACTATTGTTCTGTATTTTCCCCTTTTTATGACCTTTTTCCATAAACAATTATTTATTCTAATTTAAAAACGTCCAAAAACTTTACAAATATTTTGGAAAAGAAATTATATTATTTCTTTTAAGTATGAAATAAAATGCCGCTGGCACTGGTGGTAGTTTGACGACTGATTGATTCGTATGACGTTAGGTGACATCAGATTATGACGTGCACGCAAAGATCCATTGATCCAACTGTATACAACTTACAATTCCATACATACGAGGCGTTTCGGAAAAAATAAAAAGGATAGGGAAACAATATAACATACAAACATCTTTCAAAACACAAAATACACTTAGATCATTTTATCACATACTAAAGCAATGAATACAGAACAACAAACAAAAAATGTAATATACCAAATACCCTGTGAATGCGATAAATTTTACATTGGTGAAGCATCTAGACCCTTAAATGTTAGAATTAAAGAACATAAAGATTATTTAAGAAAAGGAGATTTTCACAAATCTAAGATTTGTCAGCATTCATGGGACACAGGGCACAGAATAAATTTTAATTTATTAATTATTTAATTAAAGATTATTAATTAAAGAACATTACATAAATAAACATAACATTTTATATTATACATAAGATTTAAAAATAATCATACAGAAAGTTTGGGCTTTTTGGTTTTACCTTATTAAGTAATTATCAGGTAGTAATTGTTAATTTTGAAGTTTAACTTAATATAATGTCATTTTAACAGAACGTCAACGATTTCTTGTAGACGTATCTGTTTTAAAAAGTAAAGTGTTCTCGAATAGTTCAATTTAAATATCATCATTTTAAATAGTTTTTTCTTGATTCTTTATATTTTTTTGCTTCCGACGACGGAAAAGAGAAAACTTCTTCCAAAACGTTAAGTTTTTTTCTTTGTTAGGCAAATTTTTATTACTGTAAACACAACTTCTGACAAGCAGCGTCCGTTTAGGTTTAACGCAGAAGTGTTTACAAAAAATAACTATTTTATTTTGTAGATTTTTCTTGCAGTGCAGTGGCGAAAAACCCATAAGGATTTTTTTGGATAGATGAATCCGCCACATATGTATAGATATTTTTTATATTTCAAATAGTTTTTCTATGTTCTCTGTTGTGTTCTGCTCTATGTTCTGTGCTTTTTTTGCTTCCGACGATGGGAGGAGGTATACAGTTGACCCTCCACTTGTGACTATCAACACACTGTAGGAAGCTGTAACAACTACAAGGCCAAGCAACAAGAGACGTGGCAACACCGTGAGGACTGCGCTACACCTCGAAGACTGGCCAGAGATAGATAGCAAAAATACAAAACAACTGCTAGAACACAAAAATAATCTAGTACACATAATTGTAGGTGTCATGACTGGAAACTGCTCCACGGGGGTAAACCTAGAGAGATGGAAGATTTCCAACGACGACTACCGCAGAGCCACTGTCCGGCATTGGAAAACCGATGCTTTAAGTCTTTAGGGTACGGTTTTTTGGAGGGACTAGATAAAGCAGCAGAAGCCAACACCAGCGACATCGGGAACTTTGCAAAGAGCTGGAATAAGAGCTTTGTCGCAAAAAAATAACGAGAGGAACGTTTGGTATACAATATTTGAGGGGTATCGGAATGGACCCAAAGCCTCCAAGTGAGGGATCAAACAGGATCCCAAACCCCAGCAACTTAACCTAACCTAATCTGGTTTAAAATGAAAAGTCTTGACAATACAGTTCAATAGCCTTATCAATATTATACTTAATTTCTATAACAATTAAAAGAGATAAACCAATCCAAATCCATTTCTGTATGAATTTTTGCAATTTCCTCATCGTGTATAGATCAGTCGCTGTTATTCTTTCGAAACAAAGTTGGAGCTGGAGTTTATAAAAGTTTAAGGCTACCTGGCCGAGAAAAACCCCCACTGAACCGTTTATTCTTGTAGCAAGTCAGGTAGCTCTTCTCCGGTGAATACTTGCCGGGTGATTTATATCCCAAAAAATTTAAGGTGCCTGCATAGGTAATAAATAGAGGAAGGATGGAAAATTGCTTTCTAAATGAGAACGTATTTCAAGACGCCGAGCGAAGGCAAATAACGGAATAAAAATGTGATTTTTAAGGACACAAGTGCAGATAACTTTGTCGTACATTACGCTGGGTTTATTGCTCTATAAACGTCGATTCTCACTATACATTCCGGTATACGCTACTTTCCTTGAACTACAGCACAATTCTAGAGTATTCTAAAAGAAATTTGTGATGTTGTGAAAAAAATTCTGTGTGCACTTTGTCCACAAAGTGCATAGGAGGTTGACAATGATTCAGTATTTAAACTAAAATAGTAACTACTAAAAGAGTTTCGGACTTCCATTGCATTTATTTATTTTGCTTACACAACGTTTCGGTCAGAAGTATCACTGACCGTTATCAAATAATGTGAACTAGGGAATGCAATCCCGCACCAAAATATCAATCCCGCAAACCCGCGGGATTAAAGCAACCAATCCCGCGGATCCGCAAAATTGCGGGACTGTAAACAATAGTCATACATTGGGTCCCAAATGGTACAAAAGGCATTGTACATTTTGCATAGGCCCACAATATATTGATATAGCGTGTATCTTAAACTAGCTGTACAGAAATTTGGACACCGATGTATACAGAGTGTTCAAAAAATATATTTAATATTAAATAAACTTAAATTTTATAAATAAAAATATTATTCTGATTGAAGTTTTTTTTTAACTTGTGTTAGTTATCTGCTTTTAGATACACTCTATATCAATAATTGTTGGTTAGAGCCATTCGTATGATTAAAAATGCATATTTTTCGAAAAAAACGTCGTATTTTCCTTAAAACAAAGAAAAAATAAAAAACCGATCAAATTGTTTTTTCTAATTTCAATACAGATTCGTCGTACTTGGTAAAAATTAAAAATTGTAAATTTGCGCTAAAAAGATTCTTGATCAAATTTTCACACTCTTATAAAATACCCTGTATAAGAATTCGCTAAATATATTTTCGAGAACCACATCAGCATCTTAATCATAGCAGATTCATCTAAAATCTGGTCCAAACCGCATCCCAAAATCTTTTTTAGTTCAAGAGATATTCAACTTTAAATTTACCCTAAAATTTTTCTTGTCCCAATAATTATGTCCGGCAATTTATTTGACGAAATTGTCCACCAGTACTAGTTAAATGCTTTTCTTCACTTACGCACATACGCCAGAAAGAAATCTAACAACTAGCCTGTTTGTTTATGATGGCCAAGCTATAAAGGGAATCCCCCGGGTTCCGAGCGTCGACGCATCGGCCCGGAACGAAGCGGTTTGATCTTAATCGAGATCGATTCGGTTACCCAGTAGTAATGTGTTGATCCCGCGGATCCCGCACGGTAAATCCCGCAACTTTGATCCCGCGGAATCTCAGAGGGATCCAGCATTTGCGGGATTGCATTCCTAATGTGAACTAAAGTAAATCCTAAAACAACTGAACTTTTCTATTAGAGCCGAGCATTCACCCGTGAATTTGTTGGGTGAAGTCAAGCATGAGGTGCTTGGACCACACATGATCTGCAATGCCCGACTTCATTGTTTCTTTCATCCCTTTGAGTATGTTTTTTATGTTCGTCAAGTCGTACTTCTAGAGGACGTTTTGTCTCTCCAATATACGACTCAACCGCACTCGCCAAGTACCTGTTCACACTCTTTCTCTTGGTTTGATGATTCAGATTTTGTTTTTTTTAGGAGACTTCTTAGAGTAGTCCCAGTCGGTAGGCCATTAACCAGTACATGGTTATACGAGGCTTTGGGACTTAAGCTGAACATCGATAAGACTAAGATCATGTGCACTCGCAGTTTGATTTCGGAAAAGGCCAATATCGACTCTGAAACTCAACACAGGATTAGCAGCGCCTTAAGAGCATTCTGGAAATTAAAAGACAGGGTCTTCTACAATCATGACTTAAGCACAAAAACGAAACTTGCAGTGTACCGAGCAATAATAATTCCCACCATGTTATATGGAAGCGAAATATGGGTGCCGTACCGCCGACACATGAACGCATTAAACAAGTTGCAACAGAGACATCTTAGAAAACTCTTAAGAATAAAATGGTTCCATCGTGTCTCAAACGTATCGGTCCTTGAAAAAGCTAACTGCGAGAGTCTTGAAGTCGTGATTACAAAGTCCCGCTTAAGATGGGCTGGTCACGTATGCAGAATGCAAGAAAACCGCATACCAAAGTCTCTGCTTTACGGTGAGCTTGTAGACGGTAAAAGGAGGCCGGGTGGACAACTCAAAAGGTACAACGATATTTTCCACGAAAACTTAAAGGGCATTAACAAGCAGAGTGAGTGGGAAGAAGCACCTCACAATAGAACGGAATGGAGAAAAATTGTAAAGTTAGTTAACAGCGACAACCAAAAAGTAAAGAGGCAACAAAGCAATGAGATTTTTGAATGTCTGGAGTGCGGTAGACAGATAACATCATGTATCGGGCTTTTCAGTCACAGAAAATCTCATGAAAGAAAACGCCTTGAGTGACTATCTTCTGATGCGTATCAAATACTCGTCATCGAGTAATGGCAGTATGTATGTAGGCCATTGACCATGATATGGCCGAGGACCGCGGTTCGGATTCCGCGTAAACAAAGTAGGTCCCGTCCAGATTAGGCCTGGCAGCAAAAAGGAGACGTTAACTGAAATCTTTACTTTATTTTACATTTTCTATCCTGTAGATCTCTCTTCCGTTGGCAAACATCACACAATTTTTTCAAGTACAGGTCTACGAAATTAACTTGTTTTGTATCATTTTTAGACATCTTCCGATTAAACTTCGGCCAAGTCTACAGACAATACGTTACGATTGCAATAAAACACGTAATTAAATTAAATGTCGAATCTATAACCCTCGAGCTGAGGGAAATAAATATTGCATGGCACACGCCCAACTTCTCCCGCGTCGTAATAAAGATAGATTTACAATTGGAACGGTATCTCCCCGCTCCCAGACCGATCTCGAGGTGTTTGCTTCGCCAAAGAACAAGTTCGTGGTCGGACGAGAATTGATTTTGATTTGTTTCCAGCCTGGATAAATTCGATTTCGGCAACAGCTATTTGTTCACTTCAACCGACAAAGTCATGGATATTATTACACATATAAAATTCATAAAAAAATATTTTTTCACTCAAGTTATATGACTCTAGTCTCTGCTATGAAGTAGATTAACCCTTAACGGAATAGAAAATAAAATGTTTTTGTAGCTCTCTATACTTTTATGCTCATGTCTCGTGTGCAGTTATATGTCCCCTAAATTTTTGTGCGACGTTTAATTAAATATGTATAACAGCTTAAAAACCAACTGGTCACATGCTCCAGATCGTGGTCGTTTAGTCGCCATATTTAAAAACGGTCGGGATTTTAGTTTTAAAGGTTATTATACTCATTTTTTGACAGCAAACAAATTTTGTGAATACATATTTTTTAACTGTAGTTCTTTTGAGGAAGGTATAATTTAAAAATATGGAACCATGGCGCGTTTTTAAGCACTAATAAAAATTCGTTTCAACATAATAAAGGTATATTTAAATTCATAAGATGTATTCGCAAAAAAAACGCGCAACAAGTGTAATTTTTCAAATGCAAAAAATTAAGATGTTTAAGCAGAAAACTTACTAGCTTATATATGAGGGTTCTTGCATTGGTCTAAAACACTACTTTTACATTTACAAAAGTCGCAACACATTATTTTTAATTTTCTACAGAGACATGCAGTTTCTCTGAAGCACATCTGGCAACTACATAGAAAAGTCTTCCTTTGGGTCGTCTCTTACTTGTGGAATCAAAATACCATATTTTTCTATATAACCATAATTCAACGGATTAAGTTTTTCACATGGTTCCAAAGCATAAATCCATTTGTAGCATTGCAAGTAGCTCCGTTTTATGTGAAGACGGATTGATCTTGAAGTAGGGGCTAAATCTTGAAAGTTTCGTAATTTTTTATGATGGAACTGATGGAAACGCGACTTATCCATTGTACTCAAGTTTGATAAAAGTGCACGAACCAAAAATTCTTCTGCTTGTTTTTCCATTTCTTCATTTAATGGCTCTTTACCAAATTCTAACAAGAGCTTTTCAGCATACGATTTTGCTACATCCAGAGCTGCTAATTTTGTACTAACCTTGCTTGTAGTATCGCAACCGTTTAAGAATGAATAGCAGGTAAAGCTGTTAAAACATTAAGTGGTAATCTGCCATCAAACGAGTGAGGTGAAATATACCACAACGTTTTTTCTACTACAAAGGCAACATAAAGCTCTTTAAGTCCTGCACTTTTCAACGTCTGCAAGTAGTGGTAAAGTGCACTAACAAAAACATCAGTATCGGTAGAACAAATAACTACGTTCTTTACGTTTGTAGTCAGTGTCATGTGAGAAATATGGTCAGTGTCATGTCATGTGTCATGTGAGGAAATATGGCATTCTGTCATCCGCTTCTTCATGATCAGATTCCAACGTACGTTCTTCTTCAATTCTGCCATTAACATCTTTAACAACGCCACCCAGGTAAATGGGAATAGATGCAGTGACAGGATTTTTTTTCCGGGATACCCAATCAACAAAGTATGACTGCAATAATTCTTTGTTTTGACAGAAGACCCAGAAAGCGTCAATATCCACAGGAAGAGGTGTGTTGTAATCGCCTGAACTTACTCACAAAAATGTGTAATTTCAATAAAATTAAAGAAAATATTCCAAATTCCTCCGCTAACTAGAAATGTTAAAAATATCCCAATAACTAATAAATTTGTCAGTAAATTAATTATAATTTTTTTCTTCATAAGAGGAGTAAGTTGATCTTTAAAAATGCAAAATCGGAGCACTTTTTACGGAAATATAGTAAAACAAATTTTTTTAGAATTTCTCAGCCATTTTTAAATATGGCGACCAAATGGCCATGTTCTGGACCAAATCCCCGCAACAAAATTTAAGGGACATACAACGGCACGCGTGACATAGGCTAGCTCCTAGACTAATTGTGTAGATGAGGACCCAAAATCAATGCTAAAATTGCTGTATATCGTTACTGTCTTATTTAAAAGCGAATATCTCCAATAAAAATAAAGATATTGAGATGAATCCAAAAATAAAGTATCGAGAAAAGACGTACCTTGATGATAAAGTGATTTTTCTCCTTGCATTGCTGACATATTCCACAGAGTGTTACAAACTTTCACCATAATATCAACATTTTGTTTTTCCTCGTATAATTGACAGAAAAAAAACTTAATTTTGAATTTCGGGAGAGGCACTAAAAGCCAAACAATTGAGCTACAAATTGCTTAAAAAATCATCAAAATCGGCACACCAGAACAAAATATATTAAACTTTCAAATACGTCAAAATTTTAAGGTTGTAAAAAAACGTAAAAAACAATTAAATGATGTGAACATTTTATTCTTGTTAAAGTACGGTCGATCCAGAGCATAAAGTTGTCAACGAACGTGCCCAGCCATAGAGAAGGAATAAGATAAATAGTTGCGGTACAAAGCAGCAGTTTATAAGCCGCAGCGGTCAGATAGACTGGCCCACGATATTAATGACGTCATCCGCTCAACCGCAATGGAATCAAAATCCAAAAGCAAAGGGATCCATCATCTATAGAAACGGCCAGGGTATATAAATTTATCGCAACCGGTCTACATAAAACAACTTCCAACAAAAGAAATACAGACTCTGCTTACATTGAGGATGATTTTCAGTATATTTTCTTCAAACGTCATATGCTTGTGTGAACTTAGTGACATGTGACTTGTGTATGACTTAGTGATTCTTGTGTGCACTTAGTGACATATTATAGCAAATAATCGTAAAAAAAAATAGCGACAAAGACGGCTGGAGAAAGAGAATTAGTGAACCCTAATCGACATTTTATTTCGGAAAATCGACTATACATAATATATCATATCTTACGCAAAATTGTAAAATTTCCAGGAATTTTATGCCTAAACGGTTGACTTTAGCGAAAATTTTCATAAACCCTTTTTTATAGGAAATTTTATTTTCTTTAATTTTGCTCTCTTCAAATTTTCGTGAAAAATGCATAGTTTTCGAGATATTCACAAAATACCGTTTTTGGGCGCAGGCGGCAAGTCTGAAAATGTGCATTTTATGGATTTTAGTTAGGGACCCCAAAACCTATAAACCTGCAAAGTTGCAAAACTTCCGGACTTTTTTCCAAGCAAAAATCCCCAATGACTGAACTATTGGTTGTACATACAAAATTCCTGAGTGTTTTTATTACAGAAGCTACAGATGCCCGACACACTATTGCCGGACCCTGTATAATACAGAAAACGTCAAATTAGACGAAATAAAAAATGTAAACAGCTCGTCTCTGGTCTGAAGTATATCTCCGGCGTACATACTCCGCACATTCATGTAAAATTCATATAGACAAGGGCTGTAGCTGACGAGGTGGCGGAATAGAATTTTGATTTAATAACGGTCTCGTACGCGTCGCGTCGTAGGGCCATCTTTAACTATTAATTACCTCATTTCGAGTTGAAATTCGAACGGAAGGACTATGGAGGGCCCTTCCCACCTGTGACGTGCTTGGGCAAGTTTTGTGACAGTCAAAACTCAAAACGGAACTCAAGAACTTCATTCCGTCCGTTAGCTGGAATGGGAATCCTGAAACGGTCTAAGATATTCGAAGAAATTTCTCAGGACTTAGGACAGAAAAAAAGCAAAGAATTTCCGTCATTTAAGTCTCCTCAGTGAACAACACTTCAGTAGATTGAAACTAAGCAACAACGGCGAATTAAGATTCTGTGGGGAAAATTGGGTAACACGGCCCGTATTCTATAACTTTGACATAAAAACATTACGCTTTCAAAGCGGTGAGCGCAAGTATTCGATCAGCGAAACGCAAGGCAGTCGATTTTGGTATTCTCGTTGCCATGCGATTCGTGTTCTGGATACGCGTTGAGCACATACTGGCAACATCACAATTTCTAATGTAGGTAATAGTCAAAAGTTCATAACTGACGGATGTAACAATGAAAAATGTCAATGTTACGTGAATTTCATAACCTATTGTTGAGTTATGTCAAGCTATTTTTCTATGGATATGTCATTATTCTTATTATACGAGGGAAGTGTTGAAGACGCTTCTCAGCATTTTCGATGTTTTGAACAATATTTATAGCTGCCAAGTCGTAAATTGTCAATTACTTATTGAGGAATTTATAGAAGAAGTAGTAATTTTCACTAAAGAGCAAGATAACGCACAAAATCACAATTTTTTTGATTTTCACTGACAGTTCGACAAGCAAAACGATCCTTTAAGGTAACCGTTTTCAAAGCGCTCAGCGCAATCAGTAAAGACGCTAAGCGCGTCAGACGAGAATACCGAAATCGTTAATTAAGTGTGCGCTCGGCGAAAATTAACGTCATATACGCAGAGCGTCTAAAAGCGCTTAGCGTTTTCAAGGTTACAGAATTACGGGCCCACAGAACACCTCATCTCTGATGCGCCGAGACGACAACCATTCGTAGCATAAACTTTGGTACGACTGATATCTATATATCTATATACAGGCGGTCCTCGTACTTACGGCAGGTTAGGTTCTTCAGGGGCCGGAAAGTGAAATAGCAAAAGCGGTTCCACCGTTTCCACGGAAATTTCAAATAAAATAGTTCCAGCCTCGGGCGCTAGGTGGTAGTGCAATTAATTTTTAGGTTAAGAAGTTGCTACAAGTTATTCCCAGATGGCGTTCAATCAGATTTTTTTTGTAGTTTCCATAGTCTCCAACGGCCATTATCATACTATTGTCAAATTCTCAAAAATATTGTCGTTGTCATAGCGCCAATCATAATATTATCAAAAACTTTGAATATCAAAAATGATTATGAAAACGTTTTTCAAACTATAATTTGTTATATGTGTTTTTATTAGTCAATTCCTTTTGTTTGTGGCCCTAAAAATATAATGTAAGTCTTTTATTTTTGCTTATTTTGATTATTAAATCTTATTTTTTACACAAATTCAACAATACTAATAACAAGTATCGTTGTGATGTGTAAAAAATAAGATTTAACAGTATAATTTATACAATTATTAAATAAAATTAAAGCCAAACGTGTAAATATTATCTATTATTTAAAATTTTTATTTATAAGTCAAATATTTAAACATCGTTTATTATAATAAAACAAGACGCTTTGTTTTATTATACGCCCAAAGTTTTGTAAATTGAGCAAATATACATAGGTACTTAAATGATGGCAAAAATAAAAGACTTACATTATATTTTTAGGGCCACAAACAAACGGAATTGTTTAATAAAAACACATATAACAAATTATAGTTTGAAAAACGTTTTGATCAAAGAATATACCTAGCTAGAAAAAGAATGGACTCTGCCATACTGAAAAATGGTCCTCCAGAAGTGGCGCCATCTATTGAGTAGGGCTTGTTTTAAATGGATCGAAGCGCGGGCTTTTTAAATGAGCGTGTTTATTGAATTTTACTCTAAAATATATATAATTAAATTGATTATTAAATCGTATTTTTTACACAAATTCAACAATACTAATAACAAGGATCGTTGTGATGTCTAAAAAATAAGATTTAACAGTACAACTTACACAATTATTAAATAAAATTAAAGCCACACATGTAAATATTATTTATTATTTAAAGTTTTTATTTATAAGTCAAATATTTAAACATCGTTTATTATAATAAAACAAGACCAACGTAATACGCCCAAAGTTTCGTAAATGGAGTAAATATAAATAGGTACTTAAATAATGGCAAAAATAAAAGACTTACATTATATTTTTAGGGCCACAAACAAAAGGAATTGTTTAATTAAAATACATACCTATAACAAAAATTATAGTTTGAAAATCGTTTTGATAATCATTTGATAATATTATGATTGGCGCTATGACAACGACAATATTTTTTGAGAATTTGACAATAATATGACAATGGCCGTTGGAAACTATAGAAACTACATAAAAATTCTGATTTAACGCCATCTGGCAATAACTAGTAGCAACTTCTTAACCTAAAAATTAATTGCTCTACCACCTAGCGCCTGAGGCTGGAACTATTTTATTTGAAATTTCCATGGAAACGGTGGAACCGCTTTTGCTATTTCACTTTCCCGCCCCTGGTTTTGATAATCATTTTTGATAATATTATGATTGGCGCTATGACAACGACAATATTTTTTGAGAATTTGACAATAGTATGACAATGGCCGTTGGAAACTATGGAAACTACAAAAAAAATCTGATTTAACGCCATCTGGCAATAACTAGTAGCAACTTCTTAACCTAAAAATTAATTGCACTACCACCTAGCGCCTGAGGCTGGAACTATTTTATTTGAAATTTCCGTGGAAACGGTGGAACCGCTTTTGCTATTTCCTTTGAATAAGAAGACTAAGGAAGGAGCATATCAAAAATCTTAGGTCCACCGCGATGGGCCTCAAATATGGCCGACTTAAATTGCGGTTTATCAGTGTCGTTCTAATTTTATTTAAAAAATGTAAAACTATGATGTAGGGTAGACGTGGGGTAGACTCAATAATTTGTTGTTTTATTTTACGTTGTGAATAAATGTTGGTAGTTAATTAAAATTGTTATAAAAATATATAATTCTAATAAAAATAGATAAGTTATAATAAGTATTTATTAACACAAACATCCGATACGCTACTGAAGCAGGTAAGTCAAATTAACGTATATAAATTCTTTGACATCTAATCTTTGACAAGTAATAAATAAAAGCTAAAAATGCAAGAAAAATATATAATTTTGTTAATTTAAGTGAATTTCATAAATGATTGGTTTACTACACGTATGTATATTATATAGTCACTTACTAGCGAAAAGTTGTTCCATTATTTCACTCAATTTTTGCCGAGATCTACCGCACGCTACACAACCAACTATTTTAGCCAACTCGTGTCACTGTTAATTTAAGTTCTGCCACAATTTCCATCTAGATTTACTAACTTTATACAACTATCAGTAGTAGAATAAATAATAAATAACATAAAATAAGCTCCGTAAAGACTGACAAATCCACAAAATTTCAAATCAAATTCAAATGTGTCAAATGAATCGTCAAACAGAACTGTCAAGGATCCCCACCCTAGAGAGCTTTTATGGTGGCTTTTCCGCCCACCATGCATGAATACATGGATAGCATTATGCTCCTTCCTTAGTCTTCTTATTCAAAGGCTATTTCACTTTCCGGCCCCTGGATTATTTTATTTTTGATTTGACATATTATTTTTAGTCCCGCTTTTTTACTATCTAATCAAAAAAAGTATATTTAACTATCCATAATAGTAAATATAATACATAAATATGGCAACTGCTCAGAAATACCAGAGAGTAAAGTAGATATATTTATAAAATATATATTTATTTTTTTGGTGGGAACTTTTACTGTGGGTGTTGTCAAAAGTCTTAATAGTTGCTAATTAAGTTTTCACCATCATGTTTTTGATAAAAATTGAGCTCCAGACGCCCATATAAGTTTTCGTGCCTATCGAAAACGGTGTTTCCCTATAAGAGCGTCCAATTTGACTCAACCTGTACAAAACCAATTACTGCATAAATAGAACTGTGAAAAGAGACACTGAATATATGGATAGCACTATACACGTTCCTTAATTGTTGAATTCAAAGTTCATTTTACAGTAATTTACATTTCATTGTTTCTTTCGAATTTTCCAAATTAAACGTGTTTTTTTTTGTAACCTAAAACACTACTTATTAAAGTATACTGTTCGGGTTTTAATGTAAAACTTCAAAAGCATAACCGACCAACTGCATTCTCCGACATTGTAGTTTTAAATTATCAATATGAAAGCCGACCCAAAATCTCGTTTATTTTATAAACAGATTTCGAACCGATTCGCATTTGCGAAAATTGATACTGCGTTTCCCGATAATCTTTTTCGTTTTTAACGGTAAAATCAATTAAAATTAGTATTTGCCGGAAATCATATTGAGTTTTTCCGATTTAATGTGTTGAAAACGGGATGATAAGTTTTAGTAAATAGTAGGTTTGTTCCAACCCGCCGCAGAACCGTCACCGAACGATCACGCTCGTGCGTAGTAATTCAAATGTGTTCCCACCATAGAGAAAGTTAATAGTTTAGAGAGTGGTGAATCGCGTGGTAAAATGTTCGGAGATTGCGCTTTTGTCGCCCTCTAGTTGGCTACAGGAACGAACTGTGAAAGAGCGGGAGATTTAAATTATTATTATACTTATTATTTTTAAGGCAATTAAAACTAAGAGTGCCCTTAACCAAAAACAGTGAAATAAATGGAGATACCTACTCAAATTTTATATTATCATGATATTAAAGGATATAAATAGAGCATTTATAATCCTTTTACACCTTTTTATTCAAAGTCTTACACGCTAATATAAAATTTGACTATCTCCATTTATTTCACTATTTTTGGTTAAGGGCACTCTTAATTTTAATTTTCCTTTTTTTATGGAAAAACGATTAAATGGGAAGAATTGAATGGGAATGGAAAGAATGACCAATTATTGTATTTTGTATTAATTTATAATACCCCTATTCTACTAAATATCTAGCTACATTGTACTTACAGTTAAATAGCTACATTGTACTAGTTATATACATATTTACAGTTTTATGATGGCTATTATTTCTTTTCATCGTGCTATCAATTAATTCGCTCCGACTTGAGTACTATACCTTGAGATGGCTCCAGGAATTATTTATCTTTACAGGCCTAGAATATGAAGATTCACAGTAGAATTTTTGTTTTTTCCTGCCTATTAGAAACAAATCTACCCCCCTACATCAAGGGACATACAATTATGCCTTGTTCTCGGCCATGATATTCCTTCCATTCTATATCCAACATCCAACTTAGCAGACCTTCTGGTTCACAACAGGGCCTAGACTGGCCAGATGATATTTTAACAGAATAGCCCTTGATATCTCTTTCACACTTTCATTTAATAATTAAATAGGAGGGCTGGATGGTATAATTTCTAGAAAGAATAGCCTGTGAAATAAAAACTTCTGCATGGACATTACCTTTCTTACCTTTGTCTGCTATTTTTTAATAAAAAACAACTGTTTAGTTTGCACAAAAATAAAATTAACAATCAAAAATTTCTTATAAAATGATCAAGCCTTGTACTACGCCGTGTGCCGGTTTTTGAACAAACAACAAACAACAAACAAAAGAATGAGGTTAGCGGCGTTGCCAATGTCAATTTTCTAAACTACCCAAAAATCTAAATTAAATTCGCCAATTTGGGGAGAAAAATGTCCCGATTCACCAAAAATTCCCCATATGATTATTTTAACAAAAAAAAATAATTTTAATAAAAATACCATATTTATTATATATGTTAGAGGAATTAAACTGTAAATTACCTCCTTGTTTTTTAATCCCTTCCCTAATTGTCATTAAATAATTTGAGGTCACTAAATTTTCTTTCAACTGAAGCATTTGCAAAGGGAAGCACAAGTAAAAAGCAGATTATAATTTTTAAGTTGGAAAAGATATATCGTCCCGCTCCGTTTTTAATGCTAAAAATTTTACGCCATTTTCAATCAGCAATAAAATGTTGAAACTCCCCTTATTTTCGCCGCCTATTGCTAATCCCCACAAAATTCCCAATCGGCTCCGGATTCCCCAAAATTTGGGGAATTTCCCACAAATGGGCAATGCTGGAGGTTAGCGTGTTCTTTCTGAATATGCTAAGACTAACGGACTAGTGTCGAAACACAGATAGCTAGATGGACGTATTTCGGCACTTGCGTCGATGCGCTACAGGAACATTTGCCTGCGCGTCGTATGTCTTCTGGCAGTCTTTTAATTTTTCTGTTTGTCTATGGTTCCCACCGAGATTTGACGGTTATCGGACGATCCTATTTGCGTACCAACCTACCTTGGGATCGTTTAGTTACGATTTCAGAACGGTAATTTCGGTACATGGTCCAAATTGAGAACTGTTGGGCATGACTTGCGCATGCAGGGATAATCGATTTTTAACAGCTGATTCTGGTCCGCTAATGCTTCTGTCTTAGAAATTTTTTACGAATTCGAATACGTGTGCGTTAGTTTTGCTTGTGAGCTTGTGTGGAGTAAAATCGTTCGGAAATTTTAATTATTTTTTTATTTATAAAATAATGTTCAAAAACTCTAACATTGCAATGAAATAACAGGAAACTACGCATAACAGGATCATAAAAGATAGGATAGGTAAGTGAGTTAGTGCGTATACAGTTGAAACAACACTTACCAACAATTACTGTATTCTGATTCTCCATTTCAAGAATAATAATTATTGTTATTGCAAATTACAAACAAAAAAAGGGTTATGTTATGAAATTCTAAACAAAAACAAAAAATCGATCGATACACGCACGCTTGACACTGTTGACAGTCCCGAAAACAATCCACAAAGCGTTCCAACGTTGATACTTTTTGCACCGTCACGAGACTATTCGATGTCCGCGCATGCTAACAAAGTGCAAGAAAACCGATTCGAGTACGATTTCGAAACGATCCCGAAATGCTGGTTGGAACAAACCTAGTGTTTTGATTTTTCGCAACATTTGGAAATATTACTACATAGAACAAAAGAAAACACAAGAATAATCGATAATACCTCAAAAATACTGGACTACTAATCGCTGCAATACAAGAAAAATTCATGAACGGAATTATACAGGATTGATTTACAAGAGGAAATTTTTTTTATTATTGACATTTTCAGAAAAAATCGAATGAAAAGCTCATGGCAGGAAACGCCTTGCGTAACCATCTTTTGATACGTGTCAAATACTCGTCAGCGAGTAATGGCAGTAGTAATAGCATTTAATTAAATAAATTTTGTTCTTCTTTGACATTTTAAAACAGCAAAAAATATGACGATAATTAAAATTCTATCAATAACAATAAAAAACTTCAATTCAGTTCCTATAGCTAACTAAATAATAAATAGTTTGTGACATGTATTAAAAAATACTAAAATATCAAAATAAATTTCCACTGCCAAAGTAATCTTCTAATAGCGACACATTGGTTCAAATCAAAATATTGTTTGTCCAGTTTAAAAAGCGTATTTTCATTTCGATAAAAACTATATAAAAACAATCGTAAAAATACATAAATTTATAGATCGTCTCTGCCAAGAGCATTCCGAAATTTAAACAAACAAATAAAGCTAATAGCGATTGCAATTCGCATATATACTAAAAATTCGAATATAAATATAAAAAGGCCATAAAAAGCGTCTATTTTAGGCCGATATCAGGCTGAATACGAATTATATTTTTAAAAGAATTATTAAAAATCACTATAATACCACAGATTATACAGATTATAAACTTTGTTTTCTCTTTATTGTTTTTCGTGGTTCCAATTTTCGGAATCGGGCACTAGTTAGGTTACTAGTTTGCGCACATAGCACGCCCACTTATTTTCTGTGCACAGCGCCTGACCGGCACAGTTTTTAGAGAGATATCGTAAAACCGAATAGCGTCGTGCAGTATTTACGCGTGCCTTATAATGGTTACGATATGCGCGAGTGAATTTTTAACGCAACACCCGCTAATAACGTTACCGCCTGACGTAATTTGCGGATCAATTACACCAAGCGCTATTTCTAAATAACGTTTAAAAATTGCTTAAATAGGCATGTGCGAGTATTTGACAAGCCGGCGAGATCTTTTATTTTAGATTATGTTTGAATTGTTTTGAATTATTAATTTAGTTTTATTAGGTAATTTGATATTTAAGTAATTTTGGTATTTTTTTTTAATTTTTTATTTTTTTTAGCTGGGATTAGTTTTAATTAAATAAATATGGCCCAAAATATGGATTCCACCTCTTCCAATATTAAAGAACCTAAGAAAAAAGTTCTTAGTATCAAAGATTGTGCAAAAGCCGTTGCTTTTCTTGAAGCTCTTGCGAATATTTGAAGTTACACTGCTTACTAACAGCTATTAAATTGAAGAATTTGAAGAACATATTTGAACAAGTGATATAATATAATGCTGTTTTACCATAAATATTATTTTCAATTTATTTCTGTAATCTTTATACATTTTCTATATGCTTAATAGTCAAATTTTGTGGAATACCACCCAAAATACACACTTTTATGCAAACGCCTAATAATGTGAATGCTAAAATTTATTTAAAAAGAGAAAAAATTTTGAACATAACCATCAATTCGTATTTATAGTGGTTTATAGTAATTTTGTTAAATTATACGAATATTCTCGTTGAGTATTGGTTTGAAATACATATGACAGTGTTATATATTAATGAAAATGTGAGTTACTAACTCTAATAATCCTAATTCTAAACCGTTATTCAGAATCTACAAGCTTCTGAAAAGTTTACATTGAAATTACAGCGAAACAAACTTCTTCTTCTTCTTCTTTACGTGCCGTCTCTTTCGTGGAGGTTGGCGATCACATTGGCAAAATCTTCACGATTCTCGGCTTTCCTTATAAGTTCTTCAAAAGTTAGGTGAGTCCAGTTTCTGATGTTTCTCAACCAAGATAGTTTCTTCCTGCCGAGACCTCTCTTTCCTTCAATCTTACTCTTAACTATCAATTGTAAGACGTCGTATTTTTCATTTCTCAATATATGCCCTAAGTATGATGTTTTTCTTATTTTTATTATATTGAGCAATTCTCTCTCTCTGCCTATTCTGTTGTAGACTTCGGTATTTGTGATATGGGCTGTCCATGGAATTTTAAGCATTCTTCGATATATCCATGTTTCGAACGATTCGAGGCGATTCATCTCTTGAACTTTCAGTGTCCATGTTTCTGCTCCGTATAATAGGATTGACCAAACATAACACTTAACGAGCCTAGTTCTCAACTCTAGGTCCAATCTGGGGTTCTGGAAGACGTTCTTCATTTTTAAAAATGCATTTCTCGCTTGTTCTATTCTTGTTTTTATTTCCACGTCGTTGTTCAAGGTGTTAACTATCCAGGACCCCAAATATTTGAACTTGTAGACCTGTTCTAAGGTATTGCTCTCTATTTTAATAGGAATTGGTACATTTTGGTTCTTTCCAAATATCATGACTTTAGTTTTAAGAGAATTGATCTTCATCCCGTATTTCTTACAGGAGCCTTCAAGTCGTTCCATTAAACTCTGGAGACCAGTATCAGAATCGTCAATAAGAACTGTGTCATCGGCAAATCTAATGTTGTTAATGACTTCGCCGTTGACTTTAATACCGCAATCTGTTGAAGGGAAAGCTTCCCGAAAAATCGCCTCAGAATAAACATTAAATAACGAAGGAGACAGCACACATCCCTGTCTTACTCCTCTCTGTATATTGACTGGATTGGAATTGTCATTTTCAATTTTAATGTGGGCTGTTTGTTGCCAATATATATTTTTCAGAAGTGTTACATCTTTGCTGTCAACTCCCAACTCATACAACATTTCGATAGGTCTCGTATATTTGACTCTATCGAATGCTTTTTCGAAATCTACGAAACACACATACATTGGTTTTTGTTGGTCTCTACACTTCTGCGCCATCAATTGTAAACAGAATAAGGCCTCTCGTGTTCCCAATCCACTCTTAAACCCAAACTGCTCATAGCCCCTTTCTTGCTCACACTTCTTATAAATTCTGTTATGTATTATTTTAAATAACACTTTCAGTGCGTGACTCATTAAACTAATAAGTCACTGAGATGTCGAGCTGATGGTTTTTTCGGAAGCGGTACAAAAGTTGAGTGGAGCCAGTCATCAGGTACTTTTCCTCTATCATAGATCTTGTTAAAAAGCCTAGTCAGTATATCTACGTTCTCTTCTGATATTAATTTAAGTATTTCTGGATATATATTGTCAGAGCCTGGACTTTTGTTGATTTTAAGTTGTTTAATTGCCTGCAATACTTCACTATTGAGAATTTCTGGTCCCTGATCAACCGTTGGTCTTTCTGTTGGTTCTTCTCTATAGTCATTATAAAGTTCTTTCATGTGTTGTTCCCATACTTGTATTTTTTCTTGTACGGTTGAACACAGTGTACCATCTACGCTAATTCAAACCTTAATAGAATTTTCAAACCAAACAAAACCTCACTTTTTACCGATGATCGAAAGTAAATAGCCCTTTGAATGCCAAAAAATCTCTTTCAATCACTGTTTCTTACAAAAATAAGCCGGAAGTCTTGAAAACTCGTCGCTGTCGGACCTCGAAACGTTCGTTTCGTCAAACGCAGAAGTATTTGGACGTCAATATGGCAAAAGAAGATCGAGATATTCCAGACTTTGGGATATATAAAGAAATTATCCTCCGCTGGCGCTCAAAGGAACGGAAAATACAATGAAAGAAAGGATTGAATGAGCTTAAAGGTACAAAAAGAAAATAGAGATCTGTGCTCATGAGACCTATATTAAATTAAATTTTACAATGTTTAGACTGAAAACTCTCGACGGTTTATTTTTTCCCGACAGGGTGTCCCAATATTCCGTGGACGTAGAACTACTACGTATTTTTGGAATCAAACTAAACGTCACAACGTATTATTTTTGGACGTGACTGACAATATAAAAAAGTCATTTTAACACTTAGGCATAAAAATAAAGCACTTTTACGCATAAAGCTTCATTCAGAACCTCACAATTAGTTGAATAAATTAGTGGTTTCAATTAGCGTAGAAGTTTGTTCGCCTATTTTTAATGTAAGCATTCAGAACATCATAATTAGTGGTAGTAATTTTCAATTAGTCGAAAAAGTTAACAAACTTTTGACTTTTCCACTAATCATACTTCAAAATTTGCGAGGAATGTCATTTTGGCCTTTGATTATCATCTGGCAAGAAAAATTTTGGTTAGAAATCAAAAGTTTATTGTTTTATAAGCTAAATATTATGCTTTCTCTATGAATACAACAGACTACCGCAAGCTGTTGCTAGGATATTTTAATAATTAAAATTGTGTATTTTAGACATTGTGAATGATAGGCGCATAAAATCTAGTTGGCACAAAATATGGAATGTTATATTACTATCACAAATGATATTTTATAGTAAGCTTCATAAAATTTAAATTAATAATTAATGTTCGAGTTTATTTTTGATTGGTGCCCTCTAACGGCCAAACGAAGCACTTTTGTATAGAAGTAAATTGTAAACAATTTTTACCTCTCTATGATCTCTTTCCTGTTCAAAATAAATGAGTAGAAACCAGAGCAGTTTCTCTGTGCGTCTTTCGACGGCTAAAAGAAATAAAAAAAAAATCTCCTGGAGTTTAAAGAACTGAAAATGGAAGGAAAATTGAGAGAAAAGAGAGTTTAAAGGTACGAAGCCAGTAATGGAGACATGAGCCAGGTCTAAAAAGCAGACGTGCCTCAGTCGTATGACTAAATTCTGCCATGTTACGTATAAAAATCGATTCGATTGAGGTGTTTCAGAGGAGATAAGTGAAAAATTGCATTATTGTGTCTTTGAACTCTGTAGTATACTAATAAAGCCATTGTGTTTTCTTTATTTGCTCTCGAAAACAATAAGAGCTTCTTTAGTTCGGAATTAATTGTTTGAAAAATTAATCATAGTCACTATTTCAATAGCAATTAACTATTTCTTATCAGTTTTTTTTTTCAGCGTTTTTACACGTAAATAAGACATAATCTTAATAGAAATTACAGAAAAAAAGAATAAAAATTCAATAAAATCACGCAATTTTTTTGCCTAAACGACTGCACTGTTCTCTTAGCTCAGTCTACTACTGTTTTAATCAATTTTTCTTATAAAAACTTTGACGATGCGTCCCGTCAATAAAAATTCCACAAATTTGCAAGTAGCCAACGAATTGAATGGGTGGAGTGTGTTTTGCCGTGACATACTCGTCAAGTCCACGTGGAGCCCTTAAAAGCACTTTAAGAGCACTTTAAGCCCTTATAGGATACAAACCTCGGCATTCATTTACTGTGAACGAATTTTTATAAAACTTTTTACATTGTATTGTTAATAAGATATATTACAAAGTTTACCAATTTAAATTCGTTGCTTTCACTTTAGTGTATAAATAAACACACATATACAAATGCATACATACAAGATGGCTCCGTGTTCCGAAAAAGCTCTGTATCAGAATTTCTATTTGAGATTTTCACTCCCAACCTTTTACAAAATATGTGTTTAATGGTAGTTCGCATTTCAAAAATCTTTTTATAGATATACAGGGTGAGTCAAATTTATTTTTACTCTCAACTCTCAAGTTTTAGTTTTTCAAATGAAATGCTTTATATTTGTTTAGTTCAGTGAATTTGCTATAAAATTCCAGTTCCAAAAATACCTTAATACCATAGAGTCTACTGAGTGGTTTTTTAATTATATCCACGTCCATGGAGACGTCAAACTAAACATCTAGGAACCTTCGTATAAGAATTTCTAAGCGAGACTATCGACTTATTGTAAGTTTATCGCTAATAAAACGCCGTTTGCCAGCCTTTCAAATTTATAATGAATTGCATCTAAGGAACGAACATATTAAATAACGAACTATAGGAAGAAGACTATACAGGGTGTCCCAGAAATGAGTGCAGATATTTTAAGGGGTGGTAGATCTGGTCAAAATAAACATATTTTCTCTTTACCATTTTTAAAATAAATTGAAAATAACCGAGTTATTTAACTTTGAAAATTTAAGAAAATAATCGCAACATTTTGAGAACCGCCGGCAGATATCGCCAACTACATCCAATTACCCGGATCAAGCCCGGATTTCAGTTAATTCGACGCACTGTGTTGCCATAGGGAAAAGAAAGTATATGTTAAAAGTAAGTCATAAAATTACAACACCTGAGGAGTTTGCAGAGATGCATTACATTTTTAAGATTGTGATATTATTACATAAAATAAATTAAAAGTTAAATGTTTAATAATGTGTTAAAAAATGTGTTAAAAAAGTTAAATTTACAATAACTGCTCCTTTGTCGCGCCGCCGTGTCGAGCTTGCGTCATGCGAGGTTGCCGTAGTTTCAACAATTTCAAATTCAAGACACTCGAAGCAATCAAATTCTCCTACGGACGACCTCCTACGTCCTCTGCTTCTATAGGCCTCTTGTCTCGGTCTCCATTCCACAAGTCTCTTTGTCCGCCGTCCATCTGTCATCCTAGCCACATGTCCTGCCCAATTCCATTTAAGATGTAAGACAGATATCACCGCATCTCTTACTCCTGTTCGATTTCGTATTGTATGATTGGGTATTTTATCTCTGAGTGTAACTCCCAACATAGACCTTTCCATTTTCCGTTGCATGACCTGTATTCTGTGTATGTTCTTTTTTGTCAAAGTAAGCGTTTCAGCTCCATACGTGAGGACAGGCAAGACACACTGGTTAAAGATCTTTCTTCTTAAACATATGGGATTATCAGATCTCAGTATATGCCGTAGTTTGCCAAATGCCGCCCACGACAAACCTATTCTTCGTAGAATTTCGTGGGTCTGATTATCCCTTCTAATACCGATCTCATGCCCTAAGTATTTATATATATGCACTTGTTCCAAAGGTATGTTATTAATGTTTAAATTTCCACTTAGTACTAGGCTTGTCATGTATTGTGTCTTTGACAAGTTAATTTTCAAACCGACTTTTTCCGAAGCATCATTCAGCATATCCAGCATATTCTGTGCATCCTGTATGTTGTCTGTTATTAAAATAATGTCATCTGCAAAACAGAGATGATTTATCAATTTGCCATCGATGTTAATTCCTGTTGAATCCCAGTTTATCATTTTTAACATACTTTCTAGCACAGCAACCGCACAGTGTGTCGCCTTGTCTTACCCCTCGATCGATATTGAATTTATCTGTGCATTGATTTGTCGATATTCTGACGTTTGCCGTGGCATTATCATATATATGTCTTATGATTGAGGAGTATCGATGATCGATGCGACTCTCACTTAGTGTCTCTAGAAGCTTCCGCTGGTCTACCGAATCAAAGGCCTTCTCGAAATCCACGAAGACAAGCATTAGTGGTCTATTATACTCAATGCATTGCTCGATAAGGACCTTGACTGTTAGAAGATGGTCATTTGTTCCGTAACCTGATCGGAAACCTGCTTGTTCGCTCGAAAGAAAAAAGTCTATTTTATTTGTCAAACGCTTGGTGAGTATTTTAGTAAATAATTTGTATACGTGGCTAAGAAGGCTGATGGGCCTATAGTTTTTAAGGTCTGTAACGTCACCTTTCTTGTGTACAATAATGATGGTGGCGTTGTTCCACTGTGATGGTTTAGTTCGTTAATACAATGAAATAAATTTCATTGTATTAATGATACGGTTCATTAATATAAGGATTTAGGTACATTATATTAATGAAATCTGTTCATTGTACCAATGAATGTGTTCTTCAAATTAATGAACACTGTTCATTGTTTTAATGAACTTAGAGTTCATAGAGTTAATGAATTACTTTTCATTGTGCCAATGAAATCGTTCATCGGCTCAAAATTAATGACTTAATTCATTATATTAATGAACTTTTTCATTATATTTATGTCGACTTTTGGTTCAGTGTATATGACGCGCCACCCTGTATAATTCGATTTCAATCAAAATTTCAATGATTAGAATATCAGCAGAATAGGTATAGCTTGAGCATTAGATTCATTTATTTCAATAAATTTACTTAGAAAACAAATTAAAAAAATCAAAAAATTAAGAAGGAAATAAAAAGAATTTACTAAAATTACTAAAATAAAAAATTAAAAGCAACGGAAAAAAATGGGTAAACATTTTATTATTTTATCTATAAAATACAATACAGAATGCTTCACATTAATCCATTCACAGTAATTGATTTCCGAGGTAAAAGTCTCTGGGCACTCCATTACTAAGTTTCAAACAAATTTTTATCTATTAGAAATTTAATTTGGTAATAGTTTCGACGTCCTCGAAGACGTGAACGACAACTTCTATTGATTTCTCTATATCAACTTCGGTCTCTATAAATATTTACGTACAAACCGTAGGAGCCAGAGTTCGTCTGGCTAACGATTCACTCTAATTCGGCTGATGTAATTTAATTTTTTGGTCTAGTGATTTTATAGCGTCGTTTAACCTTTTGTACTTGAATTAGTGTCGATTTTCGTGTTGGCTGCAGCTTGATGCATTTTGAAGGTGAACAAGCAATTATTTCTTTCTTTTTGTTTTGTTTCTTCCTCGTTAGAAGCTGCTTTATTTAAAACGATACTTTAAAGTCTTTTAAAACCTATTAAAATCATAATTTCTCCTACAGGTCAGTGTCCATTTAGAGAAGGGTTGCCAACCGTCCTCTATTCCAGAAGCTAGTTAGCTGCGAGAGTCTTGTAGTCATGATTACTAAATCCCGCTTAAGATAGGCTGATTAGATTAGGGACACCTATGCAGGATGCAAGAAAACCGCCTATCGAAATCTCTTCTTTACGGTGAGCTTGTAGAGGGCAAGAGGAAACCGGGTGGACAACTCAAAACATACAAAGATATTTTCCTTGAAAACCTACAGCCACTAGAATGTGTAAACAAGGCTCAGTACTAGGCCCCATTTTATTTCTTCTTTTTATTAACGACATTGCTAATATAAACATCAGTGGTAAAATATGTCTTTTTGCGGACGACACTAGCTTCACTTGGAGCAACAAGGACGTCACGGCACTTCATAGGATTATATCAAATGACTTAATCACCATTAAATCTTGGTGCGATTCGAACCTCCTGATTCTCAATATTTCTAAAACTAAAGCTTTGTCGTATAAAAACTCGCTGCAGCCTTTTGTACTTAACAACACCACCACTGACGTTGTAAAATCTGTAAAATTCTTAGGGCTTGTTGTAGACAATTCACTCAAATGGGACATGCATATCGAGTGTTTGTCGAAAAAATTAAGCTCTGCCTGTTTTGCATTAAGATCTGTTTCTAAGGAGCTTAACTTGTCAGTGGCTAAAACTGTTTATTATGCACTTTTTGAGTCGCACCTCAGATATGCCCTTCCATTCTGGGGTACGTGTTGTGCGACTCAGTTTGACCGCATTTTCAAGCTCCAGAAGAGAGCTGTTCGATATTCACTGGCACTAAACATTGCTAATCTCATTGCCAGGCCTTTTTTAAAAAAATAAAAATATTAACTCTTCCTTCCTTATTTATATTTGAATCCGTTTGCAGCTTCTCAAGCAAGGCCATCTCACACTTATCCACTCAGGAACGCCGGAGCAAGATCTTTATCTACCTACCCCACGCTCAGAGTTAGTTAAAAGTTCAATATTATACAACTCGAAAAAATGACCACCTGCATCACCTGCCATTTGAACTCAAATCCATAACATCATTTTCTTCATTTCGCAAAGCATTGAAATCTTATTTACTAGACAAGGATTTCTACGCCGTAAATGAATATTTTGATAATCGAATTTGATCTTGTAAACTCTGGTCTAATGTTTGCTATTATTATATTTACCAATGATATCGAAATAAATTTATTTAGAGGTCATTGATATTTACTATAAACTTACTAAATATTTTTGAATCTTATTTTTATTTTTTTTTATTCTTTGACATTGTAAACATTTTTAAATGTTTATTTTAAATAATAAGACTGACAATGTAATTTGTATAATGTTTTGTATTCTCTTTTGTTTGTTTGTTTGTTTACTTTACCTTTGTCTACAAACTGTAAAATTTTTTGACAATAAAGACATTTATTTATTTATTTATTGCAAAGGAGAGAGGAGTGCGCATCTTTCTCAGGCTGACGCATCAATAAGTCTGAACATTATATTTTAAGCTCTCTTGTTTTGTTTGTCACAGTTTATACCAACGAACTAAGTTTTCCATTTTATTTCAACGCGAGGGATAAAAATGGAAAGACTCTAAAATATGACAGAACAAACGCTGATACGGATAGAAAATTTAAAGCGGGCAATGTCGCAAACAAACCGCGGCAATTCCTGACATTATTCAGCTATGTGTCTGGCTTAGTGACCGGTTTCTGGTGGCCGGAATATTTGCCAAGATCTGCGAAGCGCGAAATGGCCTTATTTACTCGGCGAAACCTTCGTAATTCTCGAGACAGCAACCGGTGTCAAGAGGAAGAGGAAGACGATGTGATAGTATCTCGTTTCTCCAACTCATAAACATTTCATTCTAACGGAATATTATTATCCAGGCGCTGAATTAGCGTAGATGAATATTTAATGTACTTTTAACTTTATGTAAGTGACGAACTCAGAACCAGTAAGTTTATTCTAATAATTTATGATATGAACAAATGTATAGCTGTCAGATTTTTCCCTATACCTGTAGTTAGACGGTATTACTTGTAAAATTCATAGTTCCAGACAACGGAAAATACCCTAAAAATTTTGATTCCCTTGAGGGTGTCGAAATATACGTTTTATGCCCCGTAAACGGCCGTATCTTTTTTTACGTTAACTTAGAGGTCTTTTTTTATAGCTTCAATGTACTGTATATGGTTTTAATTTCAACTCGATGCCTCCACGCGTATCCGAGACAAAGGTTCTTGACAGACAGACAACAAGTGATCCTATAAGAGTTCCGTTTTTTCCTTTTGATGTATGGAAATTAAAAGTAAGAAAAAGTGTCTCGGATACAAACAGATTATGAAAAAAATATACAATTTGACAAACGAATCAGAAACAACGGGACAACGATAATAGAAATGCAATTTTTAGAAGCATAACCGATTTCTAAAATTCATAAAATATCCAGAGGCGTTACCAGTAAACTTAAAAAAAATCTCACGCTGCACAGTTAATCGAGGTATACGACGAGGTCAAACAAGACTTCAAGCAAGGTCATAATTCATATAGAAAAGCGCATTCTCACGACTCGCGTACTTGACAAACATTTGCAATTGGTATACAGGGTATACACGATGCGTCAGGCATCTATCCGCGCCGCACTCCCGCCAGACCCTGTAGACCAATAAAAATACTTGCCAAGTATACGAGTCGTGAGAACGCGCCAGAATAAAAATATGATAAAACGTTCATTAAGCTTTGGAATCAGTATGAAATTATGCAGTTTAATTTGTAATAGCCAATTTAATACGGAAATTCAAATAAAATATATATTCTGGAAAAACTCCTCTGCATTATTCATTATTCAGTAAGTTATCTATAATAAAGGCATTACTATTTTTAACAAATTTGAAGATTTTAGAACACACTTATTCAAAAAAATATTAAAAATTTTGCATAATTGCTGAATGTCCAGCAAATTGCATTGGGTCGATCCACTGTCCACCGGTTAGAGCTTTGAATAAGAATAAGGGAGGAGCATAATGCTATCCATGTATTCATGCATGGTGGGCGGAAAAAACACTCTAGGGTGGGGATCCTTGACAGTTCTGTTTGACGATTCATTTGACACATTTAAATTTGATTTGAAATTTTGTGGATTTGTCAGTCTTTACGGAGCTTATTTTACGTTATTTATTATTTATTCTACTACTGATAGTTGTATAAAGGTAGTAAATTTAGATAGAAATTGTGGCAGAACTTAAATTAACAGTGACACTATCGCGATTTATCGAAAAAGACTCTAAAATAGTTGGTTGTGTAGCGTGCGGTAGATCTCGGCAAAAATTGAGTGAAATAATGGGAACAACTTTTCGCTAGTAAGTGACTATATAATATACATACGTGTAGTAAACCGATCATTTATGAAATTCACTTAAATTAACTAAATTATATATTTTTCTTGAATTTTAGCTTTTATTTATTACTTGTCAAAGATTAGATGTCAAAGAATTTAGATACGTTAATTTGACTTACCTGCTTCAGTAGCGTATCGGATGTTTGTGTTAATAAATACTTATTATAACTTATATATTTTTATTAGAATTATATATTTTTATAACAATTTTAATAACTACCAACATTTATTCACGACGTAAAATAAAACAACAAATTATTGAGTCTACCCCACGTCTACCCTACATCATAGTTTTACAATTTTCAATAAAATTAGAACGACACTGATAAACCGGAATTTAAGTCGGCCATATTTGAGGCCCATCATGGTGTACCTAAGATTTTTGATATGCTCCTTCCTTAGTCTTCTTATTCAATGGTTGAAGGTGTGGTCAATACACTGATCCGCAACTGATCCGTTCCCGACTGCGCCAATTATATTTCTCCGAACGTTGAGCGTGTTTTAAAAATATAACTTTATTGAGAAGGTAGGTAATACAGTACTAAAGTTTAACACAGGATCGTGAACAAGATTGATTCTATATAGGGATTACAAGTTTTTATATATAATTTAATGTTAACATAAGCATAAAACTATTCTAGAATATGGGTGGCTTCGTTGGCAGCTTCCATTCATGGGATGCCCATAACTTACTAAATAATTATTTATTATCTATTACTAATATTACTAATTAATCTAAAGAGAGAATCTGGAACTTAAGCGACCCTAGCCAAAAACCCCAAAGCTAGGTCGCGACAATACTATACTTTAATTTTGTTATAGTTACGTTGCAGCTGCCGCCGCACTAGCCAACAGACTCGGATCCATACCACCCAATGCAGGCAAACCTCCCAATCCAGCCAGATTAGCGAACAAGTTTATATTAGATAGATTACCCAATCCGCCCATCGATCCTATAGGCAACCCGGCGAACGGCATGAGCAGCGGATTGTTGATAAATAACACTGATAAACCGGAATTTAAGTCGGCCATATTTGATGCCCATCGCGGTGTACCTAAGATTTTTGATATGCTCCTTCCTTAGTCTTCTTATTCAAAGGGCTAGAGGCCAGATGTGTTCGACTATCTCGGGAGATTTAGACACTGGCCAACTCGGTAGGCCATTGACAATGACATGGCCGGGGACCGGAATCGGCGTTATCAAAGTAACAACAAAAAGAACACGTTAACTTAAAATCCCTTATTTTACGTTTCTTTTCGCGAGATGAAGTATTTCGTGAAAAAGAAAACTAAAAAGAGTATAAACATAAACGCGACTTTAAGTGAAGTTAATTGTATCTTTTCTAAATTTACGGGCTCTTAAAAATTACGTTACATCTGACAGGAACGGCTACTTTTTCCGTTAAACTAAAACTTACAGCTTTCCGCAGAACGCCTCCATGTACTCCGCAACTTGCCGCCGTGCTCCCAGTGAGTTGTTGTTAACTGACCAGTTTTTTTTATTTTTGTTCTGGGTACGTACAAGAGCGAACTGGGAAGATTAATGCGCCGTGCCGGTAAGTTAGAGACCTGTTTTTACCCAAGGAGTTAAGAAGGGATTGCGGCTGGCGAGATAAATAAACCGCTGCTAGAGGGCGTTTAAATTCTCAACGGCCACTTCTCAAATTGATTCATTATAATTAGGTTTATAAAAGTTGGCTCTTTAAGTCGACAAGCAGAGGGATTTATTTTGTGTTAGTCTCGAAGATTTATTGTTAACGAAACACTAGAAGCAAAGTAGTTCTTCGGAACTTTGTGTGAAACTAACGTATCTTCCTAAAACTAAATAGATACATTAGAAAACAAAAAAAAAAGTAACCATCAATTCGAAGTTGGTCAAAGAATATTCTAGAGAAGCGGAACAAATTATATCATACAATCTACATCTACAACTACAGGGTCCGGCAATAGTACGTCGGGTAGCTCCTAGAAAAAAACTTAGGAATTTTGTTTGTGTATACCTAAAGTATGTTTTCGGATGTATTTCAGGAAAATATTTTACCTTTTTTTTTTAATGGAACACCCTGTATAGGAGCCCTAGCAACTAAATGTTCGGACAAACAAAAATTTATTAAAAACCTTTATTTTCATTAACTGAATTATTTACATTTAAGAAATACCTTTAAAATATATTAAAATATAACATTTCTAATGAGTATTTAAGTAGTTTAGTTTCTATAAACATTAAAATAAACTGTAGGCCAATAAATAAACAAAAATATTGCACAATATCGTGACAACTAAATGTTCGGACACTTTAAAAAATAACTGTTCTAATATGGCGTTACATCGGCATGAACTTTTGCAACCACTGCATGTCTGTTTGGCATTGCTTTTATTAATGACTGACATACGCCAGCGTAAGAATTTTTACTTAATAATTAAAATTTTTAACTTAATAAATTAAATTTTTTCACTTAATATCATCGTCAAATGGGCCACGGTTTCTTGGGGATGTCTAGATAACATTAAGGTCCGGACTGTGCGAAGGCCATGAGGGGACCTTGATGTTCATGTCCCTAAACCATTTTTTAGTAGATTTAGCCATATGGCATGCCCCGCCATCCTGTTGAGATATAAAATTCATATCCTCGTAAAGGTCTCTCGTACTTGGCACAAAACTGTTTTTCAAAATTTCTTGATATTTTGACACATTAGTTGTGCCTTTCTACCACCTCATACCTTCCTAGACCCATTGCGGACATAAACTCTACAAGCATAATGTCTTTAGGAAATTCCACTGTCCATCTTTCATAAAGATCGTGCATGCGTGCAGATGTAATCCTTTAACTTGGAGTTTGCGATTAGAATTATCAGCGTCGGATTGGAACTTCTGATGTCACAAACTACAAAAATGACATTAAGGTAAAATATTTAATTATTTCCCAATCCGACGCTAATAATTCCAATCGCAAATGACAAGTGCACGAATTACATGTGCTCATTAGCCACCTTAATATCGATATAATTAACACCGCTAGAGTGTCTATTTGATAAAAATTACCTCAAAAGGACAGTGAAATTTACTAAGAGCATTATGATTTGAAGAAGTATGTCCAAAATAGGCCCAGAAAAGTATGAGGTGGTAGAAGGCATAATTGATGCAACAAAAAATCAAAAAATTTTGAAAAATATTCTGGTGTCAAGTGGGAAGGACAAAGGTCCTTGTAACCAATTGTTCTGGTAAAGATCAGGACAATAATTTTATATTTCAACAGGATGGCGGGGCATGCCATACAGCTGAAAATACTAAAAAATGATTTAGGAACATAAACATCAAGGTCCCCTAATGGCCTTCGCACAGTCCGGACCTTCATTTGTTCGAGCATTACGCATCCCGCGACAAAGTTTTGATGCTTTAATATGGTCGACTGTGCGGCTAGTGCGACACCGTTGCTGACGACCTTGAAAGAAAACTCGAAATTTGGCCCCCATATACTAACATAAACATTTCCAATGTTAAAAAATATAGACCAGTATATAATACAAATGTATATAAAACTTTATTGGAGGTATTACGCCATGGTAAATTCTTTAAAGTTACTCAATAATATTGTAGTTAAATTTAAAAAAGCAAACTTTCGAAAAGGTCTATTTGTAGATTACCAGACTATGGCTGGCGAAGGAAATCCGTCCTGTCAGCCGGAGACAAAACTACTTAGCTCCAGTTCTGCTGAATTCTATTATTGACATTTCCAAGTCTAACTTGGAATGCAAACAGCGCCAGACCAGCTAGCAGCTCGCTGTCTGCAGCGAAAGAATTAATAACGTTAGGTTAGAAAATTTGTTTTTGCGAACTCTGAGCACTGTTTCAAAGTGTTTTCTTTTGTCGATTTGGATATGAATGATACGTATTTTAATAAAACACGTTTTGATATGTTCTAAGTTTAATAAGAGTAATTTTATCTCTACATATATTTCGGCTTGTTAAGTCTTTTTCTAGAGTCTCTTAAAACTATCTTTTGACTATACTGTAACGATATACCGGGTGGTACATCGTCGCGTCGTTGGAAACATTGAAAAATTTTGAACTGTCCAGATATTGGCTCCCCTGTTAATTTTACAGGTATGCTAAATACACGTGCCAAATTTAAACAAATTTGGGCAAGCAGATTTTAAGTAATTTAAGAAAAATTGAACAGATAACAATGCAAAATCAGGCAATTATGTACCTAATACAGTTTATTGTTATAATTAGTTATGGAAAATAATCTCCATCAAATGTCCGGTCGAGCAACCCATTGTATATCAAATAGTAACACAATTAATGAAAACTCAATTAAGTTACTATATAGAGAAACAAAAGGCAGACGCTTAAATTAACTTGAACAGTTAGACATATTAAAATCAGTTAAAAATAACAATAATCATCAACAAGGATTTCTGAACACATTTTTGAAGTGGTGCATCTAGCTCATATGCTACCTCAGAATTAGAATTTAGAGTTAGCAACTCGCATTTTCATTGGAAGACACATATGACAGTGTCCGTCATATTTATTTCAAACCAATAATCAACGAGAATAATATTCGCATAAATTAATAAAATTACTGTAAATCTCTATAAATTTCTGTATTATTGATCCGGTAAACGATGAAGATAAACAATTGTGATTGATCAAAAGTTTATTTTAAGATGAAATTTTTGTCAACAACATTCTGATAATTCGAATAATGAATTGAACAAGACAAGTGACATCTGTCTAAAAAAGACAGGGATTTAGAGTAACAATTTGGTTATGAAAAATTTAGAATAACAATTTTGATTGTACAGAAGAAATCCTGGTTGCTTAACGATTAACATTAATTTAAAAATTAAAATACATCAACATGAATAATGAACAAAAATGTTAAACAAAAACAGACCAAAGACTATACAAAACAAATTGTTGGTTAGTAACAGTTAGTAATAGTCAGAGATGTAGTGGTATTTTGGTTTAATGGCCACAGCTATCCGGTCAGGTAATAGAATTATCGTTTTTTTAATAAAAATTAAAAAAAAAACATTATAAAATTATGCTTATTTTAAAGCTAGAACAAGGTGCTCGGTAGCGTAGAGGTACAGGCTCCCGTCTACCAATCTCAAGGTAGTGGGTTCGAATCCCACACCCGGCATTTCATCAGCCGACTATTTTTATTAAAATAAAAATAGTTTGGGTACCTAGGTCGACTCAGCCTTAAATGAGTACTTGGGATTCACAATCCTGGGGTAATAATAGGCGGTTGAAGCGTAGTGCTAGCCACATTACCTTCCTTGCATACAGAACGGCTCTAGTATGGCAAGCTGTACCTTGCTACTCCCAAGGCGTTAAACGCTATATACGGGAGCTATTATTATATATTATTAAAGCTAAAACAGTATACGGTTTTATATTAAGAAAAATACTATTATTTAGTTTCTTTTTTTTTCTTTTTCTTAAACCTTTAGAAATTTATATATATATTTTTTTCTCTTTTCTTGGGTATGAGTTTTTTTTCTAATAAGAAGAATTCTTCTATATAGACTGGTGGTAGCAAGGCGGCTGCGGCTTCAAGAATAAAGTGCCTGAGAAAGCCCACCATGATGAGGCGAAACGTCGCATAATAAAAAAAAAAGTTTCCATTTTCAATTAATAAAAAAAAAACCTATTATTTAGTTAGAGTTTTTACTTAATGCTTAACTCCTTACTCGGCTGTACTGTTTTTATTATGTTTACAGGTAGCAATAAACTGAAACACTAATTAGGTTATGGTTTTGGCTCCAATAACCAAGACCTTATCTGGTACTAATGATTAGTAGGGTCTTTAGGTTTAGAAGCTTAAATTATTAAACGAACTGACGTTAAATCGGGGTAAATTGGCAGAAGGATTTATCCAGAAATGGTTAATTAAATTATTAGGAAATACGTAAATTGAGTATGTGCTAATAAAAATATACTTTAAGAACATGTTTAGTTTAAAATTATTTATAAAAACTTCGACCTGGAAAATGTCGATTTCATTTGTGGCCTCTATTTTTAGCAGATAAACTTGGCCCAAAAAACTAATTATTTCTGAACTGAATTCAAAATGTCTACGCTGTCAAACGTAACGCGTTATTTAGGAACCATCAAACGGTCTTTCAACGACAGAGCTATGGTATCGTTCACACATCTGCAACAATGTTGCACAAATGTATTTACTTCTATCCGCAGATAAGTAAATTACATAGACAAATCTATAGATAAAGAAACGCTAGATTGGCAGTCATGTTTATTTGAAAAAGTTTATCAAAGAAGATCATATATAATTATTACATACAGGGTGTAAAAAATAGTGTACCTAACTAAAGTAGATGATACTAAAGATAAAAAAAGTTCCTATAAACATATGCCTTAACACTAGTTCGAAAAAGTAAAAAATCAGCGTTCGGCATTTACAGGTGCGGATTCACTATCCGAACGAACGAACGAATGTTCATTCGTTCGTTCGGTAGTAGTATGGACGGGACCGAATTTTAGAACCAAACGAAAACACCTTAACCCATTCGTTTGCGAACGCCTTTAATGTACCGACTCGAAACGGATGGCCGAGCGAACGAACAAACGAACGACCGCATGCGTTCGGTCCACCGTCCAAATGTACCGAATTCCATTCGTTCGCTCGCCCGTTCGCTCGTTCGTTCGGATAATGAATATGCACCTTAACGTTTTACGTAAAACTGGCTAGATATTTTTACAGAAATGAAGAAGGAAATTAAAGATAAAATATTATACTATATCCGTATGGTAGCACATTTTTAGACAACTTCTTTATCGTTAATATTTTGATGGTCAAACATCAACAATATATTCCTTATGTTTGGAATAAATTTTCTCGAAAATAAAGACATAATTTAAAATTCCGTTACAATACGGAAATAGATTGAAGTTTTTTTATTACAGTGATATATAATTTATATGGTTTTGTAACAAATTGTTAGCTATTTTATGGCAAATGCTGAAGCTCTCCAAGCCTTAATCAAAGCACGTGTGTTTGGAATTTTGGATGTGGTTTAACACGACAGGATCGGGCTAAGCCCTAGGCAGATTTCTAAAATAAAATATATATTACTTTTGTCCACACACCCGCTTTACCTGACTCCTAGAATTAGAATTTAGAATAAGTGGGAGGGGGTTAATCTATGCGACCTTAGAGATCTATTGTGTCCCCCTTTCTTGAGTTATAACTCATCATACAGTCCCAGGACTTCCTACGGAGACCCGTGTCCTTCACAGTCGAGGAGCTACGACCCAGGCCGGGTAGACGAAACGGTAGCTTGTGTCGCCTGTTGGGTTTAGAGGTAGAAGGTAGGCTCCCGACCCTTGGAGGAGGTGGTAACTTGTATGCCACTTGCGGAGGATGGTCTCACGCAAGTGTCAGCCACCTCTCCTGTAGTTCTCTTTGGGTTTGGCCCCTTGGAACTTTCATTGTTACTGTTCCCAGTGTCGCTAGGGGGTTTCCCCACAGCTTCACCGGTGATGTTTTTATTACTATTATTACCAGATCGCATAGTGTTCCCATGAGTCGCTAGGGACAGTCGGTCCACTTCTACAGAGCCCCGCATGTAGAAGTAAGGGGTAAAATACAATAGGGTGCCCCCCGATGCCCCAAGGTTGAGGCTGTCCGTAGCCCCGCCCGGTATCGTTATATGTCTTGGTGCAATTCCCTGGCCACAACACTACAGTCAGGGACAAGACGGTGAGTGAGATGCTTCTTAGACCAAGCTAAGTGCTAGGGGGGATTCCCCCCAGCACCTGACCAAGAGCTTCCCCACCAACGACAAGATCTTGCATCTCCTAGGGGAAGCACCTGACCCCTAAGAGCGACCAGAACAGTACATCGTAATAGACTAGCCTCTACTAGTCTCACCCTTGGGGCACCAGTAGTAGTTATAACTCAAGAAAAGGGGATACAATAGATCTTTAATGTCGCGGTAAATTCTACATACATTTCTATAATTTCCGGTCTTGATCTCTAGCAAATGAAGTCTGATAGGTAATTCGTTATTTGTTTATTGCTTGTTAATATCGAAATTTCAATGATTTTCTAATAAACTACACACACTAAATAAAAGTATAAACGAAGCACGCCCACAAGTTTCCAATTCAATTTAGATTTTTGGCACCCGATCAAAATTTCCGGTTATAACTGCTTTGTTTTCCTTCGATAGTCGGCTCATCATCTGGGTTGCTCTACTTGTTTTCTTAACCCAAGTGACAACAGTGTAATTAATGAGTGTAGATGTCGCATGTTCTCGTAAAAGTGTAGCTGGAGGAACAATGTTTTTACTATTTTGTTGTAAATTTATGCCAGAAAGCAATTTTAATTTTTGAATAAAGAGACATTTGTTTTATAGTCAAGAATGCATTATATTTTTAGAAACCGACTAAAAAAGGCAAATAAAATAAAAAATAATATACAGGGTATTCCGTTAAAAAAAAGTTTAGTTCATATTTCAAGAGTAGCAGCTCCCAACACAAAAAAAAAACTAGTCACGCTACTAAATTCTATGTGAATAGCTATTTGATTCATTTTCCACGTTTTCGATAAATTATAAGAAAACCGAGAAAAATGCAACGATTTCGAATTCGCCCTGTATTTCAGTAACTAAAAGGACTAGGACAAATTTGTGTGTAGCATCTTAAGTTCCAAAAAAAAGTAGCATAGTGTCATAAACGAGATACCCTGCAAAACGCACGAAAATGAGACACCCTGTACAGCCGTTAATAATGGAAAATGTTATCGCAAACATCCATTAATGGATTAAGTTTACTAACCTGGTGTTACATCTAAATATATAAAACTGAAAAGTGATTTACTTTTATCACTAAGAACAAACACAATATAAAAAAGAAGTTTTAAAATATACAAAATTTTTGGTTCGACTTTTTTGCTTGGACTTTAGTCCTTATTTCGGAAATACGTACTGTGTCTGTGTGGCGTAACAGGTTCAAAAATCTCTCGATTTCTAAATTTAAACGAAACGCCGCGAGAAATCGTCTGCCTGCGTCACCCACGTCCAAATCATTGACTGGACCTTTTGCCAACACGCCGACGAGGTTGAATTCGAGGACAGCACAAACCAAAGTTACACGTAGGTTTGTCACAGTGGTGTTACTGATCGTTTAGAAATATTGCATTTATTTGTAGTCTGGGGGGGGGAGTCTATTTTTTTGCAAATCCTTCAACGGTCTATGACACTCTGAAGAAGTCTTTCAAAACTTACGACCGAGAAAAATCAATGATTTTCCTTTATTTAAGTAAAAACAAACAAACTATCGGAATTGGACAATCCAATCCAATTCGGATTGTTTTAACAGGACACTGTCTCCTCAATGAACACCTCAGTAGATTGGAGAAAATGGGGAAACAGGACTCTCATTACTGAGTGAGCCGAGGCGACAACCATTCGTGCCAAAAATCTTTGGTAAAGTGATATCGGAGATGGAGAACTAACCTCTATAAAACCGTCTCAGATTTTATGACAATAGGAGAAAGAAAGACATCAATACGTTTTCAAAAATTGTCGCACAGGAAAAACTTAATTGATTCGCTATAATTAAACAAGACAGAAAGTGACCAAAGTATTTCAATAATATAATCAACATTGTGTAGGCTAGACCCCGGCACTCTTATTTTTCATACCTGTTTTCCTCATTAGTTATTTATTTCCTCATCACTCTTTTTCTATAATTCTCTAGCTTCTGCTCTTTCTGCACCTTCTGGAAGTTATGTGAATTATTCTCTCACTCAATCAGATTATCTGGTTATATCACTTTTTGACGACATTTTGGTATTCTTTGAAGCACAAATTCGAAGGAACAAAAGAAAGATTAAAAATATCCTCTTCACACACACATGCCAAAAGTATACCTACAAATATTTTTGAAATATATCATCTAAAAAAAATCAATAAAAGACTTCAGTAAAATCAGTTATCGCAATAAGGTTTAAGGTTGTTAATCAATATTAGTTAGTTATAGAGATTACACATTAGTTAGTTATAGAGATGAGCAACAAATCGCAAACTGCGATTCAATCGTAGCGATTTTAGAATCGGAATCGCAACCTGCGATTGGGTCTTATAGGAAACTGCGATTGCGATTTTCTCTACTTGCAAGTTTAAATTTAGGCAACCACATTACTATAGTTGCGATTTCCGATTTTGTTGCGATTTGCGATTTGCGATTTTGTTGGAATTGTGATTTTGTAAACTAGAACCGTGATAATCCTCTATCTGCGAGTTTGAATTTATAAGAGTTGCGATTTGCGATTTTGTTGCGAATGTAATTTTGTGGTCCATCGAAGCATTTTATAGTAAACTACGTTAAATTTACTCTCTGGTTTTATTTATTTATAGAGAAAGTATTATTTTTCTAGGACCAAGATCATAATATACCGTGTTTCTGAGTGAGTAAATTAGGCTTGATTGACGTATTCAATTCGTTTCGATCACTTCCTGTTTCACGGAAAATGGCTACAACTTTTGATTTTTAAATGGCACCCTCGGTATTTTTTTATTTTATTCGATAGAAAATCACATTCTGAATAGAATTAGTACAATATTTAATTATTAAACTTGTTGTTACAGCGATTTAAAAATCGCAATCGCAGTTTTGCTCATCTCAAGTTAGTTCTATCGTATGAGGAAAAGACGACTAAGAAATGATAATCGACAATAATTTTGAAAAGGTCAATAACTATCAGTCATTTACTAACAATTGACATAAAACTTAAAATATTGTTTTTTCTCATGCTGACATAAATGTGACAAAATTTTATCCAGTTTGTATGTTAATGGAAATTCTTGCTTTGCTTTATCATCACCATTACAAATGATTAATTCAACGCGAACGAAGTCGCTGGTATACGCTAGTAATCTATAAATAAATAACATTTGTTATAACGACTTTTAACTCAATCGATAACTATGCAGACAGATAAATAATCATCGACAAAAGCAAGACAAGTGTACGTCTATTGACGTCATTGATACACATGCCGCCAACATATTAGCTCCATACTAATTCTCTAAACATATTCTGACGATTCGACAGCTCGATTATCTAATAAAACATAAAATCCCGTTTAAATCGGCTCACTAACATCGAACTGGTTTCTATCGATTTAAAGGTCGGCGTGGACGTAGATTTTTGCTGGTAGTTTTGGAGTGAAATGCTAAAGGATAACAGAAATATCCGTAAAAGCTTCACTGGTCGATTAGCTACTTACCGTTTCCCAGAGGAAACATCTTATTATATCTACACCATATTTTTTTTTCTGCTAGTATAATTTAACGTAGTAACCAAACGAAAAAAAAAATAAAAAAAGTGACTTCCACGCTTAATTTCAACGTCAAAAATCGCGTACTAAACGTTTAATTAATATCCGATATACTAGTACTATTTGTTACTTTAAACGCCTCATAGAAGTAGATATTCTTGGAGTGGACTTCGATTATTGTTTACTGTAAAAAAAATATCGTTCATTTTTAATTATACTAATAATTTTGCAGAAACTGCGGGGTATAATTGTGCCCTAAAAGTAGCTGAATTTATTTCTAGGACTCTTCTACATCACAAGAACATTTCTAGTCTCTTTTGTGCCGTATTTTTACACACACACACACAGGTTCGTACAGACGTTGCATTTGAAAGTTCGCTTTTCCAAAACGGTTCTTTGTTCGCCGGCAAGTTTTATATGTCGAAATATTTACAAAGGACTCGCGTTCGGAAAATCGAAGCCACTTTCCCGGTTTATCGCTTTGACTTTTCAACTATTTCCGATATTTTCGTTAGGTTTTTAAATATTTTGAGTGCTTGACAAGTTAATACGTCTGTCTAAATGGAAAGTCTATAAAGAAAAAGGAAAGTTTCCATTGAAGACATTGAAACTATATCATCATCATCATCATTTTCAGCTTATTCAACCATTTCCAATTATGGTGTAGCCTCCTTTACATACTCTCTTTGTAGTTGGGCCCATTGGTGTCTCTTGTTGGCTATACAGGTCCAAGTTCTTCTTCTTCTAGTGCGAATCCATCTTAATGAATGTTTGCGATAACATTTTCCATCGCTTCTCTATTCCTGGCGGTGTTTATTAACGACTGTACATCGTCTCTAACAATCCTCAGCCAGGACATTTTCTTCCTTCCAATACCCCTCCGGCCTTCGATCTTGCCTTCGATTAACAGATGCAAGAATTGATATTTGGGGTTTTGGATTATTGTAGCATTTTTTATTCCCTTTAATAAAATTGAATTTAAAATCTATTTTTATTTAAATTTCTTAGTATTGGCGCCATCTATTTGCTAGATGCCAAAGATACCAAACTTCATTTAGTACAGTTCACTTGTCTTGTTTATTAGCGCCATCTATTCGCTATATGCCAAACTTCCTTAATTGCATTTCACTTGTCCAAATCTCACTTCGCTGTGGATTGCGATTTTCTGTTCTAATGATTTCAATCATATGATATCACTTTTTTCTCTCTCATTTGGTCTGTGGTGAAAAGAAAAGGTTAGCTAGGGTTCTGAAACTGAGAAGAAGGCCTTTTCTTTCTGGGAATTTGGATCTGAAGAGGACGCGTGTTTCGGCGTCCGACAAATTTTCCAGTGAAAAGCACTCTGCATCCACTTTTCGATTTCGATTGCATGGGTATCCGATTTGGAAATTTGAAAACCTTGTAAAGTATGCAATCCAGAGTATAGATCGTATTTGTTTGGTTTCTTCTTGGAATGATCACCGTAAGTTTATCCGCCATTTTATATAGCCCTATCTAACTAAATTCTATTTCAGTTATTTCCGTTTTTTATTTCGTTTATTTGAGTATTTAATTACTGGTTTGGATCGGCATATGGTTTGAATATATTTATGTAAAGCTGATTTTCAGACCGTAAGTTGTTTTTTTATTGAGTATCTGTCCTGAGAACTATTTTTTATTTATAGAGTAACTACCACATGGTACTCAGTAACTACCACATGGTACTCAGTAACTACCACATGGTACTCAGTAATTACCACATGGTATGCAGTAATAATGCCGTAATTATTGTATGTTTCACCCACTTTCATTTTGTGTGGACCTATGCAGACCTTAAGTCAGTGTTCCTGACATTACAATCGTTCTTTTGGCTGATATCGAAGACTTCTTCTGCCATAGTCATCTGCATCCACTTCTGTTAGTCTGGAGAATACCTAACTACCTGTTTACATCATAAGAAACTATATACAGATAAGTCTCTCTTAAGTTTGGTACACAAAGTACACTTTTATTTTATAATTTTTGAGACAACAGATTTAATAACCTGGTAAATTATCACTATTTATCCCACATATTGTAGTCAAAATTATTTTTTTATTTAACGTTATAAGTTATAATTTGATTCGTACAGTACACTCTTACTTAGCTATGATATTTTATATGAAAATTATTAACACGTATTCATTTTAAAGGTTTTTGTACACGACATGTTTCGAAACATCATCGTATTGAGACATACATAAATTTCACCTGTTTTTATTAAGTAGCTTACTTAGTTCAAAGAATACAGTTACTAAATTCAAATCTATTTAAAATAACTTGCGGTTTTATTGGGATCACTGTGACTAATTGATGATACTTGTGTTCGTTTTCAATAAATGTTTAATGTAGGATAGTTATTTCTGACTTTTATTCCTGATGAACATAATAGACCCTTAATGCTGTTGATTACTTTATTTTAGCTATGTTGTGATATCGTATTTTTCTTTTTGGTTTCTTACTTTACCACTCTCATAAACAAAGTAAGTGGCGCCCTTTTCACTGTCTTTGACCATACCTATTTGAATTCTTAACGTCAATATTAAAATCTCTGCAGCCTATATATATTATCATTTTTTTATTTTAATATTTAACATCATTAGAAAGTCACTGTGAGTCAGAAGCCTTACCTACGAACCCAGCTTTCCTCTAACCCTGAGCAACGGATTCTTTTTTCATTCTATTTGGGTAACGACAGAAAAGTCGTCACATTATGTGCCTCAGGTATGCGGTTTTTTTCTTCTTAATCAAACAATTCGCGCTGTTTGTTGACACATCTCAACCTAGCCGTCCAAGGTATCTTCAGAATTCTGCGATATAGCCACATCTCGAAAGCCTCTAGTTTATTAATGGCAGCTGCTTTCAATGTCCAACCTTCCATACCATAAAGGAGCACCGACCACACGTAACACTTTACGAATCTTAATCTGAAGTTAAGATCAAAATCAGAACAGACAAGTACTTTTCGGAACCTCAAGAATGCCTGCCGAGCTTGTTCGATGCGACAATTAATTTCCTTGTCTGATGTCCAATCTTCGGAGAGCCAGATGCCCAAGTACTTAAATTTATCTAACCTTTCTATGGGCCTTGTTTATATCTGGAATTCTGGATATTATCATAAATTTAGTTTTCTTGTTTATGTTCAAACCCATTGCTTTACTCTGTTCTCCTACCTTGTTGACCAGTTGTTGTAGCGTGTATATTATCTGCAATCAAGACCGTATCGTTAGGCCTAAGTTATTCCTGCTAATTTCCTAATATCATGGTCACATCCCAGGTTCGGTCTTCCTCTAGGTCTCTTAATTCCTCAAGGAGACCATGCTGTAATTTTTGTGGTCCATCTGTTGTCTGTTTTTCTTGCCAGGTGTCTTGCCCATTGCCATTTGAAAGCTTTGACTATGTGGATGACATCTATACCCTGGGTCTTTTGTCATACTCTGTAGCGATTAAAGAAAAATTATTCAGTGTAGTCGTTAAAGGTTATTTTTTTTTCAAGAATGTCAATGATTAACTTTTGTAAAGAGCTAATAATAAATTAGAACAAAGTAATTCTAAAGATAAAACACTTCCACTACAGAGGACGGGTATTTATGACATTTCATGTAAAGATTGCAGTCAAAAATAATGTTAAAAAACGAAAAGATCAATATTAACTAGATTTAGAGAACATATGGCTATGGTATATATCGTATAGCAGTTAAATTATGCCTTTTCAACATATTTTTGATAAAGACTTTTGCCATAGGTGTTGTAACGTATGGTCCTAAAGTTTTGGGAAAAAATTCAGAATCTGACAACTCTTATAAAAATAGTTTTATATTTTTATCATATTTTTAAACAACCTATCTCGGAATTCTCTCTAGCTGGGTCTCTGTATATTTTGGAGCTTTCCTCCTTTTTCGGAAGACAATATTGTTACTTGATAGGGTTCTAAACACCGTACTCTTTCCAATATTAAATCTCCTGGCCAGTTTTCGCTGTGAGATCCAAATTTTGTGTTTTGCTGCTTCAATTAGTCTACCTTCTCTTATTTGATTCAAAACCCGCGGCCGACCGGATTTAGGCAAATTTACACATGGTATCCCTTCTTCACATTCTTTGATTGAGCGATAAATTGTCGATTTGCTAATGTATTGATCCCGATAAATGACGACAATATCTCGATACGCCATTCGCCCAACAAGATTATAAACTCCTCGACGACGATCAATTTTATAAGACATTTTAAGAAGCAGAATCCAAAATATTTTGCTTTGTTTATTTAAGTGACATGACTGATGACATTTCATTACCATGACTACTTCATTAAATGCATTTTATTACTTAACCAAACCAGATGAAAATTTTCCCAAAACTTTAGGACCATACGTTAATGGTAAATAGTATACGTTTTGACTGACAGATAAAACGGGAAGTGCAGACAGTGCTTAATAAATTAATTTGTCATTAAAAACATTCCATTAGTTTCCATTTTTTTTCAAAATTTACTCCAATTAAGAGCCAAAACAGAAAAAAACGTTTGTCCTCGTCACAAAAAAATAGTAATTCGTCCTAAAAATAATTTTTCGAAAAACAACACTTCGTGATTAGAATACAACAGTGATTAATAGATTCATTACAACCAGCACAATATCCCCGTATTTACACCAGTACAAATGGAAGCATATCGCTATAAAATTTTCATGTTTTTTCCATTTCGTTTTTCTATGTTTCGAACCCTAATTGACATAAACTTTGGCATTCACGAATTTGTTTATCAATCGGTAACAAAAGCTGCGATTTAACCCATTTAATTTTGTTTTTCAATAAAAAAACCGCCTAAAAACGCAAAAAAAAATGTTTTTCAAATAGTTCGATATGCATATTTTTATGCTGGAACATTCTGTAAAACGACGAATGAAAATTTTAAATTTTTGCTTTATTCAGAAACATGAATTTTGTTTATATTGCTTTTTTTCCTTAACTTGAATTGAAAAATCATAAATGAAAATAAAAAAATACAACTTAATGACACTACACTGATAAAAAAGATAGACTTGAACTAAAGTCGTCATCGTTCTTGGAAAAAAAAATAGTGACAAGAGAATTTATTTTAGCGTAAAAAAAAATATTTTGCCTGAAGAAAAACTCTCTTAACTCAAGAAAACTGGTTCTCTTGAAAAATTCGAAAATTTCTCTTGAATCTATTTTCATTCAACCAAGTGCAAGTTACTTTGTTTTAAGATAATAAGAAAAATACGCTAGGAAGTACTTCGTTCAAGAAACATGGCCATTTTTCCAATAGCTAAATACTCTTTTGATGAAAAATAATAACGACACGCAAAGATGACGAAGGACGGTATATACAATCAGTCGTACGTCGCATTTCATTTGGTCGCACATCATAGTACGCACGGGTTTTGTTGCTTGGAATTTTCCACTTGGAATTTTGCATAATCTGCTTTTTAAACGCATATCGTATATCAAATTAGTGATCGTTATTAACATGCATTTGTCATTTTTTATGGACAAATTTTAGGATATATGGATTCTTTAAAGGAGTTTCTGAAAAAAATGTAAATTAGAGCATTTATTTGCTATATTTGAAGGTAAGAGACATTTACCTAATGCGCCTGTTTAGATAATGCATGCGTGACTATAGATAGAATAAGAATATAGGTATCGATTTTTTTATGCAAATAATTACAAAAATTTTAGAATTTTGCGAAATTTGCTAAATATGACTAAAAAATATGTAACATGTTATATAACTTTGCTATATAGCAGTGTTATATAGCAAGTGTGGACCGTCCTTAAGAAACATCCTAACAAAGACAAGACCGGAATCACTAATACAAGAGAAATAGTGCATCTACCCAGTACCTTGTAGGCCTCTACCATGTACTCTAAATATACGACTTGAGGAGCACAAAAACATGTGCAAAAAGGTGAAACTATGAAGTCAGGTATTGGGGACCAGGTTTGGTCTAAACAGCATAATATAAAGTGGTCAAAATCTCGGGTTATCCACAGAGAATGTCCCTGGAAAAAGCGTAAATTTAAAGAAGCCATTTTTATTGCAAACAATAAGGAAATATCTACGATATAGCAACCACTAACTGCACCCAACTTCTTCACGAGTGAATGCCTGGCTGTAGCACCGTATGATCGAAAAAAAACGGCGTCCAGTTGGCTTAGAAATGACGATCGATAACAGTTCCCACAGGGCCGGATCTACCTAAGGGCTGTTTGGGCTGCAGCCCAGGGCCCCGAGGTTACAAGGGGCCCCCAGACCCCGCTAAAAACAATAGACCCATAGGTGGGAACTGATGAATTGTGAAATAAAATTAAAATTCACGTTAAAAAGTTTAAGCCAGACCAGGTGGCCTTGTCACTATGATGCTGTGAAAGCCTTAAAAAGTAATTATGATGACATTATGAAAATTTTCGAAAGTTTCAGCGAAAATGAGGTTGAGAAAGTTGATTTCCGGAAAGAGGCACGAAATTTATTCAATAAAATGGCGAAACTCGAGACTGCAATTTTGATTATCTTTTGGGAAGAAGTTTTGGAGAGATTTCATTTATTTAATAAAAAAAATACGCCTGGTTTAGACATTTGTGAAGGCAACAAGTTAATTCTGTCATTAAAAGGCTTTGTGAACAACATACGACACCAATCATATCAAAAACTAAAGGAATACGAAGAGAAAGCTAAAAAATTAAGTACTAATGTGGGAATAGACTACAATGACATAAACAAGAGACGCCTTACTCCAAAATTTTCAAATCAGTCTACAGGCTACTAGCTGTGAAGCAGAACGCTCCTTCTCCAAGATGTCCTATGTAGAAAATAAATATAGGACAACAATGTCGAACCATCGACTAAATAATTTATCACTTCTTTCCATAAATTGTGATCTAACAAAAGACTTGCAATGTGATGACCAAATAACTGTCAATTTCTGTCAATTGACTGCAACCTATCAATTTCTTTTACATTTATAATAAATAAATAAAATTGTTTTATTGTTTTTTTTATATCCTTATATTATAACATCACTATTTCGGTTTCTCTCTCACCCAAAGGTTGCCTGAAAGAGATTGCTACCACAGCAATAAGGTCGCCTTTTGTACAACTAATACTTGCGTAGATTTAAGTAACATTTATGGTTTTTTGTGCAATAAAGAATATATAAAAATAATATATCATTATAGAAACAGTTTTTTGACATGGCTATTAGTTGAGTACTAGGTAGGCCTCTAAGTAGTTTCAGCCCAGGGCCCTACAAATTCACGATCCGCTCCTGAGTTCCCATATAATTTTACATATAAAATGACAGCGATCTTCATTTCATAGCCATCGCTGACGCCGTTTTTATTCGATCATACGGTATAAAAGCTCAGTTGTTTTAGGAATTAAATTAATTTACACTTTGTGGTAATAGAAATCGTGTTATTAAATAGAAATATTTATTTATATAATTTAGTTTTAGTCAAATTTTACGATAACTTTTCTATAATTCTTTTTTGATAAAAAAAAGTTAGCAACAATAGCAGATCCCTAGCACCGATTAACTGTTAATTTTAGCTTTATAAAATTGTTAGAGAGTGGGCTCGATGCCAAGAACATACGCTACTCTATTATATAAAGAATACACACACATACATAATCTTAATTCGTTTCTATTCTAAGAATAGTTAACTCACGCACAGTTCATAGATTTAATTACCCATCGTGCTTGATAAGAAAAGCTCAAAAGCTTCTAAAATTATTTTTAGATACTTTTCAGACGCAATTTCCTTGATATTCTTCGATATCTTCAAGTAGGGCTATCTTGAAATAGACAATCAATAGTTTTATGTTGTAAAAAACGTCTATACCTCTGTGGCGAATTCATCTCTCCAAAAAATCCTATTATATATAAAAATATTGTGATTTTGTTGTCCCATAGATGGTTGAAGGTCCCATATATCTTTTGATTCTTGAGATTTTAATGGATCTGGTAGCTTTGGTAAGATTTTCTTTGACATTCCATTCGTTAGAAAAAAACTTTACATGCCTTTCGTTTAGATTCCAGTTTTTTCGATGGCAAGTGTCCAGCCTTTATTTGAGAAGAAATGTTAAATTATTGATTGTGTGCCTTCACAATGAGGTAAATTAATACCTTCGTAAATTTTTCAAGTTTTTTTTAACAGACAGGCAGAAAAACTTAATATGCAAATTTCCACAAATAAGACCAAATGCATGACCATTACAAAGGAGCCTCTACGGTGCAAATTGGTAATAAAAAAGAAAACTATTGATCAGATAATGTCATTCGAATACCTCGAATGCAAAATTACAAGCTCAGGATTCCTGGAAGAAGAAGTAAGGAAACAAGCCAATAAAGCTGCCGCAATATCAGGACATCTTAAATATCCCATATGGAAAAACAAACATTTGAGTACAGAATGTAAGTCAAGAATATACAAAACCTGCATACGACCAGTGATGACATATGGTGCGGAAACCAGAGCTGAAACATCAGTAACAAAGAGAATCCTACGAACTACTGAAATGAAGACCTTAAGAATGATAACTGGATACACATTGAGGGACAGACAGAGAAATGTAGACATAAGAGAAAAGTGCCAAACAAACGACGTTGTCAGATGGATAAGGCAGAGAAGAAGAGAATGGAACTAGCATGTCAATAGAATGGGCCGCGACAGAATGGCCATAATAATTCGTAACAACGTACCCCATGGCAGAAGACCTACTGGACGACCACCTAAACGTTGGCAAGACAGTTGGCAGTCAACCTCGCAAGAGTTGCTTAGACAAGGAGGAAACCGGAACTAAACATGCGATACGCCTTCTGAAAGAGAGTGAAGAAAATGAGTATATTCTATATCAGGGTTTAAAAAAAATCTCAGAATATTATCCAATACAATAATTTCAAAGCCACGTAATTTTGTGGTTAAATCCAAAGTTCAATCTAAAAAAAACAAATCTCATGAATCAAATAGTTTATAACACGTTCAAGTCCGGTTTATGAGAAAGTTATTCACTCGATTCATTACATTTTGGCAACTTGACGGTTCTCAGTTTATATAACTGGTCTCTCGTATCCATTTGCTCCAGAAGGATTTTCATTTCATAGTTAAAAATAGTATTTTTAGACATCGTTCTTTTATGTTGCAGATCGGTTCATTCATCACGGCCGTATGACGTCTTTTTGTTTAATAGACTGTCTTTCAGTTTTTTAAATTGATACTGATTGTACTAAATTTATAGAGACAGACGTTTATTCAAGGAAGTTGAAAATATAACTGGAGAACATTACAAAAATAGTCAATTAAATAATTACAATAAGTCAATCAATTTTTTTTTAAAGTGAAATGTAGAATCCAATGTGGAGTGTTCCCTGTGGAATATGTTAAGGCAGCAAGGAATTTAGATCATTTTATCGTCTAGGTACATCCTTTCTCGATAGATTGTTCTTTGGTTCATCTTAATAGCTTTATTTTTGTTTGAAATACATATCCTAAAAAAATATTTTATTGTATACAGGGTGTCCCAAAAAAGCTATGATAAAGCTTTAAGTATTTTTCTAAATTGCACCCCTAATTTTTCTGTACATAATTGAATATAGCATAAAAATTTGCATCTACAGGTCCATTTAAATTCAAGCAGATATTGTGCCGTTTAAAGCAAATAATAATTATTTAAAACAAATTTATAGACACTCTGTAGGAGGTAGTGTTATTTTTATTATTGCAACACAAAATCTAGTAAATACAAAAACTTCGGTATAATAATGGGTTTTAAAAACATAAATATCCCTTGAGAAATAAAGCATTAAAATTATTACTGTTTTTTCACAAAATCGTAAATATTTCAAAAATGGAAAGATTAAAGTGCAGTAAACTTTAATTAAATTACGTTTATTTTAATCGTAAAAACTAAAAATCTAATAATATACAGGGTGTTCCATTTAAAAAAATACAACTTTGATATTTTTTATTGATTTAGGATACTCTGTACGTTTTGCAAATAATTTTAAAGTGTAGCTTTAGTGGTCCATCAACAATCTCATCACTCATAATTTCCACAAATCTAATGATTTGGCTACAATACTCCGTGTCGAATAGCGTGAACAACTAATGTCAGGCAATTTTTCTAATAAAAAAATAAATATGACGAATGAAATCTTGTTAGTTAGTGGTCAAAGTTAACAGTATAAGAAATATCTAACAAGTAAGTTGGTAAAAATCATCCATGCGATTAGATAGATTATACTTTTGGAAATACTGTATTTAGTATTATATACAGAGAAGACCAGGCTACTAGTAACATAGCAACTTGCCGGAAGAATTTAGGCTTACCCGATTGCGTTCCTACTTGAAATTCACTGCCGGCTAGTCGGCTGGTTAGGCAGTAGGCAGTTGCAGGACGTGTGTTCTTAAGGTAACATTTAAAATAAAAATATTTAAATATTTATCATTTAAGTGTGTTTACAAGCCAAAACTAAAAATAAATAAATTCTCTAAACCCAAAACTCATTTCCAAAATTAAAAAATACACCAATAAAATGAAAAAAAACTAAAATATTACTCTAAATAAAAAAAGTTATAACAAGTGTTCAAAAAGACCACCTTCTTGTGCTAGACAGAAGCCTAGGCGGTCGTAAAATCCCCGTCTGACATTGGCTAACATATTAGGGCTAATAGTTTGGAAAGCCTCTCGTATTTTTACTTGAAGCTCATCCAGATTATTAGCCCTATTATGACCATACACTTTGGATTTTACATAACCCCACAAAAAGAAATCATTGGCAGAAAGATCTGGTGATCTAGCGGGCCACAAAATAGTTCCATATCCACTAATTAAACGGTTGGGAAAAATATTGTTCAAATATTCTTGAACAATACGGGCATTGTGGGCAAGGCAACCATCTTGTTGAAACCAGACATAGTGGAATCTTTCTCCCAATAACTCACGAATTCTAGACACAATCTGCTGCTGTAACAAGTCCAAATACTTTGCAACAGTTAAATTACCCTCTATAAAAAATGGACCAATCATATGCTCCCCTACAAAACCACCCCAAATATTTAGCTTTTGAGGATATTGCGTGCGTGCATCAAAATATCTGTGCAAATTTTCCCGAGACCAATATCGCACTTGTGTAGGGTTATGACGACTCAATAAATGAAAACTTGATTCGTCGGTGAAAACTATACGCCGAATAAAGTTTTCATCTAAATTGGCCTTTTCCATTACAGATTCACAAAACGCCATACGCCGAAATTGGTCTTCATGGAAAATTTCCTGAGTTTTGCGCGCTTTATACGATCGGTATCCATTCTTTTTAAGGACTCTTTTAACCGTGCTAGGTGAAGAATCTGTTACCTCAGCAATTTGATTACTTGAAAACGTGGGATTTTGATCCGCGGTAGCACAAATGAACACTTGCTTTAACTCCTGTTCTTCATTAATCAACACATCAGGCTTTTTGTGTTTTTGTGGGGACACGCCATGTGTTTCAAAATTATTAATAACTCTTGATATAGTAGGTAAAGATGGAATTGGCCTGTTTACAAAATTTGTGGAAAAATAGTTTGTATAGCCCGATAAGACCTATTTTGGAAATACCATTTTACAATTTGAATTTTCTCACGAACTTCGTAAACATCCATTATTTTACTTAAAAAAATAAATTTTACACGAGAGCTGTCGCGAGAATCTATGAATTCGTTTTGGCTATTAAAACACAAATATATACAAATTCAGAAACATTCTTATCACATATCTACCTATTTTTACCTAAGCAAGTCCTTTTCCAGCCAACTGGACGCCGTTTTTTTCGGTATCATACGGTATTTGATATATACTATTTTTCATGACATTACAATATTATGGTACCGTGAAGCATATCAAGTGATACCATAATATAGTACCATATTACGATACATGGTGTTCGATTGGGCTTAAACTTGATATACTATATCTTCAGTGACATTGTAACATCATGGTACCATGGAGCATATAAAGTGGTACTTTCTATAGTATCATATTTGATGACATAGCAATATTAGGTACATGGCGGCAATAGGGCTTAAACTTGGTATACTACGTATTTTCGGTGACATTGTAATATGATGGTACTATGATGCATATAAAGTGGTACCTTAAAATAGTACCATATTTCAATACCATTTCCTGGCGTTCGATTGAGCTCATATTTGATATATACTTGCGTATTTTTGATGACATTGCATTATTATGGTACCATGAAGCATATCAACTGGTACAATAATATAGTACTATATTACGTACATGGCGTTCGATTGGGCTTAAACTTGGTATACTACGTATCTTCGGTTACATTGTAATATGATTGTACTATGATGTATATAAAGTGGTACCGTAATATAGTACCATATTACGATACATGGAGTTCGATTGTTCTTAAATTTGGTATACCTATTACGGATCTTCGGTGACATTGCAATATTATGGTACCTTAAAGCATATAAAGTGGTACCATAATATAATACACTATTATGATATCGTTTCCTGGAGTTCGATTGGGCCAAATTTGGTATTACTTGCGTATCTTTATAAAGATTTGTTTAATTAATAATTTTAATTTATTTTACGAATTTTAATTTATTGTTCGATGTCGTGACAGCAACTTTTATGCCGAACTAATATATTATTAATTGTACCTGTGTCACTTTTTAAAATCTACCTAGGTCTATATAAATAACGTGGCAAACGGAAGAAATTTGTTATTATAGTATTTTTTAGTCAGTTAACATTTTTTGTACTGCATTTTAATAAATTATTTCCATTATTATTAAACTTATATTTCATTACTAACGTTCCAGCATTAATAAATATCACTATCAATCGCCCTGTATATTATTAATTTTAAAGGTAATTAAAGGTATTTTCTTAGTTAACATTATAAGGTAGTGTATATTAAAAATGTATATGTTGTGTAATAATATACTTAAAACTATTTTAATAGCCAAAGGAATAATTAATATAAGTGTATCTGACAAGAAAAGAAGAATAGAAAGAAACACATACTGCATTATACACAGTAAAAAGAATGGGATACCAATTCAAGTCTTTTTGAATCTGGCAACTGTGCATATTTAGCCGAGCTACAAGGCAGTCGACGAGCCGTCGATCCAAAACCGAAAGTTCAAAATTTCTAATTATATTCTGATTATGATATTGTCGCGCCATCTAGTATTCTATTTGTGCAATTTTAGCTCTTTCATTTCGAGTATTTTTCTGTTGCGTAGCTAGATATTCTGTGCTACTACGGTGGTCCGGTCTGCATAAGCCGCCATCTTGAATTCTGGCGGCGCCGATTATGTCCATGGTTGGCAACAATGAATTTAAAAATCGCGCCCTCGTTTACGTAACTAAAAGTTTAACTGATATCAAATATATATACACATCCAAGAAAGTATTTCAATAATAAAATTTGAAATACATTTTTACCAACTCCTGAATGTATGCCAATTGACGGGAAAATGCACTGCATCGCCCCAACTACACTTGTGGCACTCCCCCATTACATAAAACCGCTTAAATAATAATGCCTGATTAACACAAATGATGAAATTAAGATGGCGGGCCCTTAATTAAGATCGACCGAAGATTGTTAGCGGGCTGCAATCAAATTTAATGAGAATTCGCCAAGTTCTTGGAGTCCAACGCATCCGCGACCGCGTCTACCGTCTAGCTAGTTGGTTAAAGTTATTTATATGTCAGCGGGTTACGCTAGATTACACCTGAATGCGCTATTTGCCTCGCTGTGCAAAATTGAGCAGGGAATGTCTAATAAAAATGAAGAGTGAACGAGTTTTGAGTGACAAGTAAAAGAACTAACTAATTTTCTAGTTATTTTCTCCTTCTTTTATCTAATTTTACAGTATACCAGGTGCATCTCAAAAATGGCGCACCCCTATAACTTTTTTATTTTTTTCAGAAAAAAAAAACGAGATTTGGTACGTTAGTAATACGACAGAAATTAGGATTGCTTGACGTATTCAATTGTTTTCGGCCACTTCCTGTTTCACCGGAAATGACTACAACTTTTGATTTTTAAATGCCACCCTCAATATTTTATTACTTTGTTCGATAGACAATGACACTCTAAATATAATGACAATGAATATGTCAACTTTTGACATTTTCGTTTAACTATTTAACCTTACCTAACCCAATAATAACAAATAAGAAAATTGGAACGTGGAATGTTAAAAGCCTTTTCCAGGCTGGCAAACTGTGCAACTTAACACTAGAAATGAAGAGACTGAAAGTTAATATCTTTGGAATTAGTGAAGTCGGATGGAATTAGTGAATGTCATGATTAATAAACGATACAGAAATAGCATACTCTCAGCCAAGACATACCCAGGGGCAGACATCGCATCGGATCATAACCCTGTATTTGCAACATTCAAACTAACTTTAAAACGTATCAAACAGTCCAAGAAAAGTACCAAAATGGACGTCACAAGATTAAGAAACAGCGAAACTAGATCAAAGGTTGAAAAACGACTTACAGAAGAGTTGCAAACATCACAGAGTAGAGATAAGGGAGACATAAACATCGAATGGGAGAAAATTAAAGACACAATTCTTGAAATAGGAAACAAAGAGTTGGGCTGTAAGAATGAGAAAAAGAAAAACGAATGGATGACCGATAAAATTATCGAATTAATGAGATTAAGAAGAGAGGCTAAAACCACTGAAAACAACAGATACAAAAGTATACATCGGGAAATACAAAAGAAAGTAAAAGAGACGAAAGAACACTGGCTGAATGAAAAATGTGCCGAAAACTGCAAAAAGTACATGACTCCTTTAATATACATAAAAAGGTTAAGGAGATCACTGTAAATTATAAAAAGAGGAACGCAAATATACTGGTGGATGATGATGGGAATATAGTAATGGAGGCTGACATCAAAGCTTAAGACATGGAAAACATATATCGAAACGCTGTTCGAAGATGACAGAAATAGACCTTTACCCCCAGAAAATGATATAGAAACCGGACCAGAAATAACAACAGATTAAATAGAATATGGGCTGAAGAACATGAAGAACGGGAAATCACCTGGCCCAGACGAACTACCCATTGAAATGATAAAACTGCTTAAGGAACATAGCTTGGATGCACTTGCTGAGCTCTTCAATGCGATCTACAGATCAGGAACGATACCAAAAGACTGGTTGGTGTCGACCTTCATTGTGATTCCTAGGAAAGCCAACGCAAGAATATGTAAAGATCATAGGACCATAAGCCTAATGAGCCATACACTCAAATTATTTTTAAAAATAATTCACAACCGTGTGTATAAAAAACTGGATAACGACATCAGCGATACACAGTTCGGTTTCCGCAATGGAGTTGGCACGAGAGAAGCATTATTTAGTATAAACGTGTTGACTCAGCGGTGTTTGGATATTAACAAGGACGTGTACGCCTGCTTTGTGGACTATGAGAAAGCATTTGACAGAGTCCGTCATGAACAACTTCTGAGAGAAAAGCAAATAGATACCACAGATGCCAGAATTATTGAAAACCTATATTACGACCAAACAGCAAACATCAAGATAGACAATAAAGACACGGAAAACAGCAACATCAAACGTGGTGTACGACAGGGATGTATACTTTCCCCGCTATTGTTTAATATGTACTCGGAAGTCATCATGAGGGAGGCATTACACAATGAAGCAACTGGAGTAGTAGTAAACGGAGTTCCTATAAACAATATACGATATGCAGATGATACCTGCAATATTTGCTTTTTTTTTTTAGAAAAAAAAGAAAGCAACGAAAGGCAGATCAATTCCAGGACATTACAAAAACCATTCGTCACTAGACAAAATTCACCGGGATACCCTTGTATCTATTATTTTTTATTTTGGAAGACATTCAATACAATTGTATTTACCTACTTATCACCAACATATTAATTCCGAAATAAAGTTATTTTACTAATAAATTTGATATTTATTTCATTTAAATTGTTAGTACTGATCCTATTCGATTAAAATCGACTCAAGCTTTAAACAAAGTGACATAGTAATAAATCATTAAGCATTGCACTTGAAAATATAAAGAGAAAGGCTTGAAATAAAAGGAATATATTTGAAAAACAAAAGGAAAACACTAATAAGAAATATATATTTCTTTAAATAAAATAGGCAGCATTTTTATTTTAAATCTGATATACCGCTAACAGTGACAATGATCATGTATGATTTATATGTACGAGTATATTCATAAAATCAATATATACATAGATGTCTTATTATGTTTGATTTTGTTTGATTCATTAGCATTTTTTTTATTTTACAACGTTTTTTCTCTCAGTGCAATCAAATGAGTGGGCGGAGTGTGTTTTGCGGTGACATACTCGTCAAGTCCACGTGGACTCTCTGCCGCTTCTATTTATGTAGCCATTTATAAAATATATTGCTGTTTATTTAAATGTTTTTTGTCTACATTCATAGACACAGATCCAGTAGACGTACTTCAGCTATAGAGATTACAGTATCGGGTAAACTTTATTTCCATTTTTAATGGAAGGTTCGTAATCCAGATATGGAAGGTTCGTAATCCAGGTTACCAGATTAATTTCTATTGAAAAATACCCTTTCAAATTAGCAGTTTTACGTAATATCTTTCGCCACTTCGAACTCGAACGCTAAATTAAACTGACTGAAAAGAGACACCTGTGCAATCCTCCCTCCAACTGACACCTATTCGGCCACACGTATCGACAGCTACACAACACGCGGTCTGGTATCAGTTTGTTTGCAGTTTAGTCTATGGTCGAGTGGCTCGCCATTCCGTTCGAGCAGATTTAGTTGACAGGCACAATCTTTCCACCTGATTGACGAGAATTTTACCGCGCGATCTACGATGTATCGGTATAGCTTGGTTATATTTCATCGATCATGCTTGTTTTTTAATCTGGCACTCTCTCTTTTCAGTATTTTAAACCGCAAAACACACCAAGGCAGATGACGTCCATACGAATCCATGTATTTCACTGAAAAAAGTTTGTAATACTTTGAATAAAAAGATTAAGTAAGGAATATAATGCTATCCAGCTGAGAAATTTTGAGTTAATTATTTTGTCAATTTTAAATGTGAAAAAGGTGTCTTTAAAGTTTTTAGAGCTATAGAGTGTATAAATACGTTCATTTTGTGTTGTGGATTATGACAAAGTGCATACTAAGTGCCCACGATTTTGTTTATTAATTATTTTAAAGCAAAAGATGGAAGTACTCTAAAAAGAATGCTTGCAAAAGGCGATGCTGGGAACAGCTGTTCTTAAAAATGCATTATCCGAGTATTTAATACGATTTATACAGTTAATTTTCTATACTGCATACATATAAGGTGTTTAAATAAATAAACTATATAATGAACGTTTTGCATTCGGTAACCAATAATGCACGTGTGTGTATTATTGGTTGCCGGATAAGGACTAATAACCATGACAAGGGCTACAAAGACGTCACAAAGCGAGTAGTTTTCGAATGCATATGTTGCCTGTACAAGAACGCCCAGCGCGGAAACCACCTTGTTATTCTATTTCTACAAAGCTCTCTTCTACTCTCTTTTAATATCCTGCCACACAACCTTCCCATTGAGCTTGTCAAACTAATGCCTCTGTAGTTGCTACATCTTTTTTTGTGTCCTTTCTTAAAGATAGAGCTGATGTACGCCAGGTTCCAGTCTTCAGGAATGTTTTCGTTTTTTATCAGGCATCTGTTGAAGATATCAGCTAGTATTTCCAATAATATATCGGGTCCCTCCTTTATCTTTATTTCCTTCTTCATTTGTGGTAAAAATACCTAGCCAGTTTTTCATAAAACGTTAAATGCCGAAAGTTATTTTGCTACTTTTTCGGACTAGTGAAATTGACTCTTAAATTTACGTGTTATTGTTTTCGTACAACTATTAAAAGACAATCTGCGTTTTCTAGGTTAGTTAATAAATGTTGCTGCTTATTAGGATTACTCTTCGACTAATCCATCTTGCATTCTGTTGCGACAATATTTACTGGAACGACCTATTTTCCAGCAATTACGCTTCACATTCAAAGCAGAACGAACGCTCAAGCTTATAATTCTGTTTACAGCCCGCCGCAAGCTTTGTTATTAAATTGCGATCTGTCGTCTAGGTTGCAGTTTATTTCCGTACAGTCCCCAGTGCCCGCTTTAATAGTGTATTGTTTTATTAAGAGAAAAAATTATACTTTTTTGGTGAGCAAGGCTGTACGTTTGACTTTACAGGCGACGAAATTGAAAAAAAATTCAAGGCCGTGACGCGCGGGCTAGCGGGAGGAAAAGTGATAGCGGCAGTGTTGCCACAGCTACCCCTTTCTAAACAATTTAGCCCTGCTATCTCCTGCTATACATATCCAATCCTATGAGTTTGCCTAACGACTGACATTAATTTAAAAATAAATTCCCAACATAAATAATGAACAAAACATTTAAACAAAAAGAGACCACAGATCACACAAAACAAATTGTTGGTTAGTAGCAGTTAGTAGTAGTCAGAGATATAGGTGTAGTAGTATTTTGGTTTAATAGCCACAGCTGCCAGACTATCCGGAAGAGTGATAGAATTATCATTTCTTAATAAAAATTAAAAAAAAAACACCAAATATGCGCACACAATTTTTTTTTTATTAGGAACATCTATTGCATCATATTTATCATCTTTTCTGCAATTCAACGCAAAACTAATAATAATTGCTTAACAATCCAATTATATTGCATTAAAAGGTTGCTGAAAGGTTCGATTATACGCAACGTTTCTAATAATCCGTAATTACTTCTTCATTATTGCACATATCGAGTACGTTATTTATTGGCACGACATCGAAATGCTGAAATTTATAGCTGTTGTTGCGGCCATAGGATCTTATAAGTAGTATTAGCGCATCTACCATCACCAATTATCTTCAATTATTATGATTTCGAGTACGATTGTTCTATGTTCCTTATACTATTTACAGAAAATTAATGTTTTGAAATATAGATGGATGACTATCGGTTTCTCTTATACAATAGAATATAAAGCCAGGTTTCAATTGAATAAATGTGCATCTTTGATCATTATTTTCTATTACTTATTAACAGAAATAATGAGTAGTAAAGAGTAGTTCGTTTTTCCTTATAAAAAAATTGTGTGTGCACTATTTGAAGTGAAACTTCTTACTAACAGCTACGAAATTGAAGGATTTGATACACTTTTTAGTTTGAAATATTGAAAAAATAATAAATTAAAAATTATAATATAAATTGATTCACTTTTACAAAATTTGTATTAAAATGACTGACGTCTATCCGTCTGAGAACTCCATTCAAGTACCTCTATCCACGTGCCTAGTTTGGTTCCAATCGACCCATAATTAAGAAAAATCCTGATGATTTCGTCCATTTAGATGCATGCGTCGCGCGTCGCGTCGGTTCGAAATCTCGAGGGCATTATCCTGTATCCCGTCCTAGTGATGGGCATTACGATTCCTTTTAGTGAATTGAGTCAAACGATTCAATTTGTCATTTTGAATCTAATCCTACGATTCGTTCATTTGAACGAACCACAGGTACAATCAAATTTACGTTTCATAAAAACAAGAATCGTAACTGGTACTACCGGCGATAATTTGGTAGGACAATTACTTAAGGAACCAGAAAAAGAAATATACAGTTCTTTCATTTGTTTTTCAACCCCTTATGACACTAGCGTAATTGGATTGATTATTTTACCAATAATATTAAATTATCAATCCATTTTTTATAAATACTATTTATTAAAGACATATTCTTAATACCAATTTAATATTTTTAGAGCCATATTTTAATTCCGAAATAATAATCATAAAGTATATAATGACGATCGGATTGTGATTCGATTCATTCTCAAGATTCTTTTTTACGGCTTATGGTACAAATCTTATGGATCCGTGCTGGCCACGATTCAATTGAACGAACCGTATTGTAGGCACTGAATCAATTCTCACGACTCTTTGAACGCACGATCGCATTGTGATCCGATTCAATTCTCACGATTCTTTTTTACGGCTCATCATTCAAATCTTATGGATCCGTGCTGGCTACGATTCAATTGAACGAACCGTAATGTAAGCAATGAATCAATTCTCACGACTCTTTGAACGCACGATCGCATTGTGATCCGATTCATTTTCACGATTCTTTTTTACGGCTTATGGTACAAATCTTATGGATCCGTGCTGGCCACGATTCAATTGAACGAACCGTATTGTAAGCAATGAGTCAATTCTCACGACTCTTTGAACGCACGATCGCATTGTGATCCGATTCAATTCTCATGATTCTTTTTTACGGCTCATCATTCAAATCTTATGGATCCGTGCTGGCTACGATTCAATTGAACGAACCGTATTGTAAGCAATGAATCAATTCTCACGACTCTTTGAACGCACGATCGCAGTGTGATCCGATTCAATTCTCATGATTCTTTTTTACGGCTTAGGGTACAAATCTTATGGATCCGTGCTGGCCACGATTCAATTGAACGAACCGTATTGTAAGCAATGAGTCAATTCTCACGACTCTTTGAACGTACGATCGCATTGTGATCCGATTCAATTCTCACGATTCTTTTTACGGCTCATCATTCAAATCTTATGGATTCGTGCTGGCCACGATTCAATTGAACGAACCGTATTGTAAGCAATGAATCAATTCTCACGACTCTTTGAACGCACGATCGCAGTGTGATCCGATTCATTCTCACGATTCTTTTTTACGGCTTATGGTACAAATCTTATGGATCCGTGCTGGCCACGATTCAATTGAACGAACCGTATTGTAAGCACTGAATCAATTCTCACGACTCTTTGAACGCACGATCGCATTGTGATCCGATTCAATTCTCATGATTCTTTTTTACGGCTCATCATTCAAATCTTATGGATCCGTGCTGGCTACGATTCAATTGAACGAACCGTATTGTAAGCAATGAATCAATTCTCACGACTCTTTGAACGCACGATCGCAGTGTGATCCGATTCATTCTCACGATTCTTTTTTACGGCTTAGGGTACAAATCTTATGGATCCGTGCTGGCCACGATTCAATTGAACGAACCGTATTGTAAGCAATGAGTCAATTCTCACGACTCTTTGAACGTACGATCGCATTGTGATCCGATTCAATTCTCACGATTCTTTTTACGGCTCATCATTTCAAATCTTATGGATCCGTGCTGGCCACGATTCAATTGAACGAACCGTATTGTAAGCAATGAATCAATTCTCACGACTCTTTGAACGCACGATCGCAGTGTGATCCGATTCATTCTCACGATTCTTTTTTACGGCTTATGGTACAAATCTTATGGATCCGTGCTGGCCACGATTCAATTGAACGAACCGTATTGTAAGCACTGAATCAATTCTCACGACTCTTTGAACGCACGATCGCATTGTGATCCGATTCAATTCTCATGATTCTTTTTTACGGCTCATCATTCAAATCTTATGGATCCGTGCTGGCTACGATTCAATTGAACGAACCGTATTGTAAGCAATGAATCAATTCTCACGACTCTTTGAACGCACGATCGCAGTGTGATCCGATTCATTCTCACGATTCTTTTTTACGGCTTAGGGTACAAATCTTATGGATCCGTGCTGGCCACGATTCAATTGAACGAACCGTATTGTAAGCAATGAGTCAATTCTCACGACTCTTTGAACGTACGATCGCATTGTGATCCGATTCAATTCTCACGATTCTTTTTTACGGCTCATCGTTCAAATCTTATGGATCCGTGCTGGCCACGATTCAATTGAACGAACCGTATTGTAAGTAATGAATTAATTCTCACGATTCTTTGAACCAATGATCGCATTGTCATCCGATTCAATTCTCACGATTCTTTTTTACGGCTCATTGTTCAAATCTTATGGATCCGTGCTGGCCACGATTCAATTGAACGAACCGTATTGTAAGCAAGAATCAATTCTCACGACTCTTTGAACGCACGATCGCAGTGTGATCCGATTCATTCTCACGATTCTTTTTTTTACGGCTTAGGGTACAAATCTTATGGATCCGTGCTGGCCACGATTCAATTGAACGAACCGTATTGTAAGCAATGAGTCAATTCTCACGACTCTTTGAACGTACGATCGCATTGTGATCCGATTCAATTCTCACGATTCTTTTTTACGGCTCATCATTCAAATCTTATGGATCCGTGCTGGCCACGATTCAATTGAACGAACCGTATTGTAAGCAATGAATCAATTCTCACGACTCTTTGAACGCACGATCGCAGTGTGATCCGATTCATTCTCACGATTCTTTTTTACGGCTTATGGTACAAATCTTATGGATCCGTGCTGGCCACGATTCAATTGAACGAACCGTATTGTAAGCACTGAATCAATTCTCACGACTCTTTGAACGCACGATCGTATTGTGACCCGATTCAATTCTCATGATTCTTTTTTACGGCTCATCATTCAAATCTTATGGATCCGTGCTGGCTACGATTCAATTGAACGAACCATATTGTAAGCAATGAATCAATTCTCACGACTCTTTGAACGCACGATCGCAGTGTGATCCGATTCATTCTCACGATTCTTTTTTACGGCTTAGGGTACAAATCTTATGGATCCGTGCTGGCCACGATTCAATTGAACGAACCGTATTGTAAGCAATGAGTCAATTCTCACGACTCTTTGAACGTACGATCGCATTGTGATCCGATTCAATTCTCACGATTCTTTTTTACGGCTCATCATTCAAATCTTATGGATCCGTGCTGGCCACGATTCAATTGAACGAACCGTATTGTAAGCAATGAATCAATTCTCACGACTCTTTGAACGCACGATCGCAGTGTGATCCGATTCATTCTCACGATTCTTTTTTACGGCTTATGGTACAAATCTTATGGATCCGTGCTGGCCACGATTCAATTGAACGAACCGTATTGTAAGCAATGAGTCAATTCTCACGACTCTTTGAACGTACGATCGCATTGTGATCCGATTCAATTCTCACGATTCTTTTTTACGGCTCATCATTCAAATCTTATGGATCCGTGCTGGCCACGATTCAATTGAATGAACCGTATTGTAAGCAATGAATCAATTCTCACGACTCTTTGAACGCACGATCGCAGTGTGATCCGATTCATTCTCACGATTCTTTTTTACGGCTTATGGTACAAATCTTATGGATCCGTGCTGGCCACGATTCAATTGAACGAACCGTATTGTAAGCAATGAGTCAATTCTCACGACTCTTTGAACGTACGATCGCATTGTGATCCGATTCAATTCTCACGATTCTTTTTTACGGCTCATCATTCAAATCTTATGGATCCGTGCTGGCCACGATTCAATTGAACGAACCGAATTGCAAGCAATGAATCGAATCTCACGATTCGTTTTTAATACTCGTTCAAATGAATGACTCGTTCAATCTTTGCCCACCTCTATCCCGTCCCCAATTATACCGAACATTTTTACGACCCAAATTTTTCTTCAATATGAAACCCTTAGTCCCACCCTTATAAAGATGTAAACGAAACGTAGCAAAGTATCCAACTTAGCAAAGTGGGACCGTGAGCACCGTCTCTCACATAGCCTATACTGGCCTATACCCACCAAATTTGGTCGCGATCGGACGACATCAACTTTTGACGTTTCTTACGTCAAAACTAACTGTCACAATGACACGTGTCGTACAGAGTCAAATTGGCCTTGGTCAAATTTATCGGCACGTCAAATTTCATTTAAATCGGACGATTTTTCCTTGAATTTTTCGGCCTTGAATTTTTACTCCCAACGCGCGTAAAGAAGTTTCAGGTCCCTGGTGTCAAAAATACAACCGTTTTTTTCACTTATAAAATGTATATTTTGTTATTATATTGATACGAGAATACTAAAATATCAATTTACATCGTAGCGCTGCTGCGTAGAAGAGCGAAATTGAGTTCTTCTAATATCGCAATTCTTAAAGACGTAAAATTTTAGTACTTTTTTATATAAATGCTTTCTAGAAAATTCTACGACCTATTCTGTTTTAACGACGGCCATTTTTTACACGGTACACCACGTTAAACCAATATATTACCGGTCCTCTACACGCGGAGATGCCTTACTTCAAAAATATAAAAATTTTATACGCCAATAAAAGTCCGACATATTAACGATAAAAACTGAATTTGCCTGCCATTCGGTTCACAGTAAATTAAACTATTGTACTGGAGGTCGCAAAATATTATACGCTCACTTGAATATGGATATTGAGGTTATATGGGTTCTTCAGTATGTGCTAAAACGAATTACTGATTCTGCATGTTTATCCCCTTTAAGTTTTCATGGAAAATATCCTTGTACCTTTTACGTCAGTCTCGTCACTCCTCGTCAGCGAGTAATGGCAGTAACCCATACAGCACATCAAATCACATTTACGATGTGTTTACATTATTAGATGTAGCCACAGGTTGACACAATTCCCCCAATGTAAATATGCTACGTTTACACATTGTAGTTCAACACGTATGCACAAAGGTTAAACGTCCGCCTCACAATGTAGCCACAGTATAGCATTTACGTATACACAAAGTAAGGGATACACAGTGTGCCGTAGGATACACAGTGCTTATGTATTACGTCTAAACTCTGTTTACACATTGCAGTTGTGACTACCGCGTGTATACGTATGTATTTTGCTTCGTATATACATCTTGTGCTAGATAAAACTACTTCTTATGAACGAATTTAGGAAATAATACAAGTTTTGATGCCTAACTTTTCGTTCTTTTTAAGAAATATTTATTCAATGATACCAATTATATCTTTTTAAAACGAAAATTAGGAAGGCAAAAATTTTCCAAAAGTATCTCGATCGTAAGTTCAAGAGAAGTAACCTTAAAATTCGTTCCATTTTTGTTTAAGTAAGAAAACACTGTAAAAGAACAGAATTTGTATCACAAACTCGAAGAAAAACTGGTAGAGAAACTTGGCGAAAAACTTCTAGACAGAAGTGTAGAAAAACTGCAGAAAAAGTCTAGAGAAATGTCTAGAAATACTTGCAGAAAAATCCGAAGAAAAATGCTGAGAAAAACCTGAAAAGAAATACACGGTATAAGTTAACCTTACATTTAAAAAAACTTGAAAAACCTACGAAGGTATTAATTTACCTCATTGTGAAGGCACACAATCAATAATTTAACATTTCTTCTAAAATAAGGGCTGGTCAAAAAACTGGCTTTCGTCAAAAAACTGGAATCTAAAAGAAAGGCATGTGAAGGTTTTTTCTAACGAATGGAATGTCAAAGAAAATCTTACCAAAACTATAGATCCTTTAAAATCTCAACAATCAAAATCTATATGGGACCTTCAACCATCTATAGGATAACAAAATCACAATATTTTTCCCATATTGTGAAAAATACCAGCCAAATAAAATTTTCTCAAAAATGGCACGGTGACCTCGGCAACGGCCAAATCCGAGGTGACAATTTTGACGTTTCCCGTCTTCTCGATACACCAGGATACGATCCAATATTTTCGATAGAGAGCGTTCCGAAATTTATGTGTTGTAGAAATGTAAAAAGAATATCGATACAATAATAAAATACCGTCTATAATAAAACAAAGTAGCATTTAGAAAATGAAAATGCTACAATTGGATAGGTCCAATTTATACAATGCTATATTTGGATAGGTTCAATAGGTTTGATTGGTGGATATCATGCTGTAATTTTTTTGATCCATCTATTGTCAGACCTTCTTGCCAGTTGTCCTGCAAATTGCCACTTTAGGATTTGATCGCTACAAGAAGTCTAATATCCAATCTGATCTACCATCATTAAGAGTATATTAGATCTTCATAAAATGTGAAAAATAAGCCTCGCCACAAGATATTTTGTCGTATTTATGATATTTTTATATTGGAACTAACTTCAAAAAGTGGCTAACGAAATCTAAAAATATAAAAGCAGATTAAAAAGGGTTTGGTTTATTGGACCAGACCAGAAGAAATAGGAAAAACATTTGGAAACAATAGAAATTTAATTTTATTATCTTTTTTAACAAAATTATTTTTCTACTGTACTGTATTACTGTATTATAAGACGCAAGTATAAACACACAAAAACCCAATGCCGCCATTACTGGAGATATGTAAATTAAATGGTCTATAATTAAGATAATCAAGTCATTAGCTTCCCGGACATTCATCAATAGTTCGGACGTTAAAATAACACCGAGTGAAGAGCGTTTATTTTTTTTTTTATTTTCCTTAGAGGTATTAGATTACAGTAATTAACAGCAAAAAATATAAACTTAGTTTTTTTTATCTCTATGTCAATTAATTTGATTGATTGCTGGAATATTCTCGCTCTTGATGATTCTATATTTGAAAGAACCATCAGAAAAGAGCGATTAAATAACCAAATAGTATAACATTAAACCTGTCTTAATAACAACAGAAAGAGTGCATTTATCAAGTACCTCGTGAGTAACAATACTGAAATGTTTAAACCATTTTGACCAGTTTACCTAAATATTTACTTTTAAAAGTATATAGTTTTTCTCATTATTTTTAAAAAACGTTTTATTTATCAAAATTACACATTCACAAGGTATGTGGTAAATACATTCATTTTTTTATTACAAATGCTGTCATTTTCATTTTTTTACCAGATTTGCTATTTTTCCAAGAGCTTTGAAACAGTTAAAAAAGCCAAAATGGTCAATTTTTTGACTTTTTTCCATCATGAAATTTATCGATTTTAGTTAAATCACCGATTTTGTTAAAACTGATAATATTTACTAATTGAAGCAGGTAGAATACTAAAATGCACGCAGTTGTGGCAATTGTCGCCGAACGACCTTCAAAAATTGCTCATAAACAAGGGTTCACAAATTCAATTTTATTACAAAACCAAGGAATGCAAGCCCTAATACACACACCGGAAAAATCTAGGGATATTTTATTAAAGTTAAAAATAAATGTTTTGAATAAACAACCACATATTTGTAGGTCGATTCTTTCTACTTCGATTGAAACGAAGTAGTCACACTAGTTATTTCTAAATTTGGGATATTCGCAGAAGTATTTGTGCATTTTTTGTCAAATGTAAAAAAAGCACCTAGCATCAAATGTTCGAATTTTACCTGTACTGGCTATGTTTTTATGATAACTGGCCAGAATTCATTCAATTAACTCTGTTTAGTATTAAACGACATTATGGAGCGTAGACATCTTAACAGAGACGAAATGCTAAGGGCCATGGGTATGCTCGAAGCTGGAATGCGCCAAATCGACGTAGCTAGAGCATTAAATACAACGCAAAGTGTAATATCGCGATTAAGTGCACGCTACCGTGAAAGTGGTGATGTTGCTGAAAGGCACACAGGGCGACCTCCCATTACTACCCCTCAGCAAGATCAATTTTTAAAATTAAATGCTCGACGCCGACCGACTCTTACAGCACCAGAGCTTAGTTTAATTCTCCAGGAAACACATAATGTAACCGTTAGTCCTGACACTGTTCGCAATAGATTAAGAGAGGTCAACTTAAGAAGCAGACGCCCCTGGAGAGCTCAACCCTTAACGAGAGGTAATCGAGAGGTACAATAATTGTGGGCTCAAGATCATGTTCAGTGGTTGAATGAACAATGGGCCAATGTTCTCTTCACGGATGAGTCACGCTTTGGAATTCATCCGGATTCGAGAAGGCTTAGGGTATGGAGAGAACCGGGAAATCTTATTCGGTTGGATCATGTTCAGGAAGTGCACCCTTATCAAGGTGGAACAGTTATGGTCTGGGGAGGAGTCCAGTTAGGCTGAAAAACCGATCTCGTTTTTCTTGAAAGCTTTCTAACAGGAATCACATATCGTGATTTAATTCTTGAGCCTGTCGTGTTACCATATGCCAATGATTTTGGGAGAAACTTCAATCTCATGCATGACAATGCACGGCCTCATACAGCCAGAGTGGTAAGTGGGTTTATCAATGCTCGTCAATTAAACATCTTACCCTGGCCGGCACAATCTCCTGACCTCAACCCCATCGAACACGTATGGGACGCGGTTCAAAGAAGAATTTTGAGAATGGGTATGCCTCGTGAAACTCGTAGGGATCTGGTTCGGGCCGTGAATGCAGCGTGGCAGGCTGTACCCCAAGAAGAGATCGACAACCTGATCAGGAGCATGGAGAGACAATGTAGGGCTGTAATGAACAGTAGAGGAGGCCATACCCTTTATTAAGTAAAAATGGTTTTATCTTTTTTTTTTTCATTCACAGTTTAGAATAAAAAAAAATTGTGTATTTTTTTGAGTTCAATAAAAATCAAGGTAAATTTGAAAAATTCGGCAAATTTCGCATTTTTATTTCCAATACGTCCTGTAAACTATTTGTTTATTTTAATTTTATAATATCAGAAATGCAAATAATAAAATTACTGACGATGGCTGGATAAAATTGTAATATCCCTAGACTTTCCCGGTGTGTGTATTTTAATGTTTTCTAAAAGCACATAAAATTTCCTACAAATACTGATATTTTCAATATTATTTGACCAGATTTATTACTTTTTTGAGAGCCTAAAAAACTGTTAAAAACGGGCCAAAAATTGTCAATTTTTCCATACTTTTTCTTTGATTTTTTGGTTTATTTAAACTAAATGTAAAGCCCATTAAAAGTTAAAGAGTTAAATAGTAATAGTCATGAAATAGTAAATAGTCATGAAAATTGTCGATTTTAGTCAAGTCACCGATTTTGATAAAACTGCTGATTAGGGTGAGCCAAAAAACTAACTTATCGAATTTATGGGTTAAAATGAACCAATCACCGAGAAAAAAATATCCCCGAAAGGCAGGATTTTTAGCTCAATTTTAAAAGGTGTCGGTGAAATTCAAAGTTTGCCAGTTAAATAACACGTAAAAAAATCTTTTTCCATAAAAAGTACTATAACTTTTAGACGATTTACGATAAAAAATTTACATCGCAGATTCTTGTAGGGCATACAATTTACTAAAAAAAATTATTTGAGAGTAGTTTTTTTCAATTCAATAATTCGTATATTTGAAAGCTTTGAAAAGTGAAAAAAAAATCACTAAATAAACACTAAAACTGCATATTTTGATTTTTTTCACTTTTCAAACCTTTCAAATATACGAATTATTGAATTGAAAAAAAATACTCTCAGATAGATTTTTTAGAAAATTTAATGCTCTACAAGAATCCCCATTGTAATTTTTTTAACCGTTTCAAAGTTATGGTAATTTTAATGGAAAAAGATGATTTTTTACGTGTTATTTAAATAGAAAATTTTGAATATTCACCGACACCTTTTAAAATTGAGCTAAAAATGCTTACTTCCACGGATACATATTTCTCGGTTATTAGGTTCATTTTAATCCATAAATTCCATAGGTTACTTTTTTGGCTCACCATACTGCTGATGTTTACTAAATGAAGCACATAGAACACGAAAATTTACGTATTACTCCCCCATCTTCAAAAATATAAGTAAGATTCTCTCCAAATAGGTATTTCATTAGTTAATATAAAAATTTCTCTCTTAGACTTTTTCTTTGATTTTATTTAAACTAAATGTAAAGCCCATTATAAGTTAAAGTGTTTTAATATTCCAGATCTATTGATTCAATTTCATCTAGCATCTCCTAGTTTTCCAACAAACTATGGAGAACGTGTACGAAGTAATGTTTGACCAGTGCTCTATACAAACGTTAAAAGTGTTTGCTTTTTAGTTTCTACTTTGTCTGAGCACAGTGCCGTGCATAGAATGCAGGCAAAAACAAAAATATTTTTTTTAGCTTATTTCTTTTTCTGCTAAAAAATATTATGGGAATAGAGTAACTGTCGTGTTCGATGGTTATATGGAAAATGCAAAGAGCGGCTACTTCGAAGAAGCTGTCCTCAAATTATGTTTGACGAGAATACTGTTGTCTCTGAAACTCAGCAGAACTTCCTAATTAATTTGTTTAACAAAGAACGTTTAATCACAGAACTAGTAAACAAATTTAGGAAAGAAGGTATAGAAGTATTTGTTGCTGCGGATGACGCCGATTTATTAATAATTCAAACTGTTATAGAAAAATCTAATAATTGCGATACAACTGTTATAGTGGGGCAAGATATTGACCTGCTAGTTCTTCTTATTGCATTTTCTCCCTCTCACAAACATATTAATTTTTTAAAAGAAAAACAGGGTAATACTTGCAAAAGGATTTACAGTTCTCAAGATTTACAATCCGCAACGTTATTATATATACTCTGGGGTGATGTGGAAATCACCCTTTTTATAAGGGTAGAAGAACGTATATTAAAATTCTAAGTATAATTTAGTGGTTACTGGTTTTTGTTAACGTTAAACATTAAACTTTAAATTAGATTGAACTGCATATAGTGCTAGTCATAACCAACCCTTATATTTGCGCCCTATTTGTCACTTTATTATTAACTTTAGAAAAAAAGTGTAATTATCTTTTTGATAGAGAATTTTATGAAGAACAATTTCCTATATAGGTATTTTTGTCAAGAATTGCACCGTTGCCGAGATTATCTAAAAAAACTCAAAATGGGGGTAGACACGATGTCCTGGGGGATGACGCACACTATTTAGGGGTGGGAACTTTTCGGTTTAGTAATCCTCATGCTATCCCCAACATACCTACCAATTATCAAAACTTTCTGAATTTTGTCCTGTTTAAATCGTTACACATTTTATTTTTTATCTCGAAAACTATAAGAGATAGGTATAGGTTAGTATAATAGAAAAATTATGAGATATGAGAGTAATTTTCGAAAAAATAATAATATACTAGGTGTTCTACTTAAAATAACAAAGATGCTACCACTTTTCAAGTGCCCATATATAAAAATCCAAATTTTCAAAACAATTCTATCACTGGTCCTCCAATTACCATCGCGGGAAAGTCGGTTACCGGTAGCGGCTAGACAGCTAACTTTTAACCCATTATAAGCTTTATTTGCTTTACTACTAAAGCTACCTAAAATACCTAATACTACCGTGCCCCCAGATTAACGCAATTATTTGCTATTTGATTGTTATTTTATTATTCTACCAATGTTCATCTTCCCCGCACGCCTCTGGCCGTGTATGTGTAATAATGCTCCATCACGGGTCTCCCAGGGAAATGCTTATGCATCGTAGATATGCTTTCTTTTTGCGCTTAACTCCCGCACTTATTTACATATTTATGCTGGTGGAAGGGAGACGGAGATAGAGAAAGAGCACTTAAATTGAATTTGCCACGTAAGTGGCTGCTGAGCTGGCGGGCTGCGAATATTAAGTGCGATCCATGTCAACAAAGTAAACTATTTTACTGTTATACATATTTTAAATTGTGTATTACTATACTTAGGTATCACTAAATATTGTTTTAAACAAGTACTTATATCTACTGTAATTATCGTTCTCGCCAAACGGGCACCTTAAAATTTTGAAGTATTTCAAAAAAGAAATATTATTAATAATTATAGTTCTAGTTGGCCGATTTCGATGATTTTTTAAACAATATGTAGCTAAATTATTTGACTTTTTAGTACCTCTTTCGAAATTAAAAAGTAAAATTCCCATCTGTTAATTACAGAATTCCCATCTGTTAATATTTTTTTATTAATATCTAGGGTTCTAAATTTAACACACATTCACTAAATTTAAGAAATGATTTTGTTTTCTATCCATTTAAATTTAGTATTGACATTATATACAGTTGTTTATTTACATGTATGTTTATATTTTATTTATATTTAATTAAATAAATTTTTGACAATGTACAATTTCTATAATTGTATAAAGTATTGTTTTAGTTTTGTATGTTTGCTGTTAGTTTTATATGTTTTTCTATTGTTAAGTGAAGTTTTGTATGTTTTTTATATTCTTTTTTTTTTAAGCTTTGTCAACAAAATTGTAAAATTTTTTTATGACAATAAAGCAATTTCTTTCTTTCTTCTTTCTAATTATACGAGAAAAAACAAAATGTGCAAAAAACATCCTTTCTCGATAGTTTATTTTTTGGTTCTTCTCAATAACTTTATTTTTGTTGGAGATATTACCTTTTGATTATTTTTTCGTAATTTACTTGGATTTAAATTCCATGCATTGTAGTACGTTGGTCACGAAAAAAGTCCTTCTAGACAAAGGGTTTGCTTCGTTTAATCTTCTTCTTACAGTCCACCCAGTTACATGTATTTGTCTGAGCCACATTTTATTTAAATCTAGTTAATATTGATCTTCTAATTTACCCAACAAATTTCTGATTACAATCTTTAATCAGTGGAGATGTTTTATCTTTAGGATTACGTAATAGTTCTTGTAATTTATTATCAGCACTATACACAAGTTAATAATTGACATTCCAGAAAATTCTTTTTCAACTACTGGATAACTCTGAAACAATGCTTTCGGTACAGCCTGTTTAAAAACAATAGCAATATCAAACAAATCAGATTGATTAGCCCTAGGTCCTCTTTTTGGTAATGTCAAACGCATTAGCCACTCCCTGTGTTGTGCCGCAAAGCAGAAATCAAACTGTTTTCGAAATGACATATTGCCTGATCGTTTTTTTTTGTTTCCGCGTTTTTTCAAAAACCGCGCATCTGTTGTTTGCTTATGTGTCGCATCGCCGAATACGTTTTACAAAAAAAAAGCAGCGTCCCGATAACTCGCAAATCAATTGCTAAATCTGGATACCGACGGTTTTTTTACAATTAGCAGATAAATCGCAGAAAAAAATGTTTGTTAAAGAATGTGGTAGAGTAAAACGAAATTAATATATTACCTCAATTCAATTAGAAGTTGGTTTGGTTTGGTTGGTTGGACGTCTTAAACAGCTGTTACGAATCCAATGGTACCACCATGTCACAAATATCGTTTCTTAAAAAAACTAGCTGCGAAAGCGCTGAAGTCATAATTACTAAATCCCGCTTAAGATGAGCTGATCACGTATGCATGATGCAAGAAAACCGCCTACCAAAGTATCTTCTTTACGGTGAACTTATAGAGGGTAAGAGGAAACCTTGCGGACAACTGAAAAGATACAAGGATATTTCAGAATCAACGGGAGAAAGCAGCGCAGAATAGAACGCAATGAAGAAGAATTGTAAACTCAGTTAACAAAGACAACCAAAAAGTAAAGAAGCAACAAAGTAATGAGACTTTTGAATGTCCAGAGTGCGGAAGAGAGATAACATCACGTATCGGGCTTTTCAGTAACAGAAAAGCTCTCAGGAAGAAAACGCCCAAACCAAGCCATCTTCTGATGCACTGATAAAAAAGATAGACTTGAACTAAAGTCGTCATCGTTCTTGAAAAAAAAAATTAGTGACAAGAGAATTTATTTTAGCGTAAAAGAAAATATTTTGCCTGAAGAAAAACTCTCTTAACTCAAGAAAACTGGTTCTCTTGAAAAATTCGAAAATTTCTCTTGAATCTATTTTCATTCAACCAAGTGCAAGTTACTTTGTTTTAAGATAATAAGAAAAATACGCTAGGAAGTACTTCGTTCAAGAAACATGGCCATTTTTCCAATAGCTGATGAAAAATAATAACGACACGCAAAGACGATGACGAAGGACGGTATATACAATCAGTTGTACGTCGCATTTCATAGGTCGCACATCATAGTATACCCACGGGTTTTGTTCCTTGGAATTGTCCACTTGGAATTTTGCATAATTTGCTTTTTAAACGCATATCGTATAACAAATTAGTGATCGTTATTAACATGCATTTGTCATTTTTTATGGACAAATTTTAGGATATATGGATTCTTTAAAGGAGTTTCTGAAAAATTAGAGCATTTATTTGCTATATTTGAAGGTAAGAGACATTTACCTAATGTTCCTGTTTAGATAATGCATACGTGACTATAGATAGAATAAGAATATAGGTATCGATTTTTATGCAAATAATTACAAAAATTTTAGAATTTCAAGTCGTCGTATTAAAAAATGCAAAATGTGTCCAAAGATTATAATTTTAATAATTTATTTGCTTAACTTTGATTTATCATGATGTAACATTTTTTTGTAATTTGTAGAGTGATGAACCACCCCAAAAAATACCAAGGAGTGAAGAAAAATAATAATATCACTACTTACTACAGACCAGGAAAACCTAAATTTATCAGAAAATAATATACCTCGTAATATGCCTGTATATGATGTATAGACTTCTCTTAGATCAAAATAAATTTTAGTTGAGTCAATAGTATTCGCTATTGGTTTAAGAAAAGTGTCTCTTTAATCAAGAAATGTCCCTTTTCAATCAAGAATTTTTGCATGAATCAAAGAAACTATTGTTCTTGTAGCAAGAACTTCTTTGCATATTCATTTTGGGTCAAGAGTGAAATACTTTGGACAGATAGATTCTTCTATTCTCTAAAGTAATTTTTTAAAGCTTATGAAAAGATAGTTAATGTGCTTTGGGCAAAGAAACGTCGTTCTTGGCCCTATTGAAAAGCGCCAATCTTTTGGGTCAAAGTCATATTCATTTCGACTGAGAGATCCTTTTTTTCAGTGTGCGTATAAAATATACGTCAGCGAGCAATGGCAGTAAGTAAAGTCTATATCTACATCTAACATCAATAAACAATCAATTAAATAATAAATATGTTACGTCCTTCAAATCAATGATAATCAAATTCAAATTTATTATACAAACTCTACCTGTTAAAACAGAACGTTGCAAGTTATTATTAATACTCAGCCGACTAGCTTAAGACTTATTATTGCAACAAACCGATTGCGATTTGTCAAATGTTGGGAATATTAATGCGTTATATACAGATCCACATTAACCTTCGCCGTTAATTTCGATTTGAAGATCTATAATTTAGCCTCAATAACAGGGCTCCTAATTGGCTGCGACCTGTAACCCTCCAGCCTATCCTAATTTAACGCTGCATTCTGGGTCAAGCAATGATAGAGATGAGGTCTTCTACGTGATAGATTAACACAGGAGAGCTAAAATTAGTTCAGTTTACATTTAACATAAGATATATATATATATTGTTATAATAAATATGATAAATAAAGAAACAGACCTCCGATCACCGTAGTAGTACATTTGTTTGTCAGATCCAGCAAAGTCTGATGTTGGCGCTTTTTTTACGCTTCTGTATATTACGTATATTTACAGGTGGTCCAAACTTTGGTCCGAACTATATATGCGGTAGCGTATTCTGCAGATAAAAATAAGTAAAAAAGTTCGTATAAATTTACGCCCTAAAATGCTTAATTTCGCAGATACAGGGTGTAGAAATTTAGTTTTTATTTCGATTTTTTCCAAATAATTTCTGAAGTAACGTCATTATTTGGATGAAAATAAGTGTCTGGGAGTTTTTTAGCATGAGAAATTTGATTTTGATGTCAATATGACTCCTATTTGTAGGGGGGCGTCACCTACATGTGTTTCAACGGTTTTGAAGAGTAATAACTTTTCGTCCGTACCTGTATAAAACTATTGAGTGAAAAAATATACGTTTCCGTGACTTTTTACGTAAAAAATGTCTCTTGGTAAAAATCGCTACAAGCAAACCGTTCTCAAGATATTTAGAATAAAACTAGTCAATGCATGTCATTATTGATAAAAAAATAAACACGTGTGTAGATATAGTAAACACCACGAATGTTTGGGAGTGATTCATCGGTCGCTACCATTTGAACTAATGTTCAAGGTCACATAAAACTTAATTCCAGTGCCGTGGTGTTTCAAGTCATATAATAATCAATATATAATCTCTTTTAATTTGTTGTTTTAACTGTCAAAGTCTTGTCAAAACATATATTTGGTTATAAATATAAAATGGAATGCCCCATTGGTCGCAATGCAAGCACACCAATAGACTGACGGACAAAAACGAATCAATGAAAGAAACGCGATATAGTATCGTCTTTGTCAATCACGCTAACATTTTAGAATAAGTAGGAGGAGCGCAGGCAGATGATTAGACCGGGCCTTTAAAAACCTACGTCTGCTGTAAAAATTTACGTTTTTAATGTAAAAATGATAGCGCGCGTGTCGATTCTAACTTCATCAAGCGATGAATCACTCCCAAACATTCGTGGCGTTTACTATAGTACATTTATACGTACTTTTATCTGCAGAATATACTACCGAAGTTTCGGGAATACAGTACGGACCACCCTGTAGAACCCTACTTTGGCTTTCAGCTCCATCTACAGTTGCGTAGATGAAGAAAACTTGAAATGTATTTAATTTTTCATATTTTAATAATAAAAGATACTCATAATAACCCCCGTATTTGTCATTGATCAAACATTCATTACTTCAAATATTCTTTTGGAGTAAAGAATTTCTTTTTAAAGGTTTATTTAAGCAACCAAATAATAAACTAAGATGGGGGTTTAAAATATTTCTCTATTTAAAATAGTCATGTTTATAGTATCAAATTAATTAAAATTTCAAAAAGATCCTGGATTCTTCGTGGAGACCCTTATAATTTCTAAAATATAATCCTGAAAGAATAAAAGTGAAGAACCACCTGAAGCTGACTCTCAATTACTTATTATTTATTAAATTGTAATAAAGAAATATGAAAAATTCTCCTTTTATGAAAAGAAAATTGGGATCTTTACAATTTCTATGACTCTCGGATTGATATAATTATCAAATTTTATCAAAAAACAATCTAATAAAAATAAAAAAATACACTTAAATGCCAATGACCACTAAACAACAAACAAAAATGTGATTTACAACATACCATGGTAATGTCACAAATATTATATTGGTGAAACACCCAGAATATTAATTGTTCGAATTAAACAACATAAAGATTAAAAAGGGTGATTTTCGCAAAACTAAGATTTGTTAGCATTTATAGGACATAGGGCACAGAGTAGCTTTTAACAATACAAAAATTATAATAAAGGAAACCGATAGTCTCTAAAAGAAAAGTGAAATAGTTTTTTGAATCCAATGTAATATAAATAAATTTATTGCTCAGGCATCTGTAGAGGTTAGTAATGTATGAATATCGCTTCCTTGATTTTAATGAACATAACATAATTAAAAATTAATCATATACAACATAGAGTTAATCGTTAATTTTGAAGTTTAACTTGATTCGTATTGCTTAGCAGATGAACAGCAAAGTTTCAGATCGGGCAGACCATGCACAGACGCGGTTTTTGTCATAAGACAGATAACAGAAAAAGCAATCGAATATAACAAACCAGCGTATATGTGTTTTATTGATTTAGAAAAAGCGTTCGACCGTGTGCAGCTAAGAGACGATGTACACCTTCTTTACAATAGGCAAATCCCACACAACCTCGTTAAAACCATACAAAACATATATGAAGCGAACCAAATTCAAGCTAAAATTAACGGGGTCCTGACCGAACCAATAAATGTAGGCTGTGGTATCCGACAAGGTGACTCCCTGAGCCCTCTTCTTTTCAACATCACTATGGACGAAATAATAGGAAATGTACGTTTACTGAAGGGATACAGTATGGGCGACCAGGAAATTACTATTCTATGCTATGCCGATGACGCCGTATTGGTAGCTGAAAATGAGAACGATCTACAGCGCTTATTACATCGATTTAATTGCACAGCAAAATCACTTAATATGATAATATCGACCCAGAAAACTAAACGCATGACGACATCAAAAGTACCACTAAGATGCAAACTGGAAGTCGAGAGCAATGTTATTCAGCAAGAGATGAAGTTTAAGTATCTAGGCATTGAAATCTCAGGATATGGTGATGTAGAAGCGGAGGTGCGAGAACGGACAACGAAGGCAACCAGAATAGCAGGATGCCTGAATGATACAATATGGCGAAATAAAAACATTGAGGTGGAGACTAAAGCGAGAATTTACAAGGCAACGGTACGACCAATAATGACATACACTGCAGAAACTCGACCTGATACAGCGAAAACTAAACAACTACTAGAAACAACCGAAATGAGAGTACTACGCAGAATAGCTGGAAATCTTCTGGACAGGGAGAGAAATGAAAGCATAAGAAGAGCGTGCAAGGTGGAAAATGTAAATGAGTGGGTACTGAAGCAGAAAGGAAGAATGGAACGAGCATATCAGCAGAATGGACAACAGAAGGATAGTGAGAGTTGCACGCGACAAATCACCGCTAGGTCGCAGAAGCTTAGGACGTCCACGAAAACGATGGAGCGACAACCTCAGTCTACTCAGTCTAACCGGTAGAGACGACGAAACCAAACAGGCGATTCGCCTAGTAGAAGAAGAAGAAGAACTTGATATAATATTATCTTAACAGAACGTCAACCGTTTTTATAGACATATCTGTTAAAAAAAACTAAAAAGTTCTTGAATAGTTGTATTTGTATATTTTAAATAGTTTTTTTCTTTGTCCTTTTTGTTTTTTTTTGCTTCCGACGGCGACGGGAAGAGATATACTTCCCGAGACGTTAAGCTTAAGCATTCATTTTTATGTCCGTTAGGCAAATTTGTTTATTACGAAACCACTGCTGACAATTAGTCTACGTTGGATTAACACAGCAGTGTTTACAAAAAATAACTATTTTATTTTGCAGTTTTGTTAAGCCCCCCACAGACTACAGTTAATTTCATCCTTTCGCAACGCCGCGATCCGAAACGTCGTTTTCAAAACGCTGAACTCTTTTGCCCCCACATTATCAGATAATTAGGACAGTTCAGTTTTGTGCGAGCTACGACAACGTTTTTTGGTTACGTCATGAAAAGAAAGCACTTGCTAGCAGTGGCAGCAGGCGCCACAGTGGGGTATTTCACACAGATAGTTGATTGAATTTTTTTTATGTAGACCTTATATAAATTATTGCTATTTTCAATTAAAGAGGAAATAATATGAACAAAATAAAGTATAATTCGTCGATTCTAAAAAAAGAAAGAAAAATCACTATTCCAGTGTTTCCACGGTTAATGCCAGTAGTAATATCGCAACTAATACTACTAATGCTACGACTGATCCGCGAGCAATGCCGATACTAAAGCCGCTACTAATGCCAAATTGTGCTATACTGCTAATGGCACTAATGCGATCGCTTTGTACACAACAATGCCATCGCGGTTTACACCTCGCATTAGTATATCACTGATTGGCAAATTAGAGGAAACCAAGAATGTTTTTCTCATTTTATCAGCAAATTCGCAAAAAGTCGCAGTATTTTATTTTACTGTATGAAAGCCCAATGTTTATTAAGTAAAACGTATATAGACAATATGCTGAATTCTTCGAAATGCGCAACTAAATCTCTAAGTATAATAAAAATGTCACAAATTTAATCAAATTTTCTGAACGCCTAACTATTAGTTGCAAAAGAAATCGTTAGTATAGAGAACATCAAAATAAATAATACGTTTTTGTAGAATACATACCTGCAGCTTGCTGAGCCATTTTCAATCAAAACAATAATATAAACGTAAAAAGAGCACAAGAACAACAATTTATAATTTTTAACATAAAATTTAGCCATTTACCTCTTATCTGTGAGAAGTAACAACTTTGACGTTTCGTTGAAATGAATGAATGCGACTAAACACACCCATAGCAACGCCATTCATGGCAGACATGATTTAACTTATCATTTATCTTTTTTGGGAAATCTTAAACACATTTGCTTTTTCGAATTTCGATCACCTTTTTCATGCTAATACCCCATCGTGAGGCGGTTTCGGTTATAAGCAAAAGGAAAAAGAAACAGAGATCCATTTGGGTTAAAGAATGGCCATTGAAACGAAGGATTTACTCTCATATTCATCTATTAAGTAAATTAAAATTTGCACCAGAAGATTGGTTTTATTATTGAATGGAACCAATATGAACCATTGCTATCGATCATCCTCTATGCTCCGCTAATGCAAAAAAACCGACGATCTGGAACGAAATTCCCATACACTATCAGGTTGGACTGCCACGCGTCGAACCATCGTTCCAAAAATCATGTTTTGCCTCAAGCAAAAAAGTTTTGCCTCACATACATCAGTTTATAGCAAAATATTCACGACGTTTTGGATCGCGGCGTTGCGAAAGAATGAAATTAACCGTAGTCTGTGGGGGGCTTTACAGCGCAAGTGGCGAAACACCCACAGAACTTTTTTTTGGAAAAAATAAAGCTACTTAAAGCATTACCTTTCTCTGTGGTTGCCTCACTGTGGCTGGCTGTGTAGCCACGAAGGTCCTTAAAGTAGCCAAGGGTGCAGGCAATCCAGCCAGCATGGGTTGCATGTGCATGGCTGGGGGTTGCAGGTGGAGAGTGCCAGCAGGATGAATGGGTACTGCTACCATTTTCTGCAAGGGCACCCCCCATGGCAGGTACCATGTACCTGGATGATGTTGCATTGTGGAACAAAGAGTCTGCTTGATGCAGCAGCCTGCAAAAATCAGGATGTTCAAGTTAAATAGAAACATACGAAAGTTACACCAAATCATTTTTTTTCATAATCGAGAAACACTGTTAAAACACAAAAATAGGACACCCCGTCTGTACAATAATAATAAAATACACTTATTTTCAGAAATAGATTGTGTATAAAGTAATATATCAGACTGTTATAAATCCATTATATAAGTTTTAAAATTAAACTTTGGCTTTTTAGCTGCGAGAAAAAAAAACGCTAACAAAGACTAATGGTTAAAAATTTCTTGGCATTATACCGACCGTCGTATTTCGTGAAGTATTTTAAAAATATCAATAATATCTTTTTCCTGAACTGACCTTTTTTCGAAAATTGGAACAGTGTTAAGTCTAATATTAATCTCACTTTGAGATAAATCTATATCTACACTCACCGCACCGGCACGAACAACGGGCACCATAAAATTTTCATGTATTTTAAAGTTTAATATTTTTTGTTCTAGTGGGTCAATTTTGATGATTTTTTAAGCAATTTGTAGCTACATTATTTGACTTTTTAGTATCTCTTTCTAAATTAAAAACGAAAGTTTCCATCTGTCAATTATACGAGTGGTGAAAGTTTGAAACACCCTGTGGAGTAAGTTAACAAAGGAAGGAATTTAAAAGTCATTTTATAATATAGGTACGTCCTTTCTCAAAAGTTTGTTTTTTTACTCATCTCAATATCTTTATTTTTGTTGAAGATATTGGCTTTTGAATAAGACAGAAACGATTTACAGCAATTTTAGTATTGATTTTGGGTCCTCATCTACACGCTTATAAATCAGTGTCTATTGGGTGGTATTAATAAAAATTGAGTACATGCTCATAGCAGGTGCTCAACAAAACTCGGAGTAGATGCTAAAAAGATGAGCACATACTTATTTTTGGATGAATAAGTTTTCTATACCGAAATCGAGTAGGTAGCTCGGCTTTTAAGTACCTGCTCCGAATCACAGTTGTTCGCGTATTTGTTTTAGAATAAAAAAGTAGTAAAATGGTATGAATCTGTTGCTAAACGGATGCAAAAACTATAGTATCCATATAGTGACTCATTCGATAGAAATCCAACCTGTATCGTCCTCTATCCCTACCTTATCAGTCGTATCATTTGTTTTCATACAAGAGATGGGATTTTTTTTTCTGTTTTCACTCGGATTCTGTGGTGCAGTATAGGAAAACGTTGCTTCAGTTGGCCAAAACACCTTTCTATCATAACACGTTCTCTGGTCAAACATCTGTTGTAGGAATTTCGCTCAGGAGTGACAACATCTCTGTATGGAGTCATAAGCCATGGAGTAAGTCCATAACCAGAGTCTCCAAGAAGGAGTGCATTGTGCATATTTTGCTGCATAATGTTATAAACGCCGGAATTTCCCCATATACGCGAGTCATGAACAGACGCCGGCCAAGATGCATCGACACTTGTAAACGCCCCTCGAGCATTGAGAACATATTCATCCCCATGTACGATTGGTTCAAGGATAGGGATATGCCTGCAATCGATGACACCTATAGCAAAAGGAAAGTTGTATTTATCTTGCCATTTATCTTTTTCTCCCTGCAATTGTTCTGTTTGGTTTGGCAGTTTGACGGAAACCTTATCCATACATTTGACTTTCTTACTATAGCGTCAATTACTGTTGCAACTGTTAAAGATACTGTTGTTTGATGTACTCCTATATCTTCAGCAACACCACTTTGGAATCCCGGGTCACCCAAGTAACGAAGAAAAATTCTCATTTTTTCAGTAGCCCTTAAAGCACCACCTCTATACTTTCAAATTCGTCTCTTAAGAAATGCTCAGCCAACCATTCTACGCTATTTCTGTTAAATCTATACAAAACCCGATAATCAACATCTCAACAGTCTCTTCGAAATTTATAATATTTTCGTGCACGAGCAATGGGCATAAATTCGGCCATCACTTACAAATGCAGGAATATTACTGATTCTGAGCATCCCACATAGGTACCTTAAAATAATGTGAGTATCTGCTTCACTTTTCAGTATGTGCTCAATTTTATTCATTCCAAAATTAAAGTAGGTACTCGCTGTTGAGTAGATACTTAAAATTGAAGCAGATGCTTTATAATTTAGCATCTTTTCCATCATTTTATTCATACCAAATGAAGTACCTGCTACAAAACTTTAAGCAAAAAGTACGAACTTAATTTTATTCATATCACCCATTGTTTTTGAAATGACACTGTCATTGAAAATTCATATTATTATTGTTTATTGACGTTCACTCCAGAAGAAATGGTTTTAAGTTCTAAAGTATCAGCTATTGTTGCTTTAGTTGATCATGGCAGAGATCAACTTTTGGACTTAAAACCATATCTGCTAGATCTGCTATCTAAATTCCTTTCTTTGCCACAGGGTGTTTCAAACTTTCACCAACATATCAACATTTTGTTTTCCCTGGTATAATTGACAGACGGCAATTTTCATTTTTAATTTAGAAAGATATGTTAAAAGGTCAAATAATTTAGCTATAAATTGCGTTAAAATGATCAAAATCGGTCCACTAATACACAATATACATATAAAACTTTATACAGGGTTTTCCACACACATTTGCATTAAAAGTTATTTTTTTAGACCTAATTTAGATACAAAAGTGAATGTTTTAAGTTAAAGATATTTACAAGTCTATTTTCCTTTAGAAAATATTTTTCTTTACTTCCTGGAGAACTTAAGATTGCTAAGGATTTAAAAGAGATAAACATCTTTCTTTTTTTTTCTTCAAAAATATCGATATTTCACAAACGTCGATGTATCGTTTACATCCCTAGTTGTAAAACACGAGATAAATACAAGAAATTTGCATTTATCTTTTCTAAAGAAAATTCCAAGTGAATATATTCATAGATAAATTATTTTGAAGTCTTAAAATATAGCAGTTACCTGGCTAAAATTACAGTGTAATTAAATAATATATTGCATTATAGATTTCTTTTTGGCACAGGATCAACGAATGTCTATAACGCTGAAAACCAAACGTATAAATACAATTTATTTTCGATAGAAAATGAAATACAGATGATATTACTTCTGTTTTAATAAAAATAGCCGGCAAAGAGCTATAAATATTTTTATGTTTATTCAGATAATAGTTGATATTTTAATGAAAATATTTATATATCTGTAGTTTTTATGAAATATTTTATATATTTTAATATACACCTTTGTGGTTTATTTTGCAAGCTAGAGTTTTATTTAGAGTTTTTTAAAAATATGTTTAAGCTTGTGGCAATGAGAAGCCCTTTCATACAATACCCCAAATGACACGATAAACTCTATTCAAAATTTGGACCGTCGCTGTTCTGTACAAAAGTCTGTTTTTTTTTGTGATTTAATTAAAAATATACAGCTTTTAGATTTTTCTCTTTTATACAAATTAGTAAAAGCTGTGGTAAAACTATAAAAAAAATTGTTTATGCACTGTGTGAGCATATTTGGAGTAAAACTTCTTACTAACACCTACTAAATTGAAGGATTTGAAGGATATATATTTTTTTATATATGCTTTTTAAAAACTTCAAAAAAATTAGAGTTGCCATAGCCAATAGCTGTGGCCATTGAACCAAAATACTACTACATCTATATCTCTGACTACTACTAACCAACAATTATATGTTTTGTGTGGTCTGTCCTCTGTTTTTGTTTAAATGATTTGTTCATTACTCATGTTGGGGATTTATAACCAGTAAACGCATAGAATATGTATTTCTTTTGCATAATCAAAATTATCACTCTAAATCGTTGTCTTTTTATACAGATGTCTTGATTTGTCTTGTCATTATTCAATTCATTATTCTAATTCTGAGAATGTTGTTTACAAAAGTTTCATCTTAAAATAAAATTTTAATCAATCACAATTGTCTATCTCCATCATTTACCGGATTAATAATACAGAAATTACAATTCAATTACAAACAATTCATTATTTACAGTTTACAGTAATTTTATTAAATTATATGAATATTCTCGTTGATTACTGGTTTGAAATAAATAGTGTCCTCCAATGAAAATGCGAGTTACTAACTCTAAATTGTAATTCTGGGGTTTATAATAATGTTATTCTGGCATCTTAGGGGTTTCACCTCGGAATAGAGGATAAAATTCTCTACAACTTTTGTTTCAAAAATTTGTTTGTACCTCAAACTGTTTTTGAGATAGAGGGCGGCGAGCGCGCAGTCTTTCATTATGTACGGTATCATCACAGATAACACGTATCATTCAAGTTCACCCTGTAGTCCCGGTCAAAAACACGCCGTGTAAAGTCCGTTAATTATTGAAAAATACATAATTATAAATAATTTACATTTTCTCATAAAAGATCATATTGAATATAATAATTTTGCTGAAAAAAATTTGCTGAACACAATATTCTGCTACTGCAAAAACGGTTGTGGTTCGCGATGTGGATGCAGGAAATCAGGGTTGGCGTGCTCTTTAGCTTGTGGCCAGTGTAATGGGCAAGCTTGTCTCAATGCTTCCCCCTATCAGAGTTATGTCAATGAAGATGGTACATTTGTCCCCGAAATCCTAGAAGACTTGGAGACAAATGTCGTTGAAGATGAAAATGAAGAAGAAAATGAAGAAGAATTTGAAATTCCACAACGACCAGACGACGATGATGAAGAAGAAGAAGAAAACTAAAAATAAGAACATGGGAGTTCTTTTTATTTTTATTCAAGTTTTTCGTGTACTAATCGGGCACTAGTTAGGTTACTAGTTTGCGCACATAGCACGCCCACTTATGGCCTCTAAAATTGTGCACAGCGCCTGACCGGCACAGTTATTAGAGAGATATCGGAAAACCGAATAGCGTCATCCAGTATTTACGCGTACCTTATCATGATTACGATATGCGCGAGTCAATTTTTAACTAGTGATGGGAATAATCGAATTATTTTCGCCATCGAATAATTAGTAATAATTCATATTTCACAATCGAATTAATAATTCAAATTATTTAGTAGAATTATAAATTTAACCTAAAAATAAATTCGTCCCAGCTAGTGCTCGTCTAGGGGCGATTTTAAACAAATCTGAACAATTGAATAATTTATAGTTTTAAATTTAAAAGGGCCGAGTTTATGCTGATTGTTATTGTTATGGCCTTTTATAAACATTTCAATTCCTATTGAAAACCTCCTCTCTAAAATAAAAGCTTCTTCCAAAACGATATAAGTATGTCCTTGTTTACGTGCGGTTCGTATTTCTTTTTATTTTATCAGTGGCAATCAATAATTATTAAGATAAAAGAAGAAAATTAATTTTAGTGTTCGGCAGGTGTTCGGTAAAATTTGGGTGAGATGGAAATGAACCAAATAATAGTAGTATTCTTTCGTTCTGAACGAAATGAAAATTTTCACTTAAACTGATTTGTTCCTACGTGCTATAGGAAATAACAATGATTTCTGGATTTTTCTATATCGGATCGTTCCTTTCTTTGTCGATTCCCTTTATAAATCAGTTTAAGTGAAAATTTTCAGTTGGTTCAGAACGAAAGAATACTACTAATTACTAATCTCTGTTACTAATATTCGTACATAAGAGGTTATGTTTTATGTTCATTTGTAATTCGGTGTTACCACAGATATAATTATAAAATACTACTACTAATTATATCGAAAAAGATAATCGAATTAATTAGTTTTAATTTACTATCGAATTAGTCGAATTATTTAATTCGAATTTTCCCAACACTATTTTTAACGCAACACCCGCTAATAACGTTACCGCCTGACGTAATTTGCGGATCAATTACACCAAGCGCTCTTTCTAAATAACCTCTGATAACGTTTAAAAATTACTTAAATGGGCATGTGCGGGTATTTGACAACCGGAGCCGGCCGGCGAGATCTTTTATTTTAGGTTATGTTTGAATTGTTTTGAATTATTGCTTTAGTTTTATTAGGTAATTTGATATTTAAGTAGCTGGGATTAGTTTTAATTAAATAAATATGGCCCAAAATATGAATTCCACCTCTTCCAATACTAAAGAACCTATAAAGAGTCTTAGGTTTACAGCAGATGACGACTTAGCCCTTCTAAGAGAATTTGTTGCTTGTTGCCCTAAACCCACTGGCAGACGATGAACAATAAAGCACTGGACATAAGCACTTTAACCCTTTAGTTTTAAAATACCTAGTAAACAAAACAATTTCAAAGTTTTAAATTCGAAGTTAGGTTAAGTTCAAATAGCGGACGCGATGCGATCAGAATTCTTTCCGATCCGATAACTATAAATGAAGAGAGTTAATACCACCTCACGTAAAGGAAATAACACCTGGCCTTATTAACGTCCATGCACGCTATTCGGTTTAGCGATATCTCTCTATTACGCTGTTTATTGTTATTTTACGCGAGTTTATTTTTCCGCACAGGAAATTTGACTCCTTTGCACATCGTCATAAAAAAACAATTTTCGTACCACGAATTAGGGACAAGATTTTTATCTGTATACTTATAGGATACCTAATCTGTGGTATTACTTGCCAAATTTCATAGTTCTAGGTCAACAAGCGGCCGTATCTTTTTTTACGTTAACTTATAAGCTTGATTTTTTTCACAGATTTAAGCCACTGTAAACCTGATTATATGGTTTGAAATTCAATTCGATACTTCCACGCGTTCTCGCTATCTCTCGTTATCCCCTTGAGATACGAAATGCTAAGAGTAGACAAGAATTTCTATAATTGCAGTAAAATATAAACGTTTGATGCTTACTGAGTAGTCAGTATCACTGTCGTTTGATCAACACTGAAATATTCCCCTAGCTGTGTATTCTCTGTATTTTCTTTGTTCTGCCTTTTCCGGGTGCACGTTTTCATATTAGACTTGAAAATGGAACAAACGTTGGAAGACAGGTGATAAAATATGATAAGGGGGATCCTATTTCCTCCCACTCTCCACTACCTACAGGAGAGACAAAATTCCAGAAAGTTTTAAAGTCTTGCCGCTTGAGAGAAATTCTTCCTTATTCCACTGTCGCTAGTACGACGAGCGTGTATTTTTGGAAAAAAGGAATTGTTTTGATGAAAAAAGCGGATAAAAAGATGCGAACGACTCGACATACTGGCAGAGGCCTTTTAAAATTAAAGAACAACGAGAGTTTCGTAAAGAATTTCCAGAGGAATTTTTAAATATTTAGTGTGCTTCGAGGAAAATATCAAAGAAAATTGGATGGTTTTAATTGAAATTATCTAGATGAAGACTTGTAATGGACTCAGTAGCGTGCGGTTTGGTTTGGTTTGACACACGGCCTTGAATGACGGCCGTGACGCGCGAGCTAGCGAGAAGAAACGTGATAGCTGTCGTGTTGCCACAGCTACCTCATTCGGGGTAGATCTACACCTTTGTAAAACAATTTAAACCCACTATCTCGTGATAATCTACCCCGATGGAAAATAAGCTTATCACAACACTGGGGAACGATATGAGCCATACGCGGCTAAGAAAATTACTATAATAAACTTGATTCTGTACTAACCTTGTGCCGCACCCTTTTCTAATTTTAAGTTCAATAAAACACAAAGTTTACTTAATCTGGATGAGTTGCATAGAGGCCACTAGCTTTTAATTTTAACAGCCTGGTGGTCGGGGTTCAAAGATCTTAATAAAAGGGCACCACGAGATTATACTCTATGAACTCGGCATAAAAGATGTTACTATTAAGTAGACTTCAACACTAACCTCGAACTGTTGAGTGTAACTTCCATGAACTTCAAATATACTATAATTACTTGAACTTAAGTGACTCTAACTTAAATATGAGACTAGACTGTAAATAACACTACTAAAAATATTTAAGCAATTTATTAAAATATTAAAATGTTAATATATATAAAGAAATGAACGAAATGTAAGAGAAATGGAATGTGTTAAGAAATTTAAATCGAAAGGTTGGAAGATAAAATAGAATTTAAATCAATAAAAACTAAATCTATGACGTCATCCCCCTTAACTTAAACTAAGTATGCTCTAAGGGCGGAATACAAATAGCAAACTAAATCTAAACTAAACTAAAATTATACAGTCTTACTCTATTCGATGTATGTACTTGGAACTACTCGTAAGTTCCTCCGGCTGAGCTACGGTGTATAGCTATGGGATGGCTACAGCAGGGTACAGCAGCTCGGTGTACTGTCACTGGAGCCCGTCACCAAATGTACAGATACCAGGCAGGTGCAGGACTTCAAAAGGTGACATAAAAACCCTCAACGAGGGTTTATGATGTCCAACGGGTACCTCTACATGGACAACAGGAACGGATGGAATTCTGGACTGTTCTATGCTACGGTCTGGATCGGTCGTCTTGCTCTTGGAACTCTCGGGGACTTCTTGGGCACGTGCAATCGGAACAACGGGTGAAAATTCGGCTATTTAATCCCTTGACGGAAATTTGGTCGGTGGTCCATACAAATTCAACAAAATCCAACCACGTCTCTGACCAAATGTGTTTCGGAAGACTTATTCCTTCTCTAGGAAGACCTGCTAATTACCAACAGGGAATGCTTCACGAAAAACAGACAGCCAGTTCTTCACACGCCGTTCTTCGGTCGGGAAATACACAAGAAGGGATGCAAGGATTCGATTTCCTTCACAAAATCAGATTTCAACCGGAAATCTCCCTCCACAGGATATAGATAGAGAACTACACACACCGGAAAAGTCTAGGGATATTACAGTTTTATCCCGCCATCGCCAGTAATTTTATTATTTGCATTTCTGGTATAATAAAATTAAAATAAACAAATAGTTTACAGGACATATTGGATATAAAAATGCGAAATTTACCGAATTTTTCAAATTTACCGTGATTTTTATTGAACTCAAAAAAATACACACATTTTTTTTATTCTAAACTGTGAATTAAAAAAAAAGATAAAACCATTTTTACTTAATAAAGGGTATGGCCTCCTCTACTGTTCATTACAGCCCTACATCGTCTCTCCATGCTCCTGATCAGGTTGTCGATCTCTTCTTGAGGTACAGCCTGCCACGCTGCATTCACGGCCCGAACCAGATCCCTACGAGTTTCACGAGGCATATCCATTCTCAAAATTCTTCTTTGGACCGCGTCCCATACGTGCTCGATGGGGTTGAGGTCAGAAGATTGTGCCGGCCAGGGTAAGATGTTTAACTGATGACCATTGATAAACTCACTTACCACTCTGGCTGTATGAGGCATGAGAATGAAGTTTCATGCATGAGAATGAAGTTGAAGAATTTTCATGCATGAGAATGAAGTTTCTCCCAAAATCATTGGCATATGGTAACACGATAGGCTCAAGAATTAAATCACGATATGTGATTCCTGTTAGAAACCTGTCAAGAAAAACGAGATCGGTTTTTCGGCCTAACTGGACTCCTCCCCAGACCATAACTATTCCACCTTGAAAAGGGTGCACTTTCTGAACATGATCCAACCGAATAAGATTTCCCGGTTCTCTCCATACCCTAAGCCTTCTCGAATCCGGATGAATTCCAAAGCGTGACTCATCCGTGAAGAGAACATTGGCCCATTGTTCATTCGACCACTGAACATGATCTTGAGCCCACAAATATCGAACCTCTCGATTTCCTCTCGTTAAGGGTTGAGCTCTCCAGGGGCGTCTGCTTCTTAAGTTGACCTCTCTTAATCTATTGCGAACAGTGTCAGGACTAACGGTTACATTATGTGTTTCCTGGAGAATTAAACTAAGCTCTGGTGCTGTAGGAGTCGGTCGGCGTCAAGCATTTAATTGTAAAAAATGATCTTGCTGAGGGGTAGTAATGCTGTGTGCCTTTCAGCAACATCACCACTTTCACGATAGCGTGTACTTAATCGCGATATTACACTTTGCGTTGTATTTAATGCTCTAGCTACGTCGATTTGGCGCATTCCAACTTCGAGCATACCCATGGCCCTTAGCATTTCGTGTCTGTTAAGATGTCTACGCTCCATAATGTCGTTTAATACTAAACAGAGTTATTTGAATGAATTCTGGCCAGTTATCATAAAAACATAGCCAGTACAGGTTAAATTCGAACAATTGATGCTTTTTATACAGGTGCTTTTTATACATTTGACAAAAAATACACAAACACTTGTGCAAATATCCCAAATTTAGAAATTACTAGTGTGACTACTTTGTTTCAATCGAAGTAGAAAGAATCGGCCTACAAATATGTGGTTGTTTATTCAAAACATTTATTTTTAACTTTAATAAAATGATATCCCTAGATTTTTCCGGTGTCTGTATATATCTCGACTAGTCCAACTCACAAAAAGGCATAAATAAAAAACGATATTCTAGAACATTTTCTCCTCAGCCATATTCCATATCCGGTCAATGAACGAACTTAACTCACAAATTCCCACAATTAAATGAACAAATTGCACACTGCGATCCACATCAAAAATAAACAATTTAACTACGAAATTTTATCGGATTTCAATAACCAAAACAAAGGATAAATAAATCCAAAAACATCTGATTTGATCTGACAGTGACAAGTGACAAGTGATGACCAAAGATAAAGAGAGGTAGACAAAAATTCTAATGCTGGGCCAGTGACAATATTGTGGAGCTGTAACTGTATAATATCGCGGTGTATATCGGGTTGCATAATCGTAAAATTTAAATAAAATAATATTTAACAATAAAATTATAGTAAACATGATGCAAAAATAATAGTTATTTGCGATAATTTATGAGCTAGCACACAGAGGTCGTTACAAGAAAATTTGACTGTTACACTTGATGTGTACCAAAGGTCTGATTGTGTGTTAGGAAGTAAATTTTCAGTAGTAGCAGTTAGTAGTAGTCAGAGATATAGATGTAGTAGTATTTTGGTTTAATGGCCGCAGCTGCCAGGGCTATCCGGCCGGGTGATAGAATTATCGTTTTTTAATAAAAATTAAAGAAAGAGTTTTAGTAGTTTAATAGTCTTTTGAACTCTAATTTTTTGAAGTTCATAAAAAGAATTCATAAAAATATATACAGGGTGTCCCACTTAAGATGGATTCAAGCCAATATCTTGGTTGTTTGTTGAGCGATCTTTTTCATTTTTGGCAGGAAGTTGTATGGCTATAAGACGTACATTTTACCCAGGGTAAGAAATGCGATACCTCATAGACGTACGATTTAATGGGGTTTGATATTTTTCGAGTCAAGAGTAAACTACCCTTAGGACAGTATTTATTTCAAATCTGATAAATTATATTGAATCCTCCTTACCTAAGATACTTAAGTTCTAATTTTGATAAATATTGATACAGGGTGTGTCATTAAAATAAGACATTTTTATTTTTATTATTATTTTTTTAAGTACTTACGACGCCACTGGATAAACAACTTGTTTATTATCAATAACCAATTATAACCAATTATCGTTTTTTTTTATGGTGGTTTGGTCGAAGATGTTGACTTTTAGTTCGTTATAGCTTTATAAATCTTGGTTTAGAGCATATTTTTCACAGTTAATAGTGATTGTTTTAAATATCTAACTATTTGGATTTTTTAAAATATTCCTCAATAAAACGAATAAAAATCATATTTCAGATTCCATTGAAAACTGGGTTGTTAAATTATTTTGTAACTCATTTTATTCATTTGTATTAGCAAACTTAAAAAACAATTTTAAAAGTAAACAAAATAAATTGAAAATATTTAGTTTTTTTGTATCGTATCTTAATTATTATGGAAGCTATCTGAAAACTTAAATCGATTATTAATTGATAATTGGTTATAATTGGTTATTGATAATAAACCTGTTGTTTATCCAGTGGCGTCGTAAGTACTTAAAAAAAATAATAATAAAAATAAAAATGTCTTATTTTAATGACGCATCCTGGATCAATATTTATCAAAATTAGAACCTAAGTATCTTAGGTAAGGAGGATTCAATATAATTTATCAGATTTGAAATAAATGCTGTCCTAAGGGTAGTTTACTCTTGACTCGAAAAATATCAAACCCAATTAAAACGTACGTCTATCGGGTAGGTATCGCATTTCTTACCCTGGGCAAAATGTACGTCTTATAGCCATACAGTCCCCTGCCAAAAATGAAAAAGATCGCTCAACAAACAACCAAGATATTGGCTTGTATCTATCTTAAGTGGGGCACCCTGTATATCCTTAAAATCCTTCAATTTAATAATTGTTAGTAAGAACTTTTCACTGCAAATATGGGCACATAGTGCACACACAATCTTCAATCAATCAATCATTCAAATTTGTATCTAAATTATACACCGAACTACGTTTTAAAAATATTTTGTGCGTAAAAACCCTGTACAAAAAATATAAACCTAAATCTAACTTCGTACTCACCTCAAATAAAATGCAATCACTACACTTCCCCTCCAAATAACACTTAAAATCCAACCGTAGTAACACTCACGTAGCTAATAATGTCACTATATCCTTCTTTATCCTCTTTTTTCAATAAAAATAGCCCACTACACGTTACCCTGTGTCGCCGACGCTGTCTACCGCTCCCACGGGACACACCGGACGCATCCAGAAGAAGAAAACAAGTGGCAACGTCGTCGCATTAAAGTGGGCCTCGCAATGATGACGGGGGATGCAGCGGTCCGTCGAAACGTCGATTATTTCATTATTTCGGTGAAGAGCAGTTGGCAAGAGTGGAGAGGAGACTTTTACCGGGCCTAGATGTGGTTGCGTTGGAGTAAAGACCTATAAAATGTAAGAAATATGAGAACTAATGTATAAAGTCGATGCTTGCTTAGGTGGTTTCTGAAATTTAGTTGGTTTTGATGCTTTGTTAACGATTCGTTCATGAACGAATCGTTAATTTTTCTGATTATAAAACACGACACCGTTTAACTGCAGCTATAATTTTTCGGTCTAATACCTTTGCTAATTCGATTCAGTTTACGAAGTTTACTACTAGCAATTAATAAAATCGGCTTTGCCGTTGGAAATAAAAGCTTAAATGTTTAAAATTTAAACCGGTTTACTCTACAGTTTATTAATTCGCCTGATTACATTTCAGAAAACTAAAATAAACCATATTCACGCCGCTCACTACATAAATAAAGCATGAATATAATACGTCCAGACTGATTTATACGTATTTTGAAATATTAACGGTAAGATTTTTAGTAATTAATAGAGCAGACTGTTTGTTTGGACAAGAACTAATGCCGCGAAGAATTATGATGCTATACAGGGTGTTCCTAATAAGTGCAGGTGTAACAGTAGCGGCTCGTGACCATTAGAATTGATGAGGCGACGCAAACGCGGACGAAAGGGAGGGGGGGTCTAAGCTGCAACAAGTTTAATTTTTTTTGTTCCTCAGATATAATATGTTTGAAGGTTTAACCTACTAAAAATGTCATAAGAACTTTTTTTTGTTTTTATTTGTGTATTTTCTTTTTGTTTTTTTAAGCAGCTAAGCAACAATAAGCTAGAAATTTTTTTGCTCCTCAGATATAATAAGTTTGTAAGCTTAACTTTTTAAAAAAGTTATCATCGGAACTGTTCCTTTATTTTTTTTTCTTCAGAGTATAAATAATATAACTTATATATTATAATAATAATATATTAGGTATTAGCTAACTAATCTAATGATCGTAATATAACACCTCTAATTTGAGGTTTTCGTTCGGTTAATAAGACGGAATTTGTCACATCAAGCTCTATGACGCGCAACGCGACGACATAAATAAGAAACAAACAAGTAAAAAATAGTTAAAAAATGTAATTGTATAAGAATTATTCCTTGTAGGTTAAGTTTATTCGTTTGTCTTTAAGAATAGCAAATTTATCAATTATGTCATCATAAAACTTCCCTTCGTTCTCACTAAGGGTAACCAACAGCTCCTTTTCAATTGAAAATAAAGACAAAGCAGAAAGTCTATCTTGTAACATTGTATTTCTTAAGTAAGATTTTATCCGTTTTAGACAAGAAAATCCCGCTCGACTTGAACACTTGTAATCGGGATTGTTAATTTGTCTTTTTATCATTTGTTATAACACTTATCTGGGGAGTAGGTCTGTTTTCCTGTAAGACCTCGCTTTTCATCCTCCTGTCTTCTGGAAAACGGGGCTTCTAGAAGGGACATCACAATGTCATGTACATGATTCATTTTAAAGTCTGATTATTACAAAATAAATCACTAAACTCTGAATTACGGCTAGATCACACTACTTGCTACTCACAAAAGCATAAAACAAACCGACCGAACAGACGTGACGTTTAGTAATTCCCCGAAATATCTAAAGTTAATTATTTTGACCAGTATTGCGTGGATGCCAAGAGTTCATATTATTCTTATTTATTACTTATATATTATTATTATTCTTTCTATTATTCTAAATTTATTCTATACTCTCTTCGACATACGATATTATTTCCATAATTATTGATGGGGTATTTCGTGAAGATCAATTAATAGATTAATTTTAATTACAAAGAGCATTATAATATCGCATGAACTATTTTTGAACTTAACAATCAAGTTTGTAAAGAATGGATTTTTTTTCATGAATCTGGCAACAGCGTTGCACTTAAGCAATTTGGCTGTCACCTCTGCAGCAGCTAATTTCACGCTTTCCCTCCGCTTCCCCGACCCACTGATTTCAATGTGTGACGTTTTAGTTCATTGATAAAAAATGGTCGGCAGAGGCGGCAAAAAGAGGTTCGATCAATTCAATTTTTTTGGTGGTATATTTGAAGTGAAACTAACAGCTATTAAATTAAAGGATTTGAAGGATATACAGTGTGAGTCTTAAAGAAGTGCAAATATTTTCAGGAGTGGTATAGTTCGACCCCAGGAACACGCAAAAAAAAGATGTTAAAAATCGTCCATTTTCTTTTAAATTTCCCGAAATAGTGTAAGCAGTTTAATGCCGATTAAAAGTTGTCTCTTGATATTTTGTCAACTTTGGCCTCCCTTGATGAGATAAACACAACTATTTTATTAATTTGCCTTGATCCCAGTCTAACAGTAACCATAAAAAATTTTAATATTAACTTTCGAAAGTTTTAAATAAGTACTCATTGCTTCCTCATCAAAAAACATGAAAAAACTTCTATATCTCTATTCTACATCTATATCTCTGACTACTACTAACTACTACTAACCAACAATTTGTTTTGTGTGGTCTGTGATCTGTTTTTGTTTAAATGCATAGAATAACTAACTGAAAGAAATGAAAACTCCTATGTTAAAGCTTGGAAACACGCGCTCGCCGCGATTCAAGCGGGCTACTGGCAGAACTAAAGGTTCGCGCCATATTTTTAAATGGACCTTTACTGCCAGTTCATAAGTTTTTTACTTATATTTGGTAATTTCAATCTTGATTATTAATTTATTTGTAACAAAACATTTACAAAATAAAAATAATGTATTTTGATACAAACAAATTAATAATCTAGATTGAAATTATCCCTGAAATTAGAATAAAACACGAAAAATTTGTAACTTGATTATTTTATTATAACATTTGTTAATAAAAATATATATAACACATTCAATACTATACAAGTATATATAAAAGTTATCAGAATTTGTACCATCAGTTATAAATAATTATAAAAAAAGGTTATATATAAATCATTATATAAAAGGCATATTAGTTAACGTGTATCTAATTTGGTATAACTTTAATCTCAACTTTAATGACCTATTCATATAGAAACATCTTACAATTCGCGTTGTATAATACAGAAAGTAAAGGGACAAATTTGTTAGTAAATCTATTCTCGATGACCCGAAACATTTTTTTACAAACTAAACAGGACATATAAAGCTTATCAATAATACAAGTGTATAGAAAATATATAAATAAGTAAATAAAAATATATTTTCAAACTAAATGATTAATGATTATACTCGTTTAAATAAATAAATAATCTTTTTAAAATTACCTACTTGTTTGTCTTTGCAAATTTGTATATTTTATATTTATTTAAAACCGTACCCTTCCCTTAAAATTACTGCACAACCTTAAAAATTAAACTTTTAATATGAAATGTTATACAAGTTCTTAGTTCTTGATTCGATCCTCATTTAAATAAAACTTTAAATTGATATTCTAAATTTCTGAGACAGCCATTTTGTTTTGATTATGAGAAATTTCATAAAAATTATCACAGGGATTAATTAATCTTATATATTGAACTACTTGGCTTTTAAATTTCACAATCCTATCGTCCAAAATACTCTAAATTCGCGAAAATCCGTAAAATATTCCCATAAAAACAAATCACAAATCACTTTCACTTTAGAACACCTTTAGAAACTGACAGACTGGCCAAATATGGAATGACGTTTACTTTTCAATTTATTTTATTAATCTAACTGATCCGAGTCACTTAGAAATTAAAATTTTATTAAATTATTTAATTATAATTGTTTCTGACGAACGCAACTTCATACCAATATTTGTTGATAAGGTAACAAAGCACATCACTGTTAAATTATCAACATTTTATATAAATATTTCTATTTTTCAACTACTCCAACTACTCCAATTGCTCCACAGCGAATCAAACGAATACGTTTATTAAAGAATACTCTGTGGATAACTTGATAAAATCATGATGAAATTAAAGTCCCTAGATGAATATCTAGGGACTTTAGATAAAATTTCTACGCAGCGCCATCTATCCCTCTACTGGCAGAAACTCCGCCGTGTTTCCAAAATTCAAATGGCAGTTTCATCCGCCTGTTTAAATGTTTTGTTCATTATTCATGTTGGGAATTTATTTTTAAATTAATGTTAATCGTTAGGCAACCAGTATTTCTTTTGCATAATCAAAATTATCACTCTAAATCGCTGTCTTTTTTAGACAGATGTCACTTATCTTGTCATTATTCATATTCAATTCATTATTCGAATTCTCAGAATGTGTTTCACGGCCTTGAATTTTTGCTTCCCAACGCGCGTAAAGTAACTAACTTCAAAAATTCTGATAAAATTACAAGGTTTATTATCTCTCTCATCCCAATATAAATGATAATGTAGCTGCCTCAAAAATTGACAGGGAAGAGGACACAGGCATAAGACCAAAAGCCACGGACAAAAATATCCTTTGGGGTCTATAATTTCTAAAAGATATCCGTAATAAGACATCGAAAAGGCGTCGCTTTGGCAGTTGCTCTTGAAAAAATAACACCTTCACGGAAAATGGACATGAAAAAGGACACAAAAGCGAAAAGATTGGCGTTTGTGAAGTGGAGGTCAAAAAAATCTTCGAGTAGGGACAAAATAACCTATATAAAGTAGACTCCAGACAGTAAGGGACAACCCCAAATAAGCAAATATTTTTTTTTTCTAAAAAGTTCCAAAAACCAGAAATTTTGTATATATTTATGCATATAATATTAGTATACATACTTGTAGAAATGTTCTTTAAAATACATAATGTATTTCCTACATAGTTTGTAGCATAATAAAACACTAAATCACCACAATACACCAAAACACTTTATTTTTGCTTTATGATTAATTTTATGATTAAAAAAAGAATTTAGTCTTAATAATCTGCTGTTGATACTAACATAGTTAGTGAAAAGTAAAATGTTTGGTGTATTGTGGTGAATTAATGTTTTATTTTGCTGTTGTAACACCACAAGTTCCAACCCCCAACTGTAATATACATAGTTTATGCAATAAAAAGTTTGTTTCAATTGTTGTAGGCGATTTCTATATGCGTTTTTTTCAATAGGAAGGACACCGGTACTGCTAGCTATCTAATAATACTTGTTTCTCGTAATAATATTTGTATTTATATAAAAAAAAACTGTTTCAATATGCTTCTTTTTCTTCCTGCAAGAAATAAACAAGAATTATTTTAACAGCCCATCATATTTAGAAAGTGTAAAACACCTTTCATCGATTCAGCGCTTGTATATTTACTTTCAAAAAGTTTATAACAACACTGAAGTCGATATCTCAAAAATATTTATAATAATATCTTCGTTTTATTGACGTAATGAAAAAATTATGTATGCCTTAAAACTAGATTTTTAAATAGCATCTAGTTAATTTGTTCGACAGACTCAAACAAACGTGTTCAAGAAATTATATAAATATTTGCGATATAAAAATTTCAGCTAAAAATCTACCTTGCAATTAGGAATTTCCAATCTGAGAAAAGTGTATATGTTATAGTGAAAGTTGGAAATTCAGTGATTGTTAACATTCACTAGGAAATGTTAGGAAATGAAAGTAACATTTACTAAAGATCTCCAGTAAAAGTTATTCTATTGTACAGGTGGTGAAGAAGAATGTTGGTGGAAGTTAGAACAAATAAAACTTTTAAGAATATTGGATCAACTAAATATTTAAGCTGATACATATATTTTAAAATTATAATTTACTTCTTTAGTATATTTATTAAAAATTGTAGAAAATAACGACATAACCTTGTAAATATGAAAAGGGAAAACATAGTTTAGTACAAGGTTTTATAATAAATTTCTTCATCATGGACAAAATAAAATATGCCCGAATTTTCTTATTAGTTTATGGATTATATTATGAGTTATTCGTTTTTTCAAACCCGCTACTTCAAGCATATCAATGTTTAATAAATTCATATTCACTAGGTTCCTTAATATCTTGTATTGCAAAAATGAAAAACAAGCAATATTATATTCTTGCGAGTGGCTAGTTTACCTTAATTTTTCACAGAAAATTTCTTCCATAGGGAAAATACCGCACAGCACTTTTTACAACGATAACAAAACAATTATACATAACCACAAAAAACAAAGCGAATTTATGCCAAATGTCTGTCAAAGTTGCCAGCGTTTAGCCCAATTTAATGTTATCCTTATATTGCCTATTATTCAACATATCCTTATTTACCCTTATATTTTACAACATGTAGCAACCGCGCTAACTGACTCTTTCAAACTCACTGCTATCGTCCAGGGATTGCTAGCATTCACTAGTAAAAGTTGGTTTAAAAAAAAGCTGTTGAACTTTTACTGGCGTAGTCTTAGCAAATCAGTGAATGTGAGCTTTTACTAGTAATTGTTAACAATCACTGATTTCCACTTTTACTGTAACATATACATATAAAAAAATATAATACGACCTATTGGTGACCAACTTCGAATTGATGGTTACTGAGTTGATCGCTCTTAAGGCTGCTAAATAATATGGTATAGCCTAATTCGATCAAAGAAGAACTGTTTGTGATTTAAATATAAAAAAGTATATATTACATTAACCATTTCTATACAATTGTAATAATATATTTAAAATATACGTCTGGACTGATTGATTGAATGTTATTTCTGGCTCATCCGGTACAATATTTCAGATAAAACAGCATTTCTTAAAAACTCTCGATGACGTCAAAATAGAAAATAATAAATCAAACATAAAACCCATAGCCTAAATTTTCTAAAAACAGATCAAATTAAAATAGCGGGGCCTCACAGCGTAGGTGTTTCACGATAATTAACTTTATAATTAGTAGTTCTAATTGTTTTTTATTTATAACTCAGTTTAATGGATGAGGCGTCTAATGAAATTAGAAGAAAAACTATTATAATGTTACGCTTATTGAAATTTAATTTATAGTCTTTTAATATTGCACAGCATCTTTTAATACTGCACAGAGCCAGCAATAATAAAGAAAAATGAAAAATAAAAATAAATTAAATAAAGCGATTGCCCCGAAAAGAAAAATGAAAGGGGCTTTTTTAAAACAATCTAATAAAAATAAATATATTGCCCATGTATCTGTAGATGTTAGTAATGTACGGTAATGGCTTCTTTGATTTTAAAGAACATAACATACGTAAAAATTAAAAACAAATTGAAAATAATCATACAGAAACTTTGAAGCTTTTTGGTTTTACCTTATTAAGTAATTGTTATCAGGTAGTAATTGTTAATTTTGAAGTTTAACTTGATATTATAATGTCATTTTAACAAAACGATAATCATGTCATCCTATAAAATGTTGTTTCTCGTGTAATAAGGAAGATAATGGAGTAAATAAAAAAAACAAAATGTAGAAAAAAGATAAGGCTAAAATGTGATTTCAATTTTAACTTGATATTGTAACTGATCAACTCTACAGGGTGTCACAAATTTTATTAAAAAAACACGTTATCTTCGGTATTGCTTCCGTTCAGTTTACATTGCTCTACGTGAGTGTTACTACGGTTGGATTTTAAGTGTTATTTGGAGGGGAAGTGTAGTGATTGCATTTTGTTTGGGAATTGGGGTACGAAGTTAGTTTGGTTTATATTTATTTTTGTACAGAGTTTTACGCACAAAATATTTTAAAAGGCAATGGTTCAAGTGTAAATTTGGACCCTAGAAAATTTGAATGATTGATTGATTGAAGGTTATATGTACCCCATATTTACATTGAAGGGTTCTTCAACAATTATTAGAATTGAAGGATTTTAGGATATACAGGGTGCCCCACTTAAGATAGATACAAGCCAATATCTTGGTTGTTTGTTGAGCGATCTTTTTCATTTTTGGCAGGGGACTGTATGGCTATAAGACGTACATTTTGCCCAGGGTAAGAAATGCGATACCTACCCGATAGACGTACGTTTTAATTGGGTTTGATATTTTTCGAGTCAAGAGTAAACTACCCTTAGGACAGCATTTATTTCAAATCTGATAAATTATATTGAATCCTCCTTACCTAAGATACTTAGGTTCTAATTTTGATAAATATTGATCCAGGATGCGTCATTAAAATAAGACATTTTTATTTTTATTATTATTTTTTTAAGTACTTACGACGCCACTGGATAAACAACAGGTTTATTATCAATAACCAATTATAACCAATTATCAATTAATAATCGATTTAAGTTTTCAGATAGCTTCCATAATAATTAAGATACGATACAAAAAAACTAAATATTTTCAATTTATTTTGTTTACTTTTAAAATTGTTTTTTAAGTTTGCTAATACAAATGAATAAAATGAGTTACAAAATAATTTAACATCCCAGTTTTCAATGGAATCCGAAATATGATTTTTATTCGTTTTATTGAGGAATGTTTTAAAAAATCCAAATAGTTAGATATTTAAAACAATCACTATTAACTGTGAAAAATATGCTCTAAACAAAGATTTATAACACTATAACGAACTAAAAGTGACCATCTTCGACCAAACCACCATAAAAAAAACGATAATTGGTTATAATTGGTTATTGATAATAAACAAGTTGTTTATCCAGTGGCGTCGTAAGTACTTAAAAAAATAATAATAAAAATAAAAATGTCTTATTTTAATGACACACCCTGTATCAATATTTATCAAAATTAGAACTTAAGTATCTTAGGTAAGAAGGATTCAATATAATTTATCAGATTTGAAATAAATACTGTCCTAAGGGTAGTTTACTCTTGACTCGAAAAATATCAAACCCCATTAAATCGTACGTCTATGAGGTATCGCATTTCTTACCCTGGGCAAAATGTACATCTTATAGCCATACAACCTCCTGGCAAAAATGAAAAAGATCGCTCAACAAACAACCAAGATATTGGCTTGAATCCATCTTAAGTGGGACACCCTGTATATATTTTTATGAATTCTTTTTATGAACTTCAAAAAATTAGAGTTAAAAAGACTAGTAAACTACTAAAACTCTTTCTTTAATTTTTATTAAAAAACGATAATTCTATCACCCGGCCGGATAGCCCTGGCAGCTGTGGCCATTAAATCAAAATACTACTACATCTATATCTCTGACTACTACTAACTGCTACTACTGAAAATTTACTTCCTAACACACAACCAGACCTTTGGTACACATCAAGTGTAACAGTCAAATTTCCTTGTAACGACCTCTGTGTGCTAGCTCATAAATTATCGCAAATAACTATTATTTTTGCATCATGTTTACTATAATTTTATTGTTAAATATTATTTTATTTAAATGTTACGATTATGCAACCCGATATACACCGCGATATTATACAGCTACAGCTCCACAATATTGTCACTGGCCCAGCATTAGAATTTTTGTCTACTTCTCTTTATCTTTGGTCATCACTTGTCACTTGTCACTGTCAGATCAAATCAGATGTTTTTGGATTTATTTATCCTTTGTTTTGGTTATTGAAATCCGATAAAATTTCGCAGTTAAATTGTTTATTTTTGATGTGGATCGCAGTGTGCAATTTGTTCATTTAATTGTGGGAATTTGTGAGTTAAGTTCGTTCATTGACCGGATATGGAATATGGCTGAGGAGAAAATGTTCTAGAATATCGTTTTTTATTTATGCCTTTTTGTGAGTTGGACTAGTCGAGATATATACACACACCGGAAAAATCTAGGGATATCATTTTATTAAAGTTAAAAATAAATGTTTTGAATAAACAATGCATGTTTGTAAATGATTCTTTCTACTTCGATTGAATCGAAGTAGTCACACTAGTAATTTATAAATTTGGATATTTTTTTTTTTTTTTTTTATTTTATTTTTGTCAAATGTATAAAAAGCACCTAGCATCAAATGTTCACTTATTTGTAAATGCGGATATGACGACCGTAGTACATGTTTTTATACGATCTTGAATTTCAATATGGAAAAAGACATCAAGGTGTCATTGACAGTGAGTCACTCAACACATCCCATCTATCGATATCGTACTATTCAATGAAAAATAAAGGTACAGATTATCTACAATCTACATATTTATTACGTGAGGGGGTTCAGAAGTGAAGGAAATGAGAGTTAAAGTTTTTTAATGTTATTTAATTAAAATGAGAATAATTAAAGAAGAAAACTTGACACAATGCTTTATTATATTTTAAATTATATTATTGCAAACCAAAATAACTCAAAATACAACTGTGGTTATTTTTAAGAATGGTTGTTTATACTTTTTTGAACTTAAACCATTTTATCTCTGAAAATATTTGAAATTTTAGATATAAATTGGTTCATCGGTACATTCTTCTTCGTCATTTAGGGATTTGTTGACTTTTCATTGTCCATTAATAGTGTTTTCTTCGATTTTTATAAAAAATTTGGTATATAGGCGGGATAAAGGGAAGAAGATCTTTCATGTGTTGTCTTTTAGAGTGTGTTACGTTACGTCTCTATTATGAAATGATAAGATTTTTCTTCCTTGTACAGTTTTATTCAGATCAACAAAATGTCAGATATCTAAGTATTTGTGAGAAAAACAGCCTAACTTATTGATGTAGTAATAGTGAAAATAATGATAAATTAATCTATACTTTCAGAATCGATAGAATCAGACCTTTCAGATGATAATCTGATTCACTCGGTGCAAATGGTTCAAACTTTGTTTCATTGTCATCAATTTCAGCAAAAAAAAATAGCTCTCTTTTAGCACGTGTGTTAAAATCGCGCACAGCGTTAAATTTTATGGACTTGATCCAATTCACTTCTGAAAGGAACCAACAGAATATTCAGAAACCAAATAGAAACAGGCTTTATAGCTGCTTAATGCGTGAAGTATGACTTGATTCATTTCTTTACAGGAAAAAAAATTATAAACGTATATAGACGATTATCTTAAAATAGTAGGAAATTGGACTTGATCCATTTTAATTGTACTTTTTTTTTACTTAACAGTAACCCTGTTTTTTTGGTACATTTATAGTTTTAAATAATGTTTAATACTTTCTAACCATATTTTTTTTCTTTTTCAGGTATGTACTGAATCCAAAAAATACACCAAACGAAATCAGGTAAAGTAATCAGATATGCTCCACTTTTATGCAACATTTGTTTATAACGACAAATTACCAAGAACATTACTTTGTAACACGATCCATGTTTGATAAAGGCACGTTTTTTCTAAATAGAGATGCAACCAAATATAATGCATAAATATATATAATTTATGGTAATACACGAAAAATAAATGATGTCAGCTTCGCATTCTGCATTTTTTATTCTTTTCATTACCACTGACTTTTGACATTTGACCGTGGAAATGTATCGTCTAGTCTAGAGTAGGTACCGTAGTTGCATCATCATAACATTTTAAATAAATAATAATTAAAATAAAAAATGGTACTCGGTGGCGTAGAGGTACAGGCTCTCGTCTACCAAATCCTACACCCGGCATTTCATCAGTCGACTATTTTTATTAAAAATAAAAAATAGTTTGAATTAGGTCCGAGTCAGCCCAACTTAAATGAGTGCCAGGTTTCATAATCCTGAGGTAATAATAGGCGGTTGAAGCGTAGTGACCACGTTGAAGCGTGTGACCACGTGAAGCGTAGTGACCACATAAAGCGTAGTGCTTAGACCACATTACCTTCCTTGTGTACCGAACGGCTCTAGCATAACAAGCTGTCCCTTGCTACTCCCAAGGCGTCAAACGCGCTATATACAGGAGCTATTATTATTATATATTATTATAATTAAAATAAATATTTTTCAAAAAAGTCCTGTGGGTACTTCGCCACTGGCACTGTAAAAAAACTACAAAATAAAATAGTATTTTTTTGTAAACACTGCTGCATTAATCCAACGGAGACCAATTTTCAGCAGTGATATACTAGTAAACATATTTAGCTTAACGTTTCGGGAAGTATATCTCTACCTGTCTTCGGAAGCAAAAGAAACACAAAGAAGAAATAAAAGACTATTCAAGAACACTTTAGTTTTTTTTTCAACAGATACATCAAAAACCGTTGACGTTCTGTAAAATGACATTATGTAAAGTCAAACTTCAAAATTAACAATTACTACCTGATAATAATTAATGAGGTAAAACCAAAAAGCCTCAAACTTTCTGTATATAATTATTCTTTTATTGGTTTTTAATTGTTACTTATGTTATATTTTATTTATGTTATGCTCATTAAAATCAAACCATGCCATACATTGCTAACCTTTACAGATGCCTGAGACTGAGCAATACATTTGTTTTTATTAGACTGCTTTAAAAAAGCCTCTTTTATTTTTCGTTTAGAGGCTATCGCTTCTTTCTTTCATTATAATTTTTGCATTGTTAAAATTTACCCTCTGCCCTGTGTCCCGTGAATGCTGACAAATCTTAGACTTGTGAAAATCGCCCTTTCTTAAATAATCTTTATATTCTTTAATTCGAACATTTAAGAGTCTGTAGATGTTTCACCAATATAAAATTTATCACATTCACATGATATTTTTTATATTACATTTTTTGTTTGTTGATCAGTGTTCATTGGTTTAGTATGGGTTAAAATGGATCTAAGTGTATTTTGTGTTTTGAAGGATGTTCGTATGTTATGTTGTTTTCCTATCCTTCATATTTTTTTCCGAAACGCCCCGTATGTATGGAATTGTATGTTGTATATATTCTTCTTCTTTCTCAGCCTGGTCCATCCAGTGTTGGATATAGGCCTCTTCTAGGTTTTTCCATGCTTCGCGATCTCTAGCCAATCTTATCCATTGTCTTCCCGCCACTGCCCTGACGTCATCGACCCATCTCTTTTTTGGTCGGCCCATACTCCTGGTTGTTTCCCTAGGTCTCCATAGGATTACTTTTTGGGGCCATCGGTCTGAATCCTGTCTTGCCACATGTCCTATCCATTGCCACTTCAGACTTGCCACTCTTTTAACGACATCTATTAATTTTGTTTTTTGACGTATGTGGGTATTCCGTATTTTTTTCTCTAATATTGACTCCCAACATGATTCTTTCCATGGCTCTTTGTGCTACTCGTATTTGTTCTGCTGTTTTTCGAGTAATTGACATAGTCTCTAAGCCATACGTAAGCACAGGTAGAATGCAGCTGTCGTAAGCTTTTTTCTTTAGGTTCATGGGCACCTTTTTATCCTTGAAAATATTGCTCATATTTCCAAATGCTACCCATGCCAAAATGGATCCTGCGTTTGATCTCTGTATTTTGGTTTTCCTTGCCCAGCTTGATTTTATGACCTAAATATATATAATGGTCTACGTTTTCAATAATAACGTTGTCAACGGTAATGTTATGGATATTGTTGCTCATTATCTTGGTCTTCTTCAAGTTCATTTTAAGGCCAATTTTCTGGGATTGGTCATTTAGCTCATTTAGCATGGTGTTTAGTTCTTGAATGTCCGTGCTCAGCAAGACAATATCGTCTGCGAACCTCAGATGGCTAAGGTGTACCCCATCGATGTTTAGACCTTTATTTTCCCATTCTAATTTCTTGAAGACATTTTCCAGTGCCAGTGTAAATAACTTGGGAGAGATGGTATCTCCTTGTCTCACGCTCTTGCCGAGTGGTATTTTTTCTGTTTTGAGGTCATCATCTAATTTAACTTGGAAGGTTGGTTGCACTATCATAGATATTTTTAATAATGGAATAATATCTGGAATCAATTCTCGCGTCCTCCATTGCAGCTAGAAATGACCAGGTTTCGATGCTGTCAAAGGCTTTTTGATAGTCTACAAATGCCAAATGTAGAGGTATATTGTATTCTGTTGTTTTTTCAATGACAGCCTGCCTGTTCTATTGACTGATAGGAATCTAGGTTCGTAGAGAGTCGGTTGTTGATAATCCTAGTGAAGAGCTTGTATAGATGCGAGAGAAAGATGCTGAGCGATAAATGAGCTTGTACAGATGCGTTGTATATATTGTGTATTGTTATTATTGTGTGTATTCTGCCTATGGTTTGGGATTTGTATTTCGTTTAATGTTTTGTCAATAAAATATGGTGGTTAGTCGTTTTTTATTAATGCATTTTTGATGTGGTTTATATTTTATATCTTTGTTTAGTGAATTATTGTCTGAACATATTATTTTTGCCCTATTGTATAAACTTTTTATGACATCTTTTTTATATTTATACTGTAGTTTGATTGAAAATTTAAATATCTCTTTCTATAAACATCTAAAATTAGTTTATTTTGAAACTTTGACACTAAAAACATGAAGAAATGGCAAGACAAAAGGTAGACATTTTTTGAAATAATGGGTTAACAATAATAAAAAAAATCTAGCATTTTTTAAGTAGGTATATGGTTATTTTTTATCTATTAAAGTGTGATTTAACAGAAATATATAATGTTTGACCTGAATATTTCCAGATAACGGATTAAAGGAACACGAATACTGTGTACCTACGAAATATAAATATAACAAAACTTCTTATCTAAGGATGTCGAAAATTATATGGTTCTATGAATTTATCTACTCCGTTATCTCGCTTGTGACTAACTGTATCAAATTATTTAAGAATTTCATAAACTATATGTACACAGGCTGGAAGTACACACTTTTCTACACACCATACTCATGGTTTTTAGATTTGGTATTATAAGCTTATTATACAATACAGGGTGGTCCGAATCCGAACTGTATTCCGCATAACAATAGGTCATGATTTTCGAAATATACATTTTACATTTTTTTGTTGTCGAGTGTTATTCTAGTTTTTCCTTATTTAAGTGTATTTATGTGTGTTTTATATTAAGTCTTACGTTTTTTTTTCTATTTTTACAATGTTCCATGCCTGCGGGCTCTTTGTAACTTTTGTTAATCGGAACAAATAAATGAATATCTATCTATCTGTCTAAGTAAAAAAGTTCGTATAAATGTTCTAAAATGCTTAGTTTTGGAGATACAGGGTATAGAAGTTTCATTTTTATTTTTATTTTTATTTTTCCCAAATAATTTCTGAAGTAACGTCAATATTTCGATGAAATTTCGTGCCTGGGAGCTTTTTGACATTAGAAATTTTATTTCGATGCCAATATGACTCCTATTTGTAGGGGGCGCCACCTACATGTGTTTTAACTGTTTTGAAGGTTCATAACTTTTCGTCCGTATCTGTATAAAACTACCGAGTAAGAAAAAATATACATCTCTGTGACTTTTTACGTAAAAAATGTCTCTTGGTAAAATTCGCTACGAGCAACCGTTCTCAAGATATTTATAATGGAAATAATTATAATACATATCATTATTCACTAAAAATAAACACGTTGAGTAGATAGTTATTTGACTGAAATAATAAATTTGGATTTTTTTTAAAATTAATCATATTTTTTTGCGAGAAAATGCTGATAAAACAGTTTCTGTTGAACTTTTGACACAAAAACATTCCAAATTTATGATTTCAGTCTAAGAACTATTTAGAAAGTCAACATGTTTAATTTTTCCAAAAATTTTACGAACTTTTTTTTGGAAAGGTGCTACAGGGTAGGCTCAGGGACAGTATTGGTGACAAAATCTCGGAAGACCAAAGCGGATTCACACCGGGGAAATCTTGCACAGATAACCTTTTTGTCCAGTAAATCAAGAAGTCCATCTAGCATTTATTGATTTGGAGAAAGCGTACGACTCTATTCCCCGCAGCAAGATATGGGAAGTCTTGAATATCTTAGAAGTAGATAGACCTTTGCTTAATATAATAAAAGAGCTATATAAAGAAAATGAATCGTACGTTTCCTGTCTTGCCACATGTCCAGAGGCATCCAGTATCCATTGCCACTTCAGACTTGCCACTCTTTTAACGACATCTATTACTTTTGTTTTTGACGTATGTGGGTATGTGGGTGTTCCGTATTTTTTCCGTAATGGTGACTCCCAACATGATTCTTTCCATAGCTCTTTGTGCTACTCGTAGTTGTTCTGCTGTTTTTCGGGTAATTGCTATAGTCTCTAAGCCATACGTAAAGCACAGGTAGAATGCAGCTGTCGTAAGCCTTTTCTTTAGGTTCATGGGCACCTTTTTTTCCTTTTGGAAAATATTGCTCATATTTCAAAATGCTACCCATGCCAAAATGGATCCTGCGTTTGACCTCCGTATTTTGGTTTTCCTTGCCCGACTTGATTTTATGACCTAAATATATATAATGGTCTACGTTTTCAATAATAACGTTGTCAACTGTAATGTTATGGATATTGTTGCTCATTATCTTGGTCTTCTTCAAGTTCATTTTAAGGCCAATTTTTTGGGATTGGTCATTTAGCTCATTTAGCATGGTGTTTAGTTCTTGAATGTCCGTGCTCAGCAAGACAATATCGTCTGCGAACCTCAGTGTACTAATTTAAATGTTCAAATTTAGTTGGAGGTGGTATTGGTTTATGATGTCATGGCTTTCTTTGGTGCGTACCTTCGCTGTCTGGGCCTCTGTAGTACCTGCGCCCGCGACACAAACGGACCCATTAGGCCCAACTAACGGCTCGCTTTTAATGAGTTGGTCAAATTAAGGGGCGTTCTGCACACAAACGCCGATCGTCGTCCATTATCCTCGCTAAATTTGGGCCCGGGGCCCTGATTGAAACGGCCATAAGTCTTATTTAGGTCTGGACAGAGGTGGTTCTAAATTGTACCCTTTCAAATGGTAAAGAAGTTGTCCGAGACGCGGATCAGGGCCCAGCAAATTTATAACCGATAAAATTTACGAGCGGAGTTTTGAAAAACTCATTTAAATTTACGATATAAAAATTTTAAAAAGAAGATGAGTAAAGATTTAAGGCGGGCTATAGAAATTAAGAGGCCCTAAAGACATGGAGGGTATAACTATAGCATGTATATGGATGAATCATTATCTGGATGACGGTATTTCAACAATAAATAAAAAAAGATTAAAAAAAAGTTTATTTATTACAATCTTCGTTATCGTATATAAGATTTTTAACTATTCATATAAAATAGTTAATAGTTATAATTCAAAATATCACAGTTATTCAATTAGTAAATAACAGCAGTTTTATTAAAATTGATGGTTTGACAAAAATCACTAATTTTCATGATGAAAAATGTGGAAAAAATTAAAATGTTTGGTCTTTTCTAACCAAAGTTGTTTTCAAAGCTCTTAAAAAAATAGTAAATCTGGTAAAAAAAATTGAAAATTTCAGTATTTGTAGGAAATTTTATATACTTTTAGAAACTATATAAATAGTATTGTTTAAATTCCTTGGTTTTGTGGTAAAATCGATTTTCTAAACCCTTCTTTATAGGCGGTTTTTTTAAGTTGATCAAAACTTTGGCTACATCTAGTACCGTGCCCATAAGACTACCACTACGTACATTTTCGTGTTTTACGTCCATCAGTTAGTAAATAACAGCAGTTTTATCAAAATTAGTGGCTTGACCAAAATCGCCAATTTTCATGACTGCATGGAAGAAAATCGAAAAATTACCAATTTTTGTGTCTGTTTTCAAAGCTCGTAAAAAATAGTAAATCTGGTCAAAAAAAATTAAAAATTTCAGTATTTGTAGGAAATTTGATGTACTTTTAGATATTATGGTTTAAATTTCTTGGTTTTGTGGTAAAATCAATTTTGTGAATCCTTGTTTATGAGCGGTACCCATTATCAATGAGAACAGCCAGTATATAATTTTCATTTTTTTGAACGAGATATTGGCGGTCATCTTTTTCCAATCATGTGATCTATAATTCATCTACTAATAGTATTTTAACTATTAGAACATTGGTAACCCATATTGTTTTCGAAATATAAAGTATTCCATATTACCCGAAATTACTCTAAGTGTTTGTAGTATTGTAATCAGAAATGTGTCGGGTAAACTACATCAATTCTTGTTAGACTGAAACAGCAAATTATGACTCAATTAATTTATGGTAGAGCAGATAAATCTTGTATGTATTGCTCAACATATTTCTGATCAAAATATATGGATGATAATAATTTAAAATTAATCAAACACATCTCAAATTACAGACAATTTGATGAATATAAGGGTGAACTAAATAAAATATAAAGACAATATTAACAGAGATAATGGTCCATTTCCTTCCAGTTTTCTGTTTATATGACTCTAGCCAATTGAGTGTTTTTATACACGTCTCATTTTTTAATAACATGGTTAGCGAAACGTAGTCTATTGTGATAAAATTGTGACAGTCCGATCACAGAAAAGTTGCAAATGTTTTATTTTAATTTTAGTTTATGTATAATCATTTACATACAATTATTTACACAAATAATACAAAAAGTGGCAACTTAACAGTACAATTCCTGTTTATCTTCATCATTTAGCAAGAATAACAGGCGTGAAGCTACTGTTTGCTTTAAAAATTTGCAGGTATTTTCTGTATCTTTCGCTGGTTGCTCGTTACTCAGATGCGTTCGAAAAAATCGAAAAGCCAATATTGACTGGGTTTTTCTCGAGGTCAATTAATGTACGAATTGTAAATATTTCGTTTCTCTCAATCATTCCGCATTTTTTATTTTCACGAGGATCGTCTAAAATCGTAAATTCTTTGAAAAAGTTTATTTTATGGAGGGTAGAGGTCAAGAACAGTTAACCTAATAGGACTCCTAATTCAGCCAAAAGTGTCCGCCGGGTGCATGCGAAAACTACTCGCTTTGTGACGTCATTGTAGTCCTTATCATGGTTTATTAGTCCTTATCCGGCAACCAATAATACACACACGTGCATTATTGCTAGCCGGGTGCAAAACGTTCATTATTTAGTTTATTTATTTAAACACCTTATACAGACCGGACCACCGTAGTAGTAACATAGGCAGAACCGGACGAATTAGCGTATACACGTCCGCCGGATAAAAAGCAGGCGAAAAAATGCGATAAAATAAAAATAGGTAGATATGTGATAAGAATGTTTCAAAATTTTTATTTATTCGTGTTTTAATAGCTAAAACGAATACATAGATCCTCGCGACAGTCCTCGTGTAAAATTTATTTTTTAAGTAAAATAATGGATGTTTACGAAGTTCGTGAGAAAATTCAAATTGTAAAATGGTATTTCCAAAATAGATCTTATCGGGATATACAAACAATTTTTCCACAAACTTTTGTAAACAGGTCAATTCCATCTTTACCTACTGTATCAAGAGTTATTAATAATTTTGAAACATATACGGATGCGTGTTCCCACAAAAACACAAAAAGCCTGATATGTTGATTAATGAAGAACAGGAGTTAAAGCAAGTGTTCATTTGTGCTACCGCGGATCAAAATCCCACGTTTTCAAGTAATCAAATTGCTGAGGTGGTTGTCCTGCCCACAATGCCCGTATTGTTCAAGAATATTTGAACAATACTTTTCCCATCCGTTTAATTAGTGGATATGGAACTATTTTGTGGCCCGCTAGATCACCAGATCTTTCTCCCAATGATTTATTTTTGTGGGGTTATGTAAAATCCAAAGTGTATGGTCATAATAGGGCTAATAATCTGGATGAGCTTCAAGTAAAAATACGAGAGTCTTTCCAAACTATTAGCCCTAATATATAAGCCAATGTCAGACGGGGATTTTACGACCGCCTAGGCTTCTGTCTAGCACAAGAAGATGGTCTTTTTGAATACTTGTTATAACTTTTTTTTATTTAGAGTAACATTTTAGGTTTTTTTTGGGTTTAGAGAATTTATTTATTTTTAGTTTTGGCTTGTAATCCTATCAGTTTACCGTTCTTGGGCAGAGGTAAGAAGAATTATCTTCCTGTATAGAAAAGAGACTAGTAGACAAAAATACATTCGAAGTTTAATAAATAACAAAAAACTAGAAATAGTAGTAGAATACATACATTTAGGACAGATGGAAGAAATCATAATCAAATCTAGAATGCCATTTTATCTAACGAAGAAAACATTCGACCAATGTGTACTACCAGTCAAGACCTATGCATGCGAAATCTGGAGAAAAGAGGCCATCAAAAAAGGTACCTTTAAGATGGCTTTGCTGTAGCAAAAGTTTTACATTTAAAGGAAAGCGCAAATAATCTACAATCTTTAACTAAAACAACTTCTAAATTATATTAAAAACAATCTAAATCAGGTAGAACAACGATTAAATGTAATAGAAACAGACTTTTTAATAAATATAATCTTAAATTCGTTCCATCAATGTAAATGAGCCCCAAACCCCCAGATCTCAAATCGAAATACTTGCTCCATTGACTCGATTCTTTTTCGCCGAAAATCCTTTTTTTTTCTTTTAAATTCCTCGACGTGATGCGGTTAGGAATGCCACCCGTCGCGACACGTATACCTACCAACCTGAAAACGACAAAATAACCGAAAAAAAGAGCGATTTTAAACCAGTTGTTTGGATGCAGGCAGGTATTTCTGCCTGTGTCGCTGTTCGGTAAGACCGTCGAAAATTTACGAACTCTTTCGAGCTCTGGCGAGGTGTAATCCATTTTAAAGAGGATTCGGCTGCATTTTCTTTATAATCGAAACCTTTAATCGGGTCATTGGGTAAATGAAAACTGCGAAGTTGTATTGCTTGGTGCAGTGAATGTTTTGCTAATGTAGTTTTGGTAATGTAACAGGAATTGTACGATGCGGTTTTTTAGTGTCCTTTTCGAATCAGTGATTTAATTGTTTGGATTTTTCGTTTCTAGCATCAAAAATATAAAAGTTTATATTTTTCTTATTTTTTGTATATTTGGTTTGGGTAAAATTAATAACTGTAATTTTCTAGTAAGTATAAAGATACGTTGGCTGTTCTCAGTGATAATGGGTACCGCTCATAAACAAGGATTCACAAAATTGATTTTACCACAAAACCAAGAAATTTAAACCGTAATATCTAGAAGTACATCAAATTTCAGTATTTGTAGGAAATTCTATCTATTCCAAAATTTTAGATTAAAAAAAACAATATTATTGAATTTATATAAAAAAATTGGCGCCGGGATAGCCGCCCATACTAAATTATGTTAATATCTCGAAAACTGCGACTTTGACTGATTTTGATGTTATTACAAATTTTGTTGCAAATATTATTCCTAATCTTAATTTGAAAACCGCGTTTCGCTAGCTACTGTAATTTTGGAGTTACGATTTTTTTAAATTTTAACCCCCTCCTATACCCCTTTACCAACCCCCCAACCCCACCAAAAACTAATGGCCAGATTCTCGGATGCCACAGTATTTTTGTGCCAAATTTGGTTAAAATCGGTTCAGCGGTTTTTGAGTTATCGTGTTACAGACAGACAGACAGACACCACGAAAATATTTTGTATTTAGGTCATTTATGACCCAAACAACTCATTTTGAGTGAAATTAAAAAAACTAGCGATGGGAACTATCGAATGAATTAGACTATCGAATGGTTAATGAATGAATGATTTCAACTATCGAATGGTTTTATTCGAATAAAATCATTCATTCATTTGTATACTAAAGCATATGTGACAACCTCGCCGTGCGACTAAATGGTTATCGTTGAGCCAGGACTATCGAATGCTTTTGATAAATGAAATTTAGTATTCGTTTGATTTTTGTATGCGTCAGTGCATTATTAGTTCTTCCAAATTTTTATAACTTCGCCGTATAAATACTGTGCTATTTTTGCCTTTATTAAAATAGTTAAAATACTAAAATAGTAGTTATTTTTTAATTTTATTTATTGATTGTGTGCATGTGCAGGTGGTCAAAATTTTTCCGAAAATTTGTGTGGTTTTCCGTAGTCAGATCTTTCAATTATTTAATTTTATATGGTATGTGATCTATTTTTTAATGGGAAATTTTGAGAAGTAGCAATTTTTAAGAGAGATGAGATGAACTTACAATTAATTTTAAAAATACATATTTGTATTTTAGATGTTGTAATAATATGAATTAGTTGAACTTAATAATCATATTTAAGTAATGTGGTTAAGTAAATGGTTATCGAACTCAAACTATGGGGTGAGAAAATTAAAATGAAAGTTTTACACGTGCCAATTTAAAAGAAAAAGTTAACGATGTTTGTATTTTGTTTCTGCTAATTCTCTTACATGTAGTTTTTTGCGAAGAAATATTTCATTTATTTTTTAAAGTAAATGCCTGTAAAAGTAAATATAATTTTTAAATAGTAATATAAAGCACCTAATATAAATAATTTTGATTTCTAATTTATTATTTATATTTTCCTTCCATTACACTGCATGCTTAGAAAATTAATAAATGTTTATATTTCATGATTTTAAAATTTGTTGTTAATATAACAAATTAGTTCTGTAATTATTATTATTTAATAAACCAACGTTGCCACACAAAAAAATTTAGAGACTATATTATTTTTAAATAGGATCTAATATAAATAATTTTGACATCTAATTTCTTGTTTATATTTTGCTACTACCTAAAAAAATGTTTATATTAAATGATTTTAAATTTTGTTGTTAATAGGTATAACAAATTATTACTGTTATTATTATTTATTAAACCAGTCTTTGCTTAAAAACATTAAAAAATCATTTTCCTACATCCAAAATAACAAGTATTATTGCAGTGTAACAACAGAGTATTAATAAAAAGAATGCAGAATATATAGACATACTATCTCTAACTAATTAAAGCCAAACAATAATATTCTCTGCTAATATCAACTAATACCAAAATATGGCAACAGCGCCCTTCATAATGTATTTTCTGTGTAAATACTAGCACCTCAATAAAAAAATAATGTGTCCTTATCTATATCTGACTCCGCAAAAATCAAAGATGCCGGCTTCTTTCATAGCATTGCCAATATACACTTAGCTGTTCTTTTATGTAAACCTGCTTCACAGTAGCAGCGCGAGGAGGTCTAGCATCTCTGTACTGTCTGATTTGAACCAGGTTTACTGTTCTTGTACGATTTTGGACAATTTTGATAAAACTGCTTCTCTGTTATTCACACAAAAATTTACACCGCTGCTGTAGCCTTACGAGTACGGTTTTAGATGTAGGCAGTTTTACCATCTTCAAAAATCATTCCTAGACAAGGGTTCACAAAATCTATTTTACCACAAAATAAAACTAGTGAAGCCCTAATATTTTTATGTTTTCAAAAAGTACATAAAATTTCCTACAAATTCTGAAAAAAAAATTTGACTGGATTTACTATTTCTCTAAGACCTTTAAATGGTAATTTTTTCACTTTTTTCAAGACACCGGCTTTCATAAAATTCCTGTTAATGAGGGTTCACAAAAAATTTTGCGACAAAAAAATAAATTACATACAAAATACGAAACAACATAAAATTCACATTATTTATAGGTATATTAAATAGTTCAATAAAATATATCCACGACATCATGACATCCTAATAAACATATTTTAATGATTACCATTGATTGAAGGACAAGGTTTGGTTGTTTTTATAACTAATTATATTTAAATACCGAACGTTTTTTTTATATCAAAAGACAGGTTATTTTACGGTTATAAATATTCAATATTTTTTCTAGACTCAAAACATAAATATTCAAAGTTGATATAATATCAAAATATTATAAATCTATAAAAGAAATTTGAATGATGTAGTCATCGTCTCGAGTGAAAGGTATCCAATAAGGTAATAACAGAAAGAATAAATTTATTTTTAAATGTATTTTCACCTGTGACCATTGGAACATCGTGTAGCAATGTCGTGACTTTCATGTTTATTCTGTTTTGTAAGCAACATTATAAAAGGTGTATCGGCTGTTCATTATTCGCTTCACAAACTAAATCTTTAATTACATCATTGCCACCGTATGGAACTCATGTTCTACGTTATCTATACAGGGTAAATTATTGTTTTAAAAATTTCCACAATTAGTTATACACATTTTACTACAGCTGTAATCAGGCCCGTTCCTGGGGTATCTAGCGCCTACGTGCAGCATTCTTTGGTGGGCCCTTTTTATATTTAAATCAATTATATATTTTAATCTTAATCTCAAAAATTTAAAGAATTTATATTCTGCGACAAACGAGCAATATGTAATTGGAAATGAAAAAAAAAACTATT